>NC_083328.1:80126589-80448216 GCF_963455315.2 Globicephala melas
TTTTTATACATTCAACATAGGGCAGTTTTCAAAATAATGAAGGAGAGATAAAGTGCTTTGGAAAATCAGGACATACCTGTGTACAAAGTATTTTGATACCTTGCTATTTTAAAGTATACATTTCCCTATTTTAAAAAAAGCAATTTTTCCTACTATTCCTCTTCTGTCTTTAAAACAAGAGAGGCAATCGTGAGTAGGAAGGCGTGTGTCTCAAGAAATTGCCTGACAGTTGTTTTGGAGAGTTAGAGTCTGTGAGCTTCCTGCGGCTTTCCTGGAGACTGTTTTGCTCTTAAGAACTGTGCCTCTATCACATTTTATCTATGTGATGTGATCTGTTAAGGAGAATGGTTTCTGGTTCACTGCTCCTTTTGCGCGACATGGTGTTAAAGTTGGGTGACCCTGTTATCAAGGTCTATACCGTATCAAGTAAAGTGATTCACTCCTGTGAACACAGGGCAAGATTCACTGATGAGCGCTGTCCATGGTTGTGTGCTGCAGGCATCCATCAGACCCCTTTCCACCACAGAGGACCTCAAGCTGTGTTTTCCGGCTGTCCCCACGTCCCCCCCACCACCCCGCACCCACCATGAATTCTCATGCTATGCTGTGTCTTTGGCATACAACTGTGTATTTTTCTTGTGCTGGAATACATTGGGGTTTCTTGTACTTGATCTGTGCTAATGTGAACAATATTACTTGTTTCTTGCTTTGATTGTGACGTTTGGAAATAATAAAAGGCTTTTGTGGCTGACAAACATGTGTCACATTGAACCACACCACCTGGAAGCATCCTGGTGACTTCTGCTCGTGGCCATCGTACGTGACACTGCAATTCTGTGACTATTTTGTAAATGGCATAAACATCCTCATTGACCACACTGCTGGTCTTTTCTAGGGCAATGCCTTTTAGCCAAACTACAGAACTCTCCCATTTAGTTTACAAAAATACCAGGCTGAAATTTCTGGTTCACTGTCACTCCATTATTATAATCGAGACACCAAATAATAGGTCTTGTCCACTGCCACAAGGCAAGTTAATGTGGAAAATGGGGAATCAAATTCTTTGAAAATTGTATTAACAGCTTTAGGAATTATGATGTCCCTTTTCTATGTAAACAAGATCAAAATAACGTATTTTTCACTCTTTCATATCAGCTTTCACATTATTTCATTTATCCTGTCAACAAACCTCTAAAATAGGTGAGTCACTTTACAGATAAAGAAGCTTAGTCCCAGAGAGGTTACGTGATTGCCCAAGAATGCCCAGCTAAGTTAGGGTCACTGCATATTTTGTACCGTGGTGCTGATGCCTTTTTGCACCAACACGATGCTGCCGACAGCTTTCCACAATCAAAACTGATCCAGCTGTCCTTTCTACGTACAGTTTAGCTGAGAGCAGTGCTTCTGAAGAGAAACGCCTGTTGGAATCACCCGGGATCTTGTTCAAGTGCAAAAGCTAATTCAGCAGGTCAGGAGTGGAGCCTAAGATGCTGCATTTCTGACTCTGACAAGCTCCCAGGGGATGTGGCTATTGGTCTGGGGACCACCTTTTAAATAGCAAGGACACAGAGGACTTTCAAACGAGCATAGTTCACAGCCAAAAATACACATCTGTGTGCAGTGCTGACCCCACGCCAGAAACTGTGCTAAGTACCTTACCAGCACTTACTTCTTTGACCCCTGCAATAACCCCTTCAGGCAGACACTAGGATCCTCCTTATGTACAGATAAGGCATCTGAAACTCAGGAAGGTTAAGGAATCTATGGAAACTCAGCTACGAGTGAAGAAGTGGAGATTCAAACTTGGGCTGCCTGCCCCCCACGCCCAAGCACAACCCGGACACCCTAGCACTTCTCCTGGAAACAGCATAGTTGAGCCATTGCCCAGTCCCCTCAGAGGCATGTATCACTATGAAGCGAGGCTTTAATGCATATTTCTACAACCACGAGTCCACGTGTTCAAAACACAGTGTCCATCGAGCTGTCATAAAAACCAAGAAGACAATTCATTCTTTTACTTGCTATACTTTTGCAAAGTCTGTGGGTAGCCCTGGTAGTGCATCCATTTCTGGGGAGAACAACCCTGGACGTTAGGCTGTCATTGTCTCCTCCAGGACCACTTTCCCAGATCTTCACATGAGAACCCACTGTGCATTTTAAGCAGGGGGATGGTTAGGTTCAAAAATGCTTAATTTTGGGGCTTCCCTGGTGGCGCAGTGCTTGGGAGTCCACCTGCCGATGCAGGGGACGTGGGTTCGTGCCCCGGTCCGGGAGGATCCCACATGCCGCGGAGCGGCTGGGCCCGTGAGCCATGGCCGCTGAGCCTGCGCGTCCGGAGCCTGTTTTCCGCAGCAGGAGAGACCACGGCAGTGAGAGGCCCGCGTACCGCAAAAAAAAAAAAGAAAAAAAGCTTAATTTTTGTAAATAAAAGCACATTATGATTTTCATTCATTTGTTAAGTTACGTTCACTTTCACCCCGCTAAGGCCAAGGCAGAATCACTGCAGTGGTTGTCTTCCTGCACCCCTAGAAATCATTGCCTGTTGTCCTTATTTAAGTTGAACTTTTGAGCTTAACTGTGATGTTCTTCTGTGGGGCTGGGGGCTACAACCACTCCAGCCTCCTAGGCTGAGACCATTTACCCACCCTCACTTCCACTGAAATCCATTCTCTACACAGCAGTCAGCGCAATCATTTAAAGATCTAAATCAGATAACATCACACTCCTGTTCAAAACTCTTCAGTGGCTTTGAATAAAATTCCACTTCCTTACCCTGCCCTACAGAGCCCTAACGATCTGATCTCCTCCAGGAAGTCCCCAACCCCCCACGCCCACCCATACTCCCCCCTCACTGGACTCAAACTCACTGGACTCATTCCCACCACAGGATCTTTGCGCCTGCTCTCTTCCCTACCTGAAGTCTCTTTCCCCGTTATCTTCCCATGATTGGAACCATCTTATCCTTCAGGCTCCAGCCCAATCCTCAGAGATGCCTTTCCTGCTCTCTTTCTAAAGAAGACCTCAGTCACTCACATGAAGTACTGTTCTACCACAGATCTTATTACTATTTTATATTCTCTTGTTAATTTGTTTGTTTAATTATCATCAACCTCTCCCACCAGAAAGCAGTAATTGGCATGGAAAACTGGTCAATAAGAAATATGTTGAATGAAGAAGTGACTTCATGAGAAAACTTAAAGGCAAGTTCAAGTGTAACCAAAACGAATATAACACACCAGTGATCCTCAAATTTGGTGAACATCAATAACAAATGTGGAGTTTGAGAAACCAGCCTGTTCTCTGAAACCTGTGATCCAGCTGTTCAGAGGTAATGTCAGGCATCTGAAATTGTCAACAATCCACAGGTGATTACCACGCACACCAAACTTGCAGAACCACCTAAACCGACAAGCACCGCTGATTTCTTAAAAATAAGAAAAACCAGTACCCCAGGGGCTTAAATCTCTTTCCCATCACCATTTCCTGTCAGGATGTCAAACACCTGCAAATGATGTTGGGCCATCCAAGAACCAACATAAACCCAGAAACTGGGAAGAAACAGATGACAAAGCACAGAATAAAAGTAAACCCTTCAAAGGAAGAACTCAACCTTTCTCACGTAAAAACACTTGAGAGCCAAATCAGTCAAAGATAATAATAATAAAATGCGTTACCTAGTATTATTGATAATTATGTGCCGGACACAGGACTAAGCACTTAGATATATTAACTCGTTGGATTCTCATGAAAACCCTATGAGGTAAGCACTATTAATGTCTTGTCCTGTAGCAAAGGAAACTTAGGATCATGGAGGTTAATCATCCAGACCCAGGCTCCTCCGAATTCGAGGAGGAGAGCGGACACGAAGCCACAGTCAGGCTCCACGGTCCATGCATTGCCCACAATCCCACTGTGTGATGCACATGGCCGTAGCGATGCTCTCCAGGCTTGAATGGGCTTCAGCAGCTCTCAGCCCCAACAGAGAACTTTGTGTACTTTTTAATGGAAGTACAATAAATATACAGAAACGTTCTTAAAAATTATCCTTTTTGCCATTTTTTCATCAGGCGACACAGAAAGCATGTCTACCCCCAGAGCCAGGAGTTGAGTGGCAGTGGGAAGCAGCTAATGATGTGAGTTGCTCAAGCCAAAAAAATGTATATCCCATGAAATACGTGAATAATTGACTCATTTCCCCGAATGTCACAGAGCACAGGTCTGACCTGAAAAATAAATACGTGTACAATCCTGAGAAACAAAGAAGAAAGAAAGATTCCTTCTTCGTTTCTAACTGTAGGAGGAAAAAAAATCCTTCCCCGTGTTTATTCCGTTTACGCTGTGACACGTGCTGGATTGTTAAGAGGTGGCACATCCCACTCACCATCAGAGGGAACACAAGGGCAATGTCACAGATGGTCCTTTAGGGCGAATGCCACAGGAGGTGCTCTGAAGGATTCTGTTTATCAGGCAAGAAAACAGTTTGCCCCTCTCTGAAAACACTGGGGAGACAACACAGGAAACTCTGAGCTGAAATTCAGGAGAGCCCGGGACGAGGAGTGGCTCGAGGCTGGTGTGGCCGCGAGCAAGGCTGTCACTGCCTGTGGGCTTTGGTCACACATCTCTGCGACTGGCAGAGCTGGACTTGACGGGAGGGTCTCAACCTTTCCCCCTGTCCATGGCGGTCACAGGTCACTGCTGCCTCAGGACTGCAGATCAGGTGACACAGGGCCCCTCAACACCAGCTACGAGGGTGGTGCCCGGCTCATGAGTCCTCCACGTCTTGGGCACAGCAACCACATCTGTGACCCAAGGCAGCCCAAGGAGACTCTCAGTACTTGAACTACTGAGAAAGAAAGGCCCTCCTTCCCCTGGACCTCTGGGTACCAAGCTGCCTGGGGCTGCAGCAGGAGCACCCGAGGAGGAAGCCAGCATCCAAAACGCAGGCGGATGCTTTCCTCTAAGAGTCTGATAGTGTCTGGCCTTACATTTAGATCTTTAATCCATTTTGAGCTTATTTTTGTGTATGCTGTTAGGGAGTGTTCTAATTCCATTCTTTTCCACGTAGCTGTCCAGTTTTCCCAGCACCACTTATTGAAGAGACTGTCTTTTCTCCACTGTACATTCTTGCCTCCTTTATCAAAGATAAGGTGACCGTATGTGCATGGGTTTATCTCTGGGCTTTCTATCCTGTTCCATTATGACATAAATCACAGCAAGATCCTTTTTGACCCACCTCCTAGAGAAATGGAAATAAAAACAAAAATAAACAAATAGGACCTAATGAAACTTAAAAGCTTTTGCACAGCAATGGAAACCATAAACAAGACCAAAACACAACCCTCAGAATGGGAGAAAATATTTGCAAATGAAGCAACTGACAAAGGATTAATCTACAAAATTTATAAACAGCTCATGCAGCTCAATAACAAAATAACAAACAACCCAACCCAAAAATGGGCAGAAGACCTAAATAGACATTTCTCCAAAGAAGATATACAGACTGCCAACAAACACATGAAAGAATGCTCAACATCATTAATCATTAGAGAAATGCAAATCAAAACTACAATGAGGTATCACCTCACACCAGTCAGAATGGCCATCATCAAAAAATCTAGAAACAATAAATGCTGGAGAGGGTGTGGAGAAAAGGGAACACTCTTGCACTGTTGGTGGGAATATAAATTGATACAGCCACTATGGAGAACAGTATGGAGGTTCCTTAAAAAACTACAAATAGAACTACCATACGACCCAGGAATCCCACTACTGGGCATATACCCTGAGAAAACCATAATTCAAAAAGAGTCATGTACCAAAATGTTCATTGCAGCTCTATTTACAGTAGCCAGGACATGGAAGCAACCTAAGTGTCCATTAACAGATGAATGGATAAAGAAGATGTGGCACATATACACAATGGAATATTACTCAGCCATAATAAGAAACGAAATAGAGTTATTTGTAGTGAGGTAGATGGACCTAGAAACTGTCACACAGAGTGAAGTAAGTCAGAAGGAGAAATACAAATACCGTATGCTAACACATATATATGGAATCTAAGGGGAAAAAAAAGGCATGAAGAACCTAGGGGTAAGACGGGAATAAAGACACAGACCTACTAGAGCAGGGACTTGCAGATATGGGGAGGGGGAAGGGTAAGCTGGGACAAAGTGAGAGTGTGGCATGGACATATACACACTACCACGTAAAATAGATAGCTAGTGGGAAGCAGCCACATAGCACAGGGAGATCAGCTCGGTGCTTTGTGATCACCGGAGGGGTGGGATAGGGAGGGTGGGAGGGAGGGAGACGCGAGAGGGAAGAGATATGGGAACATATGTATAACTGATTCACTTTGTTATATAGCAGAAACTAACAGACCATGGTAAAGCCATTATACTCCAATAAAGATGTTAAAAAAAAAAAAAAGCAGGCGGATGAAAGAGACGGGATTCCTGCTGTTCTCATTTGATGCCTGCCTCCAGCTCCGCCTGCAGCTAGTCCTAAGCCTGGACACTCTGTGACTGAGCCACTGCACGTGTAAGCAACAGCATCCTGACCAACGCAGAGGCTGGGGGGCGGGGGGGGGGGCAAGAGCGGAGGCTGGTGGAGGGAGAGGAGAGAAGAGGGGCTGACACTAAGACGAGGGAAGGCTCCAAGCTCAGGGAGACGGCTCTCCCGTGACCTGGTTTACATACTGGCTTTAACACACTAAGATCAGATGTGCAAAAAGAATTAACTAGAAATGAAAACAAAAACTAACCACTAGAGATGATTCAAGGAAGTTTCTGATCTGCCACCCTGTTTTACTTGCCTTACCCTCTACGTTCTGAGGGTTACATTAGAAATGGAAATGTTTCTAATGAAGATATGAAAAGGAAGTAGAAAACTAGACAACAAAACCGACGTTTCCAGTGCGGTGAGTCAGCCATCCCCTCCTCAGTGACCCCTCCATCTTTAGATGAATCCGTACGGAGCACTTCTGGTCTGATATCAAACCAGAGAATACAAGGATGCTAACACAATCTTTCTGGGCAGCCTCATCCCGAGGGAAAGGCGTGCCTTTGCCAGCGATGCTGAGAAACTCAGTTGGCGGCTGGATCTCCAGCAGGCAGAGAGCTGTGTCTGCAGAAGGAACAAGGAGGGTTGAGAAGTCTAGTGGGGACGGAATCTGACTTGCATGTGGTCACGGTGCTCGGAGCAATGGATTTCCCTTTGGGGGAGCAGCAAAGTGCTGAGCTCCCCCTCAAGGTTAGCCCAGGACACGAACTTGGTGCCTGTAGGGACGTGAATATTTATTCACGTCTGCTGCCCCTCCCCATCCCCCTCCCATGACCCCTCTGACCTGGGAGCAGCATGGGGAGGCGGGCTCCATCATCCCTCTCCAAGTCCACCCCCCATGCCTGGTCCAAAGCAGGCACTCAGACAACATCTGGGGAATGAGCAAATGGAATCAACTTGAGACCTCACTTTCATTCATTCACGCAGCTGAACATCGTAGCATAGAGCCTGCGGTCATGGACTTTAGAAGCAGACCAGACCTGAGTTCGGTCCAGGGCCCTGCCTCTCACCAACATCGATCGGCAGTTTATTTCTGTCTCCTTGCCAGGAAAAAATGGGAATAATGTTAGCACCTCCATCAAGTGTTGTTGAGAAGTTTCAATGAAATAACACATCAAAGACTGCTTAGCACGGTCCCGGGGGCCCCCTGACGTTACTCCTACTGTTATAATTATCATTAAAGAATATTAGTGGGCCACTTTATTATATGCTGGGCTCACCCTATGGGGCTTCTTAAACAGAAGCCACCCCAAATCCCCTGGAGATCTTGTGGAAATGCAGATTCTGAATCACAGGGCTGGGAGCAGGGGCCCGGGACTCTGCATTTCTACCAGGTGCCAAGTGGATGCTGCTGCCGCCAGTCTGAGAAGCCGCCCACAGTGGAGACTTCGAAGCTGAGGACAAGACAATTTTCCACAGCTGAAACTCATAGTTAAGGTGGCTCCTCTTGACAGAGCAAATGCACTGATCGCCTCACATAAGGCCAAAGGAAACGCCTGGGGAAATCAAAAGGGGTCATAATTAAGTAGAATCATCTTCAGTTTTCCGTCTTCAGAAACCGTTTTCCATTAGCCCCCTCCTGGCCCAGGCAGCTGCTCCACCCAGCAGCCTCCGTCTAAGATGAAATGAAGCGAGCAGGTGAGTCATCAGTACTGCAGACTGGGGCATGAATCACCCACCACTGAGATGATTCCATCAATACAAAGTCCCACCAGACAACTCCAGAAAGAGGAAAAACGGGCTGAGAAGCAAGCAAGGCATGGAGCCTCCAGAAAGAGAAAGGTTAGTAAGGGTGACGAAGGCTTCCAGAACCTTCACTGCTGGTTCCAGGTGAGCCAGAAGCACTTCTAGCAGCGGTCCTCAAATTTGGAGGCAGCTGCAACACTAATAATTCTGATACCGGGTTATCGTCTTCAAAGAATTTAACCGGAAGGAATTGCAGCTCAGTTACAGGGATTTTTTTTTAAGCTCCAACATGATGTTTTGGGGTCGGGCAGGTTGGAATCAGAATGCTGTCATTGCTGGGTGATGATATCAGCCCTCCAAGCCTGGAGTTTCCCACCTGTGAAATGAAAATAATCACCAGCTTCAGGAAAACGGTGAGCATCACAGATAAAAGGTACAAAGACCTTACTCGGTATATGGTCCTCATTCCTAGGCATTTTCTTGTCAGAATAAGACTCATCTTCTTTAACTGCTATCTCACCTAAAGTCTCAAGCCAATTTAGTAATCACCAGCTTCACAACTGCTCAATTCTTTTCAGAAGATGTTAGGCTTCAAATATCCCACTCAGCACATAAAATGTGTACTCTCTTCCAAGTCTACCTTTCCTTCTTCTCCACGTCTGGGTCCTCTCTTCTGTCATCACAAGTATCTGTTGAGTGTTTAATGTGGACCAGGTACTGTGCCAGCTGCAGGGGATGTCACAGCGAACAAGACAGCCCTGTCTTCAGGAAGCCTAGCGGGCAGGTGAAGAAACTGCCCTTGGACGGGCAAGGTCTGGATCCCCTTTCAAAGTGAAAGTTTGCAGGGAAAGGGACAGACAGCCCCAGGCAGTCTGATCTTTTCACTGTGTCTCCTTGACCCAAATGCTTAGTCAGCCATTCCGAGCCTCAGTTTTCTCATCTGTGTAATATGAGTGGCTCTTGTACTTACCAGCTTCCCTGAGCAGAGAAGTGGGCCAAGAAAGTAGGAAGGTGCACTGCCCCAAGTAGACTTTAAATTGCTCAGGACTTCCCTCCCCATCTCAGATCACTTCCCCAGCAGGGGGAGAGAGAAGGAAGCGACGATCCAAGGAAAAGGCAAACAAATTGCTTCCTGTGTTCTAAGGCTCAGCCAGAAACACCTGAACAGGTAAGAATCTGGTCTACCTCACTTAGGAACAAGAGACAGCTTGTCACTCTCATGTTTTTAAATCAAATTCTGATGACCTCGATTTATTCCAAGCAGGAGCAGACTCAAGACTCTTTCAATTGCAGACAACAAAAACCCATCTCCAACTGGCTTATTAAAAAAAAAAAAAAAGGAGGGAGGGATTTATTCGGGCCCTGCTACATCTAGGTACTGAAGTGATGCCATCAGAAATCTCTGTCCCTTGAGACTAATTTCCCCTCCTTTGGCTTCCTTCTGGGGCAGCTCTTTTTCACATGCTGTACCCAATAGCACAAGACTTCTATCAGCTCTCCAACTCCAGTATAAAAACCAGCTTCTCTGTCCCAATAATCTCCCGCCACCCAAAAAAAAAGAAAAACTTCAGGCCGACAAAATTAAATCATATGCCCATCTCTAAGCCAGTCACTTTGGCCAGTGCATTCACTCAGTCCTGGATGAAACTCCCACCTAGGACCTGGGGCAGGGGCATCAGCTCTGTGGGCGGTGAGAAGTGCGGAGGACGTCCCACACAAGACACTTGGGTACTGTTTCCAAAATCATGCACTATCCACTCCCCTCTCACCCTCCAGCCCTGCCCCAAATATTCTGTAGCCTTGATTTGCATAATCTACTCCTTCCTGATGGCTTCCTGGATTCCTCTCCTTCCCTTAAGATATAACTGGTAATTTCTAAGTAACTCTTAGCACATTCATTCTAAACTTCAGAATTATCCTTAAAAGAACCTATGTAAAAACACAAATATACATGCTAGAAGAGAGACTTCATTTTGAATTGGGTCATCCTACAGTTTGCTTTTCTCGTCCTTTGTTTCCAACATTCGAGGGCTTCCATAAACTAGTCTGCTAAATTGTTTGTTTCTCATCCCTAGTCTTGTCCTTGGTTTCACAATATCACGAGAGGGCAGCTTTGAATTCTCTGGGCCATGGTACTCCTCAGAACAAATCAAGTGGGTGCGCGTTATGAATCAGACAGAAATACACGTCAAGGGCATCTTAACTTTTAAAACACGAGTGTGAAGTAAAAATCGGTGGGTCATTTCCTCAAATATCACTTGCATTTTGAAACTGCCCTCTTCCACCCCAACTCACGTACACAGATTATCATTAAAGGTAAATAAGTTACTCTACTCAATATTCTGTAATAACCGGTATGGAAAAAGAATCTGAAAAAAATAAATAAGTTATTCGTGGAAATGTTCTAGCAGCATTACTCGGTATAGCCAAAAATGGAAAAGCCCAAGTGTCCATCGACTGACAAAGGGTTAAACAAAATGGAGCACATCCATACAATGAAATATTAGCCATAAAAAGGGATGAACTACGTTTATAACATGGATGACCTCAAAAATATGATGCTAAGTGAAAGATGCCAGACACAAAAGACTAGATTTTGTATTATTCCATCAATACAAAATATCTAGAAAAGGCAAATTCATAGAGACAGAAAGTAGATTAGTGGCTGCCTGGAGCTGGGGCTAGGAATGAGGACTGACTGTAAACAGGCACAAGAGATCTGACTGGGGTGACAGAAATACCCTAAAACTGGACTGTGGTGTCACTGGATATGCTATAATAAGAAATCCATGTTTGGCCTTTGTCCCTGGTTCTTGGCACACGACTCCTAAAACCCTTGGAGTCTCTGGGTTGATAAGTGTGGTCTTTGTATGTTAATGGATGACTCACGCTGGGGGCCCCTAGACGGCTTCAGGGCTGGTGGCCAAAGAGACCAAGACATGAGTAGAAGGTTGGAACTTTCAGCGCCAACCCCCCGACCTACAGGGAGAAGAAAGGCACTAAAGAGTGAGTTACATCCCCTATGGCAAGTGATTTACTCAATCACGACTACGCAATGGAACCTCCATAAACACCCCTGAACGACAGGGCCCAGGGAGCTTTCCGGCTGGAACAGACCGAGGTGCTGGGAGGGTGATACTCCCAGAGAAGGCATGGAAGCTCAGCATCCCTCCCACATACCTGGCCCCAAGCACCTCTTCCATGCGGCTGCTCCTGAGTTGTACCCTTTACAATAAACAAGTAGGAGTATTTTGCTGAGCTCTGAGTCCCTCTAGTGAATTATCACACCTGAGGGGGATATTGCAGGAAGCCCCAATTTATAGCTCGTCATTAAGAAGTACAGGTAACAACCTAGGACTTGTGACTGGACGTCTGACACGAGGACGGTCTCGTGGGACTAAGCCCTGGCATCTGTGAGGTCTGCACGAACTCCAGGGAATTAGCGTCACAACTGAATTGAACTGTAGGACAGCCTGTTGGTGTCCGGAGAGTGGAAGAACTGGTCAGTGTGCGGAGAAAACCCACTTATTTGGTGTCAGAAGTGTTAGGAGTAAAAACAGCTCACTGCACAACTCAGCAAAATTACTAAAAATCAGTGACTGTGCACTTAACATGGGTGAATTTTATGGTATGTAAGTTATATTAAATAAAGTTGTTTCAAAAGGGAAACCTGCAAAAGAATAGACAAGTAAATGAGATGCAACACATGCTGTCCCATGCTGTCCCAGATGCACTGCTCAATGACCCAGCTACCTGGATGAGCAGGCGTCCAGACCACCCCTGCAAAATACTCCAGTACCTACACTTTTATTGGTGTCAGGGAGGGAGAACCAGTCCCACTTATAGCCATCTCCGAGAACTCTTTCAGTTGGAAAGTTTTGCTTCGGGCGACTCCTTGGGCACCTGACAGGAGGAAGAAGCTGCAGATTCCAAATGACAAAGGGACCACGTGTCTCATAGCATCGTTGCTCATAAAGGACTCGTCTGCTCCATTGGTTTGTATCCTCCTAGGGTCTGTTCCCTGCACAGCATGTATAGGACGTGGCAGAGGAAGGCACTGGGCACTCAGAGCAGCTTTTGAAATGGATCAAAACACTGAAGGCAGAACTTCTCTGGCTTAATGGCTAATGGCTTGTGTGACAGTTTCACTGGGTAGGACAGCCTGACCTTTTGTTTGGGTGGAGAATGTATAATTACCTGAATTGTTTCCCCAGGCAGCAACAGTCACGTCTCGTCCCATTTAATTTAATTAATTAATTTTTTGGGCGTACTGAACATCTAATCATTATCCCGTCACAGAAATGTACAGTCAGACAGACTTTGGTCTTTTGCTTTTCCGAAGTTTCGATTTATCCATTAAAGAGGTGTGTCCATCTTATTAAAATTGTTCTTGGATATAAGGCAAACGTTTTAGACTTTGAGGATCGGTAATTTTCTTTTTAAACAAATGCTAGCTCTTCCTTTTAAAAATGGTTTAAACTTTCAAATCCTTAACAGCTTATTTTTTATTACGAGATGATTGAGATATTTTTTTCCCAGCCCCATCTTAACAAATCGCGTTATTGTGATGTGGTGGAAACATCTCAGGCTCCCGGCTCAGACCTTGGTGCTCACCTTGGCTTTGCCACTTTCCAGCTGCGTGGCTCTGGCTAAGCTACTTACCTCTCTGAGCCTCGCTGTCAGCATTGATGAAAGGAGGATGATTTCTACGCTGTTTTGAAGATTAAATAAAATTAAAGGAGGAAAGGATGTCATCGTTTCAGATCTGTATAAACATGTTTAGTGCAGTGATAGCACAGCGTCAGTTTGCAACAAGCAATGACGCTTACTGCATCCATCCTGGGTGATGTTTGGACGATGCCCAGTCAGTGGGCAGTAGACTCAAGATCTAAATCCGCCATAATCAAATTCTGTACCACAAGCTCTTTACAAAGGATGACGTGTATGTACTTCCTAGACCAGTTTTCAATCAGCAGTTGATCCTTAGAACTTGTGTCATTGCGAGCTTGGCCATTCACTAGTTGCCTGTCTTTGGTATGGTTGCTTACCTACTCTGTGCTTCCCTTTTGTTATCTGTAAAAGGGGGATAGTAAATAGCTTCGACTTCCAAGGGTGTGAAGGGAACGAAATAAGCATGAAATTAAATAATTAGTACATTTAAAGCACTTGGAATGGTACCTGGCACACAGTAAGCTGTCAGTGAATATTAATTCTCTTTCTTGATGTGATCATTACTGTGTGCTGTGGTCCCTGACTTCACAGCCTGGCATAATGTAGGTGCTTTAGAAATTGTAATTATTAGTACAAACAGGTACTTTCCCCAGGCACAGATAAAGCATATGTGAATATTTCTTTTCAGCAAGAGAAGCTGTCAATGGTTCTCTACATAGAAAGTTACAAATACTCTTTGTTCTTTTTTTATTTTTTAACATCTTTATTGGAGTATAATTGCTTTACAATGGTGTGTTAGTTTCTGCTTTATAACAAAGTGAATCAGTTATACATACACATATGTTCCCATATCTCTTCCCTCTTGCGTCTCCCTCTCTCCCACCCTCCCTATCCCACCCCTCTAGGTGGTCACAAAGCACCGAGCTGATCTCCCTGTGCTATGCGGCTGCTTCCCACTATCTATTTTACGTGGTAGTGTATATATGTCCATGCCACTCTCTCACTTTGTCACAGCTTACCCTTCCCCCTCCCCATATCCGCAAGTCCATGCTGTAGTAGGTCTGCGTCTTTATTCCCGTCTTACCCCTAGGTTCTTCATGACTTTTTTTTTTCTTAGATTCCATATATATGTGTTAGCATACAGTATTTTTTTTTCTCTTTCTGACTTACTTCACTCTGTATGACAGGCTCTAGGTCCATCCACCTCACTACAAATAACTCATTTTCGTTTCTTTTTATGGCTGAGTAATATTCCATTGTATATATGTGCCACATCTTCTTTATCCATTCATCTGTCGATGGACACTTAGGTTGCTTTCATGTCCTGGCTATTGTAAATAGAGCTGCAAATGAACATTGTGGTACATGACTCTTTCTGAATTATGGTTTTCTCAGGGTATATGCCCAGTAGTGGGATTCCTGGGTCGTATGGTGGTTCTATTTGTAGTTTTTTAAGGAACCTCCATACTGTTCTCCATAGTGGCTGTATCAATTTGCATTCCCACCAACAGTGCAAGAGTGTTCCCTTTTCTCCACACCCTCTCCAGCATTTACTGTTTCTAGATTTTTTTGTTGTTGTTGTTGTTTTTTTTTGCAGTATGCGGGCCTCTCATTCCTGCAGCCTCTCCCTGTTGCGGAGCACAGGCTCCGGACGCACAGGCCCAGCGGCCATGGCTCACAGGCCCAGCCGCTCCGCGGCATGCGGGATCCTCCCGGGCCGGGGCACGAACCCGTGTCCCCTGCATTGGCAGGCGGACTCTCAACCACTGCGCCACCAGGGAAGCCCCTGTTTCTAGATTTTTTGATGATGGCCATTGTGACGGTATGAGATGATATCTCATTGTAGTTTTGATTTGCATTTCTCTAATGATTAGTGATGTTGAGCATCCTTTCATGTGTTTGTTGGCAGTCTGTATATCTTCTTTGGAGAAATGTCTCTTTAGGTCTTCTGCCCATTTTTGGATTGGGTTGTTTGTTTGTTTGTTATTGAGCTGCATGAGCTGCTTGTAAATTTTGTAGATTAATCCTTTGTCAGTTGCTTCATTTGCAAATATTTTCTCCCATTCTGAGGGTTGTGTTTTGGTCTTGTTTATGGTTTCCTTTGCTGTGCAAAAGCTTTGAAGTTTAATTAGGTCCCATTTGTTGATTTCTGTTTTTATTTCCATTTCTCTAGGAGGTGGGTCAAAAAGGATCTTGCTGTGATTTATGTCATAGAGTGTTCTGCCTATGTTTTCCTCTAAGAGTTTGATAGTGTCTGGCCTTACATTTAGGTCTTTAATCCATTTTGAGTTTATTTTTGTGTATGGTGTTAGGAAGTGTTCATTCTTTTACATGTAGCTGTCCAGTTTCCCCAGCACCACTTATTGAAGAGGCTGTCTTTTCTCCACTGTATATTCCTGCCTCCTTTATCAAAGATAAGGTGACCATACATACGTGGTTTCTCTCTGGGCTCTTTAAAGTTCCCCTGAGTTATACCAACGGAGGCAAGGAGGTGTCACTGGCTCAGGAGAAAACAAAGAAATGTAGGTTTCTTTGGATCTAGCAAGATGCCCCGACCTCTGCAGTGCAGAGCTTGGGGGAAGGAGGACTAATTGCATAAGAAGCTCTAGACTTTTCTGGAAGAAAAAAGGTTGATAACACAACTGCTTCTCCCTGGGATTTTAGTTATAAAGACCTGCCATATGTATGGGTTCAGGACCCCACAAAGACCCAGGAGCAGGGAAGAGAGAGAAAGGGTCCCTGGAAATAAGAGAGCTGTGGTGGTAGGGTTGCCAGATTTGGCAAATAATACATTTCACTTATTCCCTATGTAGGGTTGCAAGACAAATGATGAATAATTTTTATTATAAATATATCTCTTTCAATATTTGGGATAGACTTACATTGAAAAGTTATAAGTTGTTCATCTAAAGTTAAAATTGAACTGGAGGGACTTCCCTGGTGATGCAGTGGTTAAGAAACCGCCTGCCAGTGCAGGGAACACAGGTTCGATCCCTGGTCCGGGAAGATCCCACATGCCGCGGAGCAACTAAGCCCATGCACCACAACTACTGAGCCTGTGCTCTAGAGCCTGTGAGCCACAGCTACTGAGCCCGCGAGCCACAACTACTGAAGCCCACGCACCTAGAGCCCGTGCTCCCCAACCAGAGAAACCACCGCAATGAGAAGCCCGCACACCACGACGAAGAGTAGCCCCCACTCGCCGCAACTAGAGAAAGCCCGCGCCCAGCAACGAAGACCCAATGCAGCCAAAAATAAATAAAATTTCTTAAAAAATTGAACTGGATTTTCTCTATTTTATCTGGCAACCTACATAGCGGAGTGAAAGGACCCCAGGCGTGGGGCTGAATGAAACTGGGAGGAGATAGAAACAGTGGGTTTAGGAGGCCAAGCTTTGGAAGGTCTGTTCCCTGGGTATTTGCAGCTGAGTAGGGCTAAGGGGTCCATGGGATCCTGGAGGTCTGGGCAGCTTTGGGGTAGGGTATAGTGTTGGGGCACTGGGGTTCCACATGGTGATTACCCCTGGTCTTAAAGAACTCAGGATCTGCTTGTAGTCTTGTATGGAGGCATTCGTGAGGGTCCCTGGGCTTTTGTTAGCAAATCCCCAGTTTTATGCTTTTCTCTGAAAACCCTTACTGAAATTCTTCATTTCTTAGACATGAGGATTCCTCTCCTGGGATTTATGCTCATACAACAATGGCTGAGTTGAGGGGGACAGGAATGAGGGGAGACAGGATGCAGAACTAGGAACAGGAGACTGGGCTCTCATCCTGAATCGGGCAGTATCAGGCCACGTGACCTTAGGCAGGTGAATGACCTTCATGTAGTCTCAGCTTCATGCGGTCTCAGGAAAAAAGTTGAAATTCATCACGGGCCTTTCATCTGAGTTCTGAGATGTTCCAGGAACCACCAAGGTGAGGTTATCAGGGCCTCCATCCCTCCACAAATTCTGTTTTACCTGCTGGGCTGAAAAAATATCTAATACCTACCTAGCACTCGCTACATGGCAGGCACCATTCTAAAAGCTTTCTGTGTACTCAGGAATGTAATCCTCACAGCAATTCAGTAATGCAAATTACTATCAGTGTTGCCATTTGACAGGTAAGAAAACTGAGGGCCAGAGAGATTATTTCACCAGTGAGTGAATGGAGGACGCAGGATAAGAACCGGTGTCCTACCTCTAAATCCAGGCTCATAATCATTGCTACTCTGACTTTCCTGAAAATTAGATTTCATGTGAAGAAAAGTTTGTACCAGATTTCTAAAAAAAATTTTTTAACTCCTAAGCTAAGCACAACATAACATCATCTTCTACCCACCAGACTGGCCAAAATTGAAAAGATGGACAGCATCAAACATTGCCAAGCGTAGGGTCACTGGGACCCTCTGTTCATGAGAATGTGAACTGATGAAGCATTGTTTGGCTCTATTAAAATTTCAGTGTAGCTACCCTTGTACCCACCCTAGAGAAACACCCATGTGTGCAAAGAGACACATACGAAAAAATTCATTCCAACAATGCCTATTTGTAGCAGTGAAAATTTGGACATACCTCAATACGAGCCTCAAGGGAGTGCCTGAATAAATTACGACACAGCAATGCTGTGAAATACCCCATATCCAGCAATAAGAAATGTGAGCTAACACAGAAAGATCTGCAAGATAAGTGTAAAAAAATAAGTTGCAGAATAATCCGCCTTCTCTTTCTCCCAAGACTTATTTTTTAATAAATTTATTTATTTATTTTCAGCTGTGTTGGGTCCTTGTTGCTGCACGCAGGCTTTTTCTAGTTGCGGCAAGCGGAGGCTACTCTTCATTGCAACGCGGGGGCTTCTCTTGTGGTGGCTTCTCTTGTTGCGGAGCATGGGCTCTAGGTGCACAGGCTTCAGTAGTTGTGGCGCGCAGGCTTCAGTAGTTGTGGCTCGAGGGCTGTAGAGCACAGGCTCAGTAGTTGTGGTGTACGGGCTTCGTTGCTCCATGGCATGTGGGATCTTCCCGAACCAGGGCTCGAACCTGTGTCCCCTGAATTGGCAGGCGGATTCTTAACCACTGCGCCACCAGGGAAGAAGACTTCGAAAGGACCAAGTAGGAGGCACCAGTGACATCCACAAAAGGGGCTAAGGATTTTACCTGGGGCAGTGGGAACAGCTCAGATGACCGACCACAGGGACACGATGCTGGGGACTTACGGATCCTAGTCTCCACAGGGCATCAAGACAGGAAACAAATCAGGGACTTCCCTGGTGGTACAGTGGTTAAGACTCCGCACTTTCACTGCCAAGGGCGTGGGTTCGATCCCTGATCAGGGAACTAAGATCCCACAAGCCAAGAGGTGTGGCCAAATAAATAAATAAATAAAAGACAGCAAACCAGATGTGATCTGTAAGTTGGAACAAGGAGGAAAGCTGTGGACCAAGGAGGGAGAAATGCCAGGAAGGTGCTAACCCGCAGGTTCCCTCCCAGAACCTGAGCGACAGAAGAGCTGTATTTGAGATTTCTGAAATAGAAATAGTAGGCTGCAACTAAGGAGGCAACCCCACAGCAAAACATTTGTGAAGATATGTCTGTTCCTTCATAAAGTGGAAAGACTCACAAAGAACAGCGTATTATATTCTTTTTCAGAAAAAAAAAATATGGCAAGATGATGACCTGATGGACAGGCAATAGGAAAACAGGTGTGTTTTTTCACACGAGTGATGTTCTCTTACAGGAAAACCCTGACCAAGGTGACAAGGCTGGAGAACATGTTGGTTTAACCTCCACACTTACTTCTCCAAGAAATAAAAGTCCCATCAATGTGACGCACTTAGAACGAATTTTAACCATAACCCAGACCTGGCTGATCACGGGGGAAATTGTACATGGATGAAGTCATCTGATTGTAACAAAGATGGAAGATGGCTCTGCCCCAGAGCATCCAGGTTAGAGTAAAACCCTGAATGTAACCACTGTGGGAGAGCTGTGGCCAAAAGTCAAACTTCATCATACACTTTGGAATTCCTGGTGGAGACAACTGCTCTGAAAGTAATGAATCTGAGAGAGGAAAAAAATCAATGATAGCTCATCTCTTAGCCCAAACAGGAATCTGTACCAGAGTGAGAAACCCTGTGAGCACCATCAAAGTGGGAATCCTAGAGCCAGAAGTCCCATGTCATCAGTGTCATGGAATCCATACAGGGGAGAAGCCTTATGAACGTAATCACCACAGGAAACCTTTTTCAAAAAAAAAAAAAAAAACACACCTCATGGCACGTCAGAGATTTCATACTGGAAAAAATCCTTTTGGGTGTAATCAACGTGGGGAAATCTTTAGCTGTAATTCATCCCTCAAGAAACACCATCATGGATTTCATACAGAGCAGAAGCCCAATGAATGCTTTGAGTGTTTGACATTCTCCCTTCATAGTGCACATCAGAGCTAACGTGGATGTTTATTATTTGCAACTGAATCAGGCCCCTAGCAGAAAACAGATGGACCTTTCAAGTTAAGATGACTCAAATAGGATTTACTCGAAAAGGTTTTATTCAAAAATGTAGATGTAAGGAAAGCACAAAGGATGGTGCAGTAACTCAAGGCCCTAAACCCAAATAGGCGATGAAGATCAAACGATTAAAAGTAGAGGAGAGAGGTACAGCTGATTCACTTTGTTATAAAGCAGAAACTAACACACCATTGTAAAGCAATTATACTCCAATAAAGATATTAAAAAAAAAAAAGTAGAGGAGAGAAGTTACGGAAGACGATTTAGAAAGAGCTGTGGCTTTCTATCCAGGCGGGGGAGGCAGCCAGAAGAATTCATACCCCCAACCTCACTCATCTCCCTCCCTCCAAGCTCTCACCAGTGGCCCAGTGGCTGAGTCCAACCAGATGCCAAACGGCAAGGGAGTCTGTGATGCGGTCAGCCTTCCAGGACAGGTGGAGAGAGGTGAAGATGGATATGAAGGGGAAACAGAAGATATGCAGCCCAGCGACCAGGAACCCTAGCTGACACACGCCTGAGGACCAACCTGGGTGCCCTGTTCCCACTGTAGCCCAGACCCCGGTACAGAGCCTGGCCCAGGTCCCCAGAACAGGCACTCAATAGAAATTGTTGAAATGAATAAAGGACCAGCGGGACCAAGGCAAACTTATCCAGCAGGAGAAAACTCAGAACTCCTCTGCCTGACCCTCTTTTTCAGGGCCCTTGGGGAGCACAGGAACAAGATGCTTTTATAACACACATTTCCTGTCACCAGACAATGACACAGCAGGAGACCAGTAACACAGCAAGAGCTGATGCCCTTAAAGAGAAGAGGGAAATGCAAAAGGGAATCTTTGGGCACTGGATTGGAAGCTTTAAGTGTAATCTCCGTAATAGGGGAGAAACTTTGTATTCTATTACAAGTTAATCATTAAGGGGATGTGGCCTATAAGCTTAAATTATACATAGTGGCCCTTCTATGGGAACTCTGCCTCCCAGGTAATGAGCATTAAGCTAAAATACCTTTGTTTAGGGACTTCCCTGGTGGTCCAGCGGTTAAGACTCCACACTTCCAATGCAGGGGGTGCGGGTTCAATCCCTGGTCAGGGAACTAAGATCCCACATGCTGCCTGGCCAAAAAATAATAATAATAATACCTTCGTTTAGCTCACAGGAAACATCCTGATCAGGCCCACCTGTGAATGACTGCAGGAAGGAAGAAATTAACACATCCCCTCCAGAAGCTGACTGGAACCAGGAAATGCTTGACTTTATTCCCTCCCCTTTTAGTATAAAAGAAGCCAGAATTCTAACTCAGGCGAGATGGTTCTTTGGGACGTGAGTCCACCCTCTTCTCGGTCTGCTGACTTTCCAAATAAAGTCGCTATTCCTCACCCCAACAACTTGTCTCTTGATTTATTGACATGTCGTGCCACGAGCAGTACGAACTTGGACTTGGTAATGTATCTCAGCAAATCCCCACAATTCTGCACAATAGTTGTTACTTCCCACCCTCAGTAGGTGAGAAAACTGAGGCTCTGAGAGCTTAGGTACATTTCCCAGGGCCACACAGTAAATTGGAGATAGGCTTTGAATCTGGATCTATCTGCAACCAAAGCCTCTGGTTTTCCCACACAGCAGGGCATGGGGTAAACAACTGAGAATAACTTCATAGTTTTAAGGCAAAAATGTCTCCACTCTGCTGATGTATCACAAACAGCTATTAACATGTTTTCTTGTATAACCACTGATCAAAACATCTATTAAGTGCCACATTCGTGGCTACAAACCCTGCAAGAAGCAAGTTAAATGACTTATTTAGCAACCCCTGGAGCGTTCCTTAACATTTCAAATGAAATGGACAAAGTGCTTTTATGTACTATAGAAAATGACATCACAGTAGGTGCATAAAAAGGCCATATTTTGAAAAGCATTTCTATTTATAATTATTGGCATTTGTGCTCTAATGGAAGATGAAAATCCTATAGCTTACCACATCGAATACCTCTGGAGAGAGGTGGTAAAAAAATCAAATCTCCCTTGAAAACCAAGCTACCTTTTCAAACAGTCTGAGTTTCCCAGTCGGACTCAAGTTTCCCTGAAATCTTGGAGGTGGTTTTGGACTGTGAACAGTTCCCTTCCTCTTAATTAAGACTAACTTTTTGGTTGAAATGTCCCCTCCTACAGGAAGCCTGAAGACTCCACCAGGCACCAGTGACCAAGGTCTCCTGAATGCTTTTAGCTTTTATTACATGTAATTCTTTGTTCCTTCATCAAACAAATAATTTGTTGAGCGTCTGACCATCCCAGTTACTATGCTAGGTGCAGGTTGTAGAAGATAGAGAAGGGCCCTGCTCTCATGGATCTCATACAACCAAATAAATAAAAAAGATATTGTGATAAGAGTTATGCTGGAAATAAAGCAGTTGGTATCAATGAAAGTGAATGGAGTGAGGGCAGTGTGTGTTGGAATATGTTTAACAACCAGCTCTCTTGGGGAGGCGGGATGCCCTGATTTAGGGCATTTGCCCATTTCTTTGTGTAAATACTCCTACCATGGCTGATTTCAAGCTACCAACATGATATCATGGAACACGGACTTCGGAAGAGACGTGCAGCATTAGAAAACCATCATATGGGTTTTGTACCATACAGAGAGAGCAGATGCATGTAACTTCAAGAGCACAGACAATATTAAAATATAGTAAAAGAATTAGGAAGCAATAAGTCTTGAGTATTATCTTTGTTTTTCGTTTGTTTGTTTTGGCTACGTTGGGTCTTCGCTGCTGCGTGCGGGCTTTCTCTAGTTGCGGTGAGCGGGGGCTACTCTTCATTGCGGTGCACTTCTTCTTATTGCAGTGTCTTCTCTTGTTGCGGAACACGGGATCTCGGTGCGCGAGCTTCAGTAGTTGTGGCACACGGGCTCAGTAGTTGTGGCTTGCGGGCTCTAGAGTGCAGGCTCAGTAGTTGTGGCGCATGGGTTCAGCTGCTCCGTGACATGTGGAATCTTCGTGGACCAGGGATCAAACCTGTGTCCCCCGCATTGGCAGGCAGATTCTTAACCACTGCGCCACCAGGGAAGTCCCTATTATCTTTGTTTTTAATGCAACTTACTTAATCATAAGTTTACATAACTTTATTTTGAATGATGATTATATTTGACGCACAGCTTGCAACATCCTTGAAAACTGAACAATTGCCGCTCCTGAACCAGTATAAACAAACCCCAATGCACCACTTGTTAGGGGGTCAGGAAGGGCCTTTCTGAGCAAGTGACGGCTAAGATAAGACCCAAGAGAAGGGAAGGAGGCAGTCATGCAAAGATCCTGATGTGAAAAAGACCTTGGCATGGAAGGAAGAGGAGGCCAGTGGGGCTGGTGCACAGGGAAGAGAGAGGGCACATGGTGGGTGTGGCCCCAGAGGGGGATCAGAGGCCGTGGTGCAGAGTCATGCAGATGATGGAAAGGGATTCGGTGACATTCCAAGAACAATGAGAAGCCGCTGGAGGGTGTTATTAAAAACCTCCAGGAGAATGGATGGTAGGAGGCACAAGAGCAGGGAGACCACTAGGGTGGCTACAACAGTGGTCCAGGAGCGAGAGGATGACAGTTCCCAATATTTGTGCATACTTTTGCAAACGGTAAGTTTTAAAAGAGCCATGTACGTGTTTCTTGCCTGTGCCTCCACAAATGAATTACAATGGGCAGGATATTACTCCCATTTTAAAGAGAAGGAGAGACTTCCCTGGTGGCACAGTGGTTAAGAATCCACCTGTCAATGCAGGGAACACAGGTTCGAGCCCTGGTCCAGGAAGATCCCACATGCCGCGGAGCAACTAAGCCCGTGCGCTCTAGAGCCTGCAATTCACAACTACTGAAGCCCGCGCGCCTAGAGCCCGTGCTCCGCAACAAGAGAAGCCACCGCAATGAGAAGCCCGCGCACTGCAACGAAGAGTAGCCCCCCACTCGCCGCAACTAGAGAAAGCCCATGTGCAGCAACAGAGACCCAACGCAGCCAAAAATAAATAAATAAATTTATTTTTTAAAAATAAAGAAAAGGAGACAGAACCTGAGGAATATCTGAGGGACTTTAACAAAGTTATGCGGAATGTGAATGGCCAGAGCAGGGCTTGAACAGTGAACTAAGGTGACCACATACCCCAATTTCTCTAGGCCCATCTCAGTTTTGTCTCCTGCACCAGGGTAATTATCAATAGAAAATTGATAATTTTGGCAATTATCACTCTGGAAATTGTCCAGTTTGAGGTATAAATACAGAATGAGGGAAGGCAAGGACAAACTATGTGGGGTGAACTGGAATTTGAGGTATTGATAGGAACTCGTGATTTCTAAAGTGTGTGTGTGTGTCTAACCGAATGTCAGGATCAGGTGGTCACAAACCACACTCTCCAACACGAATTTCACAATGCAAGTTGTCACCACTATGTAGCCTCCAGGGCTCTGTGGGATAACTGAGGCCCCTTTCTTGGCGGTGGCTAAGATGCCGTCTTGTCTTGAACACTCGGCATCAGAACATAGTAAGACTTCACACATTCCTTTCAGTTAATCTAAAAACTATCAACAAGTGAGATTTTTATTTGACCTTTTAAAACTACTTCATTGAGTTTTGACTGACATTTGAAACACCATACGTATGGAACGTATACTACTCTCTGAGTTTGGGGATAAGTATAGAACGATGAAACCATCTCTATCATCAAGGCCGTTAACATTTCCATCACCTCCCAAAGTTCCCTCACACCTCTTTATCATTATTATTGTGTGTGTGATAAGAACACTTAATATAAGATCTACCCTGTAGCCAGTTTTATATATACAATACCTACTGTTAGCTCCAGGCACCATGCCGTACATTAGATCTCCAGAACTTATCCTGTATAACTGAAACTTTGTACCTTTTGACCAACATTTCTCCTCTTCCTCCTCCCCCAGCCCCTGGCAAACGCCATTCTACTCTCTGCTTCTGTGAGGTTGACTATCCTATATCCCACATATAAATAAGATCACATGGTATTTGTCTTTCTGTGTCTGGCTTCCAGGACCATTCATGTTGTTGTAAACGGTAGGATTTCCTTCTTTTTTAAGGCTGAATGGTTTTCCATTTTCAAATATCCTGTATAATAAATATATCATATGTAATATATTAACAACTTATATAATATGTAAATGTATATATGTTTACATAATATAATTATGTATGTGTGTATATCACATTTTCTTTATCCATTCACCTTTCAATGGACATTCAGGTTGTTTCCATATCTTGGCTATTGTGAATAAGGCTGCAGTGAACATGGGAGTGCGGATCTCTCTTTGAGATTTTGATTTCAGTTCCTTTGGATAAATATCTAGAAGTGCGATTGCTGGATCATATGGTAGCTCTATTTATAATATTTTGAGGAACTTCTATAGTGTTTTCCGTAACGGCTGTACCAATTTATATTCCCACCAACAGCACACGAGGGTCCCTTTTCTCCACATCCCTGCCAACACTTGTTATTTGTTGTCTTTTTGATGACAGCCATTCTGACAGGTGTGAAGTGGCATCTCACTGTGGTTTTAATTTGTGGCGATTTTTATATCAGACAATTCACCGCAGCCTTTACAAATGGGGTACATCTGTTTGTTGACATGCAAAGGGCAACAGTTTGGCTGGTTGTCAGGGACATGGGCTTTGAAATCACACAAATCTGGGTTCAAATCCCAGCCAGGTCACTTGTAGGCTGTGTGCCTTGGGTAAGTTAAGCCCAAATGCCTTTATCTGAAAAACGGCGATAAAAGTACTACACACCCATGTACAGGGCCATTTTATGATACTACTTTCTTTTAAGTGTAAATATATAGGAAAAAAAGTTGAGAATCTGTTTTTACAAAATGCTTCTGTGTATTTTCATATTGATCATACATTACTTTAGAAAAACCACAACTGTAAAATGAAAGAAAACTTGCACTTTTTGCTTTATATGTTTGGGTAATATTTGAATATTTTGACAAGCATGTACATGTTATTGCTTTTTTTTTCATTTTATTGGAGTATAGTTGATTTACAATGTTGTGTTAGTTTCAGGTATACAGCAAAGCATACCTGAATCAGTTATACATATGCATATATATATATCCACTCTTTTTTAGATTCTTTTCCCATATAGGCCATTACAGAGTATTGAGTAGAGTTCCCTGTGCTATACAGTATTTACTGCTTTTTAATTCCAAACATATGAAGGGGCAATATTAAAAAATGTAATTAGCATCTTTGTCACTGGAGCTCCAGTGACTAAGGGCATTTGCAGCAAATGATGGCCTTGACCATCCTGCCTCTGCTAACTGAATTCTCTGAAAGGCTTCAACATCACTCAGGCATTTCTGTCCCTGAAATGTTCAGCTTTAACAAAATTCTAAGTAGAAGCATGACCATGAGTCACAATTACAGGAAGGTTTTATAAATATTATGTAAAAATTACCTAAGGCAACTTGGCTAAAACTTGAGCAAGTGGGAATGATTCACCCAAAACAATTATTGGGCGAGGGGAAAAGAGCAGAAACCCTGACAGGTCCTTTTGTTTAAAATCTTCCCACGTTGCCTGTATGCAGAATGTTTGGATAAATCTTCACTTTCTGATTAAATAAGCTTCCATGTGTCACCACAGTCATGTTCAGTTCCAACAGCCCAGTGCCAAGACCCCTCCTGATTCTGACATATTGAGGCCGCCATTTTGTTTTTGTTTTTGTTTTTGTTTGCGGTACGCGGGCCTCTCGTTGTTGTGGCCTCTCCCGTTGCAGAGCACAGGCTCCGGATGCGCAGGCTCAGCGGCCATGGCTCACGGGCCCAGCCGCTCTGCGGCATGTGGGATCTTCCCGGACCGGGGCAAGAACCCGCGTCCCCTGCATCGGCAGGCGGACTCTCAACCACTGTGCCACCAGAGAAGCCCGAGGCCACCAGTTTGAAGAATGGTTTTTTCCCTGCATCCAAGTGTATGTTTAAAGAAACTACATCAAGCACAGTTTTGTGGAGTAATAGAGAAGTCCAGTGGATGTCCGTCTGGAAGCATTTGCCAAGACAGTCATATTTATATCTCTGCCCATCCATGTAACCCTTCTCAGTATTTTCAATAAAATCACCTTACATCAGACTTCAGCTTCAGCTCCTTCTCCTTCCTTGAACCTCTAACCAGACTCAGCCACTTTCTCCCATCATTATTTATACCACCTGCCTCCAAAAAACCCCATCCAGTTTCAGCACAATATCAAAAACAAGCTGAAGACCATCCACATCTCCCCTAGAGCCACGACTTCCTCAGGCATTCTGTCCTTCCAGCTGTCATACACTAAACCTGTCTTTCCCAAATCTCAGTCATTTCTGTATCACCCTCATGGTGATGACCAGATCAGGTTACAACTTGTCCAAAAATTGACAACTTTTTGAAGAGGATATCTTTCTAAACTTAAATAAACATTTTTCACAGAAAATGGTATCCATTCCTAAAGATGCAAGAACAGTACCACTTGCTGTGCTCATTAGGGTATGCTGGATTTTGTGGCAGAAACAAGCAATCCCAAATTCTCAGTGTCGTTACACATCAGAAATTCATTTCATGATGGACCAAAGTCCACCACAGTCCAGACCATCCTCTCCAGGGCAGCAGTCCACCACACAAGTCTGTTTGACGCTCAAGCCTGGGCCAGAAAGAGACTGTTTTCATTTCCAGGGTGACTCTCCCCTCTCCAAAAACTGAGATATGCAAAACACATTGTACATCTTTATTTGCTTACATTGATTTTTGAATCCAAGTCCTCATTCTGCTGGGCTGGTAAAAAATTCAGCCCTGCTATTCTTAGTGTTTCACTAAAATCACTACCATTAACCACAATTACCTGCTCCTTCAGGGTGGTGCACAGATGCTAAGAACTTTCGAGCACCAATTGGGAAGCTGCCCAGAGTCTGGCCATCTACCTAGAGGAGCTGCAGCCAGGAAGACCATTCCTGGTATCACTGCCTTCAGATTCACTCACTCTGCTTCTTCCATGCCAAGGGCCACACCAGGCACCTCTGGTGATGCCCATGGCCCCTGCCTGGGATGTGCTCCCCCTGTGGTAAAAATGGCCAACCTCCCTAAGACCTGCTGAAAGGCCCTGCCATATTTGGGGGTTTTCCAGGGTGCACGGCTCAGGATCCCACTGAGACCCAAGGATTTCTTCCTCCGGCCCCAGCCTATGGCATTCCTTCTTAACCTGGGGAAATGCTCCTGTCTCTTTTAACACCTCTCCTATCAGCTTTCCTTCTCTCCTCAAACCCCATTCTTCTTTATGGGCTTAGACCAGAAGCCATGAAGTCAAATGGCTTCAGGGCCTAGGAGGGCATGTAAATGAGTGAAATCAGCAGGGTATAAGGCAAAAGGGAGTGGTGAGAGTGTGGCAAACTGCGGGCCATGTGGTCCATCTGAAGAAGAGAGTTGCTATTCAGCACCAAGAGCTGTCATATGGGAATTTTAGGACCAGAGTTGCCTGATAATCTGATTTTCCTGGGGAATCTCAGAAATCCAGATGTTTAGGTGAAATTGCCCAATTTTTAAAATACTATACAGGTCAACCAAAAATGCCTTCTAGGCCACAGTGGACCCTGTGAGGGCCAGTTACACCTGGTGGCAAGATGGCAGTAGCCTGTAGCCAACTGGCTTCCAGATTCAAGTATGAATGAGAGTCTCCTTCCCAGGATGCCCCTCCCAAGCCTCCTTGCATTTGATTGGCTCTGATTGGGTCACATGTCATCCCTGAACCAATCACTAAGGTCAAGAGATTATGACGTGGTGATTGACCTCCCTCTGGGTGGTGGGCCACTGGCTGAGTTATGAGCTACCCAAGCACATGGTGGGAGAGTGGAGGGAAGATTGCCAGAAGAAAACTGAGAACTGGAGAAATGGATGCTGAGAAGGCAGGTGTTCACCATAAGACACTTCTAAAAGCCCTCACTCAGTACCCTGTTTTGCACAGCTGCTTCAGAGGAGCTTAACAATTCTGAAGCCAGTGCAGAAAGACAACCCCCAATTACTGACATTTTTTAGCATAATAATTCAGTTAGGGCCAGCTACGTAATTTGCAGGACCCAGTGAGGTGCCTTTTTCAAAGAGTAGGGGAGAAATGCTGTTAAAGGTACTAAATAGTTTTTTTCCTTTTTCCCGCGGTCTCCCAACTTATGGAATCTTATTTGCTACATAATGTCCTAAGTAAGGAAAAATTACAATTTTAAATTATGAGCATGAATTTCACTGTTTATACTATGCAATGCCAGTTTAAATGCAAATGAAAAGGGCATTTAACTCCTCTGTAGAATTACCAGAATTACACAATTTGTATTTTGCAGTTCATATGTGCATATGCAATTCATCCTTACCAGAACAGCAGAAACACTGCACAAAACTAGCTTGGCTGTTTTTATTTCACTTTTTGATAAATGCACATTCTACCAACACTGTCTACCTTCAGCTACTGATGGGTAAGGAAGACAGAAAGGAAAGGATCCCTGGGGCACCCTCATCCTTCTCTTTCCTCCTGTAGCATCATTTTCTTTTTCTTTTCTTTTTTATTTTTTAGCACAACACGGGTCTTTTTTGTAAATTTTTAAACATAGTGCTCAAATCCAGGAAAAATCTCACAGATGAAAAGGAAAGTGATCATTAGAGCCTAACTGAGGAATACATCCTTGGAATTTTTCATTCTTTCTTTGGTAAACATTGTTTACCATATATATTCCCCCATCTGAAAAAGCCTGTAGATGCAGATGAAATATCATTTTTCTTTCTAGTTAAGTGCCTTAAACTTTCAGGTGTTGAAATTAGATATGCTAGACATCATATGAAACTAAATGGCAGCGAAGTTGACATGATCAGCCCAAAGGTAAAACATGCAGCTTAATTCATCCAAAAATCCTTCCCTCCAGGTGATTCAAAACCAGTAATGACACTAAACCTATACCGCATTCTAATGAGGCAGCATGTTTTTATCTAATTTTAAAATTCCTCCAGCTAGTAGTTGTCTTGGTGTCATGAAGAAAAAATTATAGTGAAAATCATAGGGTGCTTTTCAGTAATTCTTCAAAAACAAATGTGTCTCAAAGGAGAGAAATAACCAAGATTTCAAGACGTATGGGAAACAAATAATTTGTACACATATAGTTGCTTGCAAGCAAAAATTGAGACAATTAAAACTGTATATGAAAAAAGTAAGTTCAACACAGCTACAATCTAGTTTCTAATAGTATACCAAAGGAAATGTTAGTACATAACTTTTATTTTTAGAAAAAATTTTAAAGGGTAGACCCATCTGGAGCCCATGAGGAAATTTTGTTAATTCTTCATAAAAAGAATGGTCAGATGGGCTTCCCTGGTGGTGCAGTGGTTGAGAGTCCGCCTGCCGATGCAGGGGACATGGGTTTGTGCCCCGGTCCTGGAAGATCCCACATGCTGCGGAGCGGCTGAGCCCCGTGAGCCATGGCCGCTGAGCCTGCACGTCCGGAGCCTGTGCTCCGCAATGGGAAAGGCCGCAACAGTGAGAGGCCCGCGAACCGCAAAAAAAAAAAAAAAGAATGGTCGGCTCATACAGGGAAGTGAAAAAGGATAAGACAGGATCGCTTGGTCATTTGTATTTCTTAGAACAACACTGTCTTCCTTCTGCCTTCAAAGCAGGTTCTGGTTTGAATAGAAAAATTGGCCTCTCAAGGCTGTCAGTGTCCCTGCTTATTCAGATGCACGCTGCTTATCTCGTACTCTGAGTCGTGCTGAATTCCCGTGCACTGGGTCCGCTGGAATTCATAGGGCATCGTGGAAGCTGTGTGCAAATGGGGCAACTAGGAACTGCAGCTGCTATGCACATTATATGTGTCTCCTCTACTCACAGACGTGTGATTGTCCCATCAGACTTCACTTGCAAAACGAAAGCTCAAAGACGGAATTATTAAAGGGTTTCAAAACGGTGACAGCAGGGCATTAAAGTGAGTGCAGAGCACCTCTGAACATGGGATCTGGACAGCTGCCCATGAAGCTGGCCCTGGCTTCAGGAGATACAGCATCCCTCATGTTGACACAGACACTATTATTCCCGATATTTCGACCCCATCATCACCACCCAAAACAACAGACTCCCAAAAGGTAGTAATTTAAAATAGGTTGGCAAATAGACAGGAAAATAAAAGCTCTGTAGAAGCTGATGCCAAGTCCAACAGCATTGCCTCTCTGTCTAATTGTATGTTGTTCTGCTCCCTAACGCTCCCTTTATATCCATCATCATTGAGTTGGTACAGATTGAGCTGTGCCGCCTGCTTGTTATCTCACGGAAAAACGTCCAGAAATAAATCAAGCCACCATGTGTACCTTTGCTAAAGAAGTCTGCTAAAGGAGCCTGGGTCCATGAATCAAGGCCCTGGAGATCTATCACTGACCGGTTGTCCACAAAGAAATGACTCACGCTGAGTGCATTTGGAACAAATTGTCTCTTATTTATAAAGCACCTATGGAGCCCTTGATCAATGCCAGCAACTCTTCTAAAATTCTCTTATTAATCCCCAGGACAACTCTATAAGGTAAGAAACTATTATCCTGCCCACTGTACAGATGGGCAAACTGAGGTACGGAGAGATTCATTAACACCTGGCAACACAGCTAGTAGGCAGGTGTCCAAAAGGTCACTGCAATGGTCAGAAAGTCCAAGGTCTAAGAGAACCATTTAGTCCTGTTTTTCTCACCAGGCATAACACAACCCAGCCAAAGAAAATAAACCTTTACCCAGCTTGTCTGAAGCGAATGGAGGGTTCCTCTAGCCCCCTGGTTCCCAGCCCTGACTATATATTGTAATAACCTGGGCTGCTCTTAAATATCCAGATGCCCTGGCTTCACCCCAGACACAACCTCTGTGGGCGGGGTGGACCCAGGCATCAGTATTCTGCAATGCTGCCCCCTGGTTCCAGAGTGTGGCCAAGGTTGAGACCCAGAGGGGCCTGGCCCGCTCTCCCTGGTCGGTGGTGAACGATCGGGCACCAGCACATGAGAAGAGCCACCGTTTGGGAATGGCTTATATTTTAATATAACCTGCCTACCTCCTCCTCTTCTTTTTTTTTAAGGAATTATTTATTGCACCAGTGATAGCTCTGACCCTAACACTGGCATGACCTAAGGCAAGAGTCCAAATTGAGGTCCACATACCCTAAGTCTCAGTATTTAAGTTATAAATCAAGGTAATAAATTGTTAAATAAATATGTTCTATCCTCCTACCTTGACAAATACATCCACCTAACAACAAAACGGAAAAACAAAACAAAACACGTGTAAAGCAACAGTTCATCCAAACAATGCGTGGACATGGACACATCTGAAATAAATTTCACTTTCTACCAAAGACCAAAGACTGTGATTTGCTCTGGAGCAGGCCTGGGAACGGGCAAGTGCATTACAAAGAATTTCTCCCTCCCTTGCTGGGCTGCCATCTGGCTTCCTCAACTAATCACACGTGCAACCCATAGACAACATTTTCTTTTCCTCTTTTTGAGAAGGGAGGTCTTTCATCCACCACCAAGGCTCATCTGCTCTCCCAGCCCCACTGGTACCACCTGGGTCCCTATAAAGGGCATCCAACATGGAAGCCATAAGGTTTCTCCTGACTTCCTTCTGGCCAGGCCTAGAATCCGCTGCCCTCGAGGTGCCCCAGCTCCCAACCCCACTGACAACACCCCTGGTCCTGGCCACCCTTCTTCCCTTCCTAGACTCAATCTTCTACCCCAAAGGGCCTTGGCCACCCCTCAGGCTGATGGGGTACCCACTGACGGCACCCAGGGAGGGCAGACCCAGGGGAGAGACACATGCAGGCCCTGTGAGAAGACCTGGGGACTTGTGACCAGGGAACCCTGGGGAATCTCTGGTACTAAGGGTCCTGGTACCCCAGGGTGGTACAAAAGAGAGGGCATGGGCTGGGGTGGACCTGCCCCCTTGTCCCCATGGACTCCTTGCCCCAGTGCAGCCAGAAGTCCCCTCCCTTAGGATGAAAAGACGTTGCCGAGGACAGGGACCATCCTTTTCCCCTACTTTGCACGTGAGCAAGAGGCGGATAAATGTACACAACTCCCAGAAGTCTAGACCCACTGGGTGGCGCCAGGATCTGAACTGAGCTCTCACTCCAAAGCCCGTGTTTCTAACCTATTCCTTTCCTCCCTCTCCCCACTGTCAAAATGCACCCCTTTTACATGGTTCTGCAAAGCCCAGCTACCCCGACAAATGTCCTAACCCCCCACTGACCGTGATCTTCCCAGCCCTGACCCGACATGGTCTCTAACAGGGCTCAAACTAGGACCTGAGCACCTCAAAAACGCTGGGGTCAGCCTTAGAGGAGAGTTTTAAAAGAATCCATTTCCAAGCTCTCAAACGTCAAGGGTGGTCTTTCCAAACCTGGATCTGAACACATTCCTGGTGCCCGCCCAGGAGTGCTCTGAGCACCCCGCTAACCCCCTTCTCCTACCTTGCCCGTCTTAACCACTCTTCTCCCACTCTACAAAAGGAAAAGCCCACATCTCCCCACCCTGAAATTCACTCTGGTGAAGCATCCCCATGTCCAAACCATCAAGGGCATCACAAAAAAAAAAAGAACATTCTAAATACTGGAGCAAGTGTTGAGAAAACAAGGGACCCAAAAGTCTGGGGATAAATCCTTCCCCGAGTCCAGGAGCTTCCAACTCTCTGCTTTCAACAATATTACAGCAGGACTTAATTAAGTTGTCAGCTCGCAGATCATTAAAAATAAATTTTCTGACAAACCAACATGGGATTTTTGGCATATAACTCAGAAGGAGTTTAAATAATTGAGTGACATTGCTGTAACAAAACCCTTTCATTTCCATCCATGCAGTGTGAACAAGTTTTCTCAGAACTTACATCTATAAAAAATGAAAACTAAGAACAGAATTAATGCTGAACTCTGTATCATTACGGTAATAAGTAATTTCCTCCTTCTAAAAAGCCTTTCTAAAAAGCCCTATCCATCTTATTAAGAGATGCAGTCCAATAAAATATTAGTTTTTATGCACAATAATTATTTCTCATATTTTAAAAGGAATTTGTTATGTGGACCAATTATATTAATATAATTAAATTGCCAATTCAGGGCTTCCCTGGTGGCACAGTGGTTGAAAGTCCGCCTGCCGATGCAGGAGACACGGGTTCATGCCCCGGTCCGGGAAGATCCCACATGCCGTGGAGCGTCTGGGCCTGTGAGCCATGGCCGCTGAGCCTGCGCGTCCGGAGCCTGTGCTCCGCAACGGGGGAGGCCGCAACAGTGAGAGGCCCACGTACCGCAAAAAAAAAAAAACAAATTCAATCTAGAATTTTTTTAAGCCCTAAAATCCTCAGGGTGCTAACAGACCATGATTTGGCTTCAGTGTGTATGTAAGTCTGCTTGCAGAGAACTATGATAATCAATAAACTTTCTGAAGCATAAAAAAATATTTCATTACAATAAAACTCTGTGGAAATGAAAAGAAAGATTGTAAATTCAAGGAGAAAAAGGGACAATGTAAAACCTTAAAGAACTGGTTCATCCATTTTTAAATAAATCACGATGGGTATCAAATTGTTAGGCTCTTTAGATTCCATTAGGTACAATTTTTTAAAACATGTAACATTTCTATTTTAGAACATCAATATTTATAATATGCCAGGAGGAATATTCTTTGCAACCATTTACACTTACAAAGAAAATTTATGAATGTCAACCTCAAAATGTGCGAGGGGAATTCACCGTTTTCCAAAATGCTTTTGGGTGGCGTGCAAGCAAAAAACTACTGAAACCGCTGGCCTGTACCATTCACTTGGTCGCCAGTGCCCACCTTGGCACATGGCTCGGTCTGAACAGCTACTCTGTGCTGTACTGTTTGAATTCCCTCACAGCAGCCTTGTTTCTCCAGCTCAACTAGAAGCGGAGTCACAGGCTGTTTTGTGTCCCCAGTGCTGGCAAAGTATAGAATAAAGCTGAGCCTTGACGCCAGTGTCTCTTGATCGGCCTCTTTTAACTCACAAATGAAGATGTGAGTTGGAATCTCAAGCCCACGGGCTGTTGCACGTGCTCCATGGTCACTTCATAAGCCCCTCTGGGTCTTAACTTCCTCATCTGTAAAACAGGGTCAAGGCCACACACCTACGGTATTGATGTTACAGGATTTTTACAAGGCTCAAATAGAATCATCTTCCCTCCTAGCTTTAACTCCAATTTTTCAAATATTACCTTGCAGCCTATCTGCTTGTACTGAGCTCACAAACCCCCCTAAAATAGAAGAGCCAAAAGCCCTTCCCCCAAAAAATCAATGTCCCTAACGACCACCACCCCAAACAAGGGAACCCATTCCATCTTCCTTCCCCAATGAGCCAAACATGGCCTAAAATTCCTTCACAAAACTCCCAGCTCTCTAAGCCACCACCGATTGAGCTGCGAGGTCAATTTCCCTCTGTTGTGTTTGACTACTGATGGTTGAGTGTCGGGTATATTGATTATTGAGCTTTCGATAACACCTCCCTCCCGGGAATTCAGAGGTCTCGTGGTCGAGCCCTTGGTCCTAGAGACCCACACTCTCTCCAGCACTGGCCTGGAAAGCAAAGAAGGCGTGAGAGTACCAGGAAAAAGGAAACCACGGAAGTGGTGCCTCCCCTTCCCCTCCAAAACAGAAGCTGGGACATGTCTCCACGTGATTACAGACACTATGCAGCGTCTCTGTTCCTTTTGTGACTCTTCGCCTACAAAGCCCGTCAGTGCTATTTCAGAGCTGCCTTCCTGTGGTTTGTTTCACGAATCTGACCAGGGCAGAACCGCTGCCCTGCATGCTGCTGCTGTCATGCAAGAGGCTGGGTGGGTTTTTTTTTCTTTTTTTATAGAATTTTTAAAGGTTACTTTCTATTCACAGTTATTACAAAATACTGGCTCTATTCCCCGTGTTGTACAATACATCCTTGAGCTTACCTTACACCCAATAGTTTGTGCCTTCCACTCTCCCACCCCTCTATTGCCCCTCCCCCTTCCCTCTCTCCACTGGTAACCACTAGTTTGTTCTCTGTGAGTCTGCTTCTTTTTTGTTATATTCACTAGTTTGCTGTACTTTTTAGGTTCCACTTATAAGTGATATCACACAGTATTTGTCTTTCTCTGTCTGACTTATTTCGCTTAGCATAATGCCCTCCAAGTCCACTCATGTTGCTGCAAATGGCAAAACTTCGTTCTTTTTTATGGCTGAGTAGTATTCCAGTGTGTGTGTGTGTGTGTACACATATACATATATATACATACCACATCTTCTTCATCCATTCATCTGTTGATGGACACTTAGGTTGCTTCCACATCTTGGCAACTGTAAATAATGCTCCTATGAATATTGGGGTGCATGTATCTTTTTGAATTAGTGTTTTTGGTTCTTTTCAAATAAATACCGAGGAGTGGAATTGCTGGGTCTCGTGGTAGCTCTATTTTTAGTTTTTTGAGAAATCTCCATACTCCTCTCCACAGCCGGCTGCACCAATTTACATTCCCACCAGCACAAGGGTTGCCTTGTCTCCACGCCCTCACCAACATTTGTTATTTGTGTTCTTTCTTATGACGGCCATTCTGACAAGTGTAAGGTGATACCTCACTGTGGTTTTGATTTGCATTCCCCTGATGACGAGTGATGTTGAGCATCTTTTCACGTGCCAGTTGGCCATCTGCATTTCCTCTTTGGAAAAATGTCTATTCAGTTCTTCTGCCCATTTTCTAATCGAGTTGTTTGTTTTTTTGGTGTTGATTGTATGAGCTGTTTGTATAGGTTGACTAATCCCTTTTCAGTCATATCATTTGCAAATTTTTTTTTTTTTTTTTTTTTTTGCAGTACGCGGGCCTCTCACTGTTGTGGCCTCTCCCGTTGAGGAGCACAGGCTCCACGGCCATGGCTCACGGGCCCAGCCGCTCCGCGGCATGTGGGATCTTCCCGGACCGGGGCACGAACCCCTGTCCCCTGCATCGGCAGGCGGACTCTCAACCACCGCGCCACTGGGGAAGCCCATTTGCAAATATTTTATACCATTCAGTCTCTTCAATAAATGGTGCTGGGAGAACCGGACAACTACGTGTAAAAGAATGACGTCAGAACATTCTCTAATACCATACACAAACATAAACTCAAAATGGATTAAAGATCTAAATATAAGACCAGATACTATAAAAATCCTAGAGGAGAACAGAGAGAGAACCCTCTTAGACATAAATCACAGCGATATTTTTTTGGATCCATCTCCTAAAGTAAACAAAATAAAAGCAAAAATAAACAAACGGGACCTAATTAAACTTAAAAGCTTTTGCACAGCAAAGGAAACCTTTGACAAAACGAAAAGACAAGAGGTTTGTTTTATTAATGAAAAGACCTCTCATCCTGGGAAGCCCCAGGAAGGCAGATAAGAGAAGCAGGGTGACTCAGTCGATAAGTCAGGGAAGGGTCTTGGTAATTGTTCCAATTCACCCAGAAAATGAAGAACACACACCAACCTGTGTTTCAAGAAGACAAAGCTGCTCTGCTTGTGGGACTGGTCCCCAAGTCCACAGCTGCCACCCACAGGTGAAAGTCAAGACAGGATTGGGCTTCAATGCCAAATCTGCCACGTCTCAGTATAACCCCAGTTCTCTGTCCTGCTGGTGAACAACAGGGCTGTACTGTCCTCCCCAAATGGTCTCCCTATTTGCACAGAGTCCAGAAGGACTTACACACTGGGCTTTACTGTAATTCAAGTCTTAGTTTCAATCAATACAGAAACCTCAGGATAGAGGGAGGTTAAGGAGCCCCCAGGACCAGTTAGGAAGCTGCCAATCCTTGTTAGGCCGAAGCTGTAGAGCTGGTTACACTGCAGCAAGTCGCCTCTGAGGCTCAGACCATGAGCCTCCCCAGGCCACAGCCTTAGAAGGCATGGAAGGAACGGGAGGGTTCCTACACTGGAGGGTGCTGGCTCCTCCATGCCAAGCACTGGTCTCGGTGCCAGGGATAGAGCAGTGAACCAAAGACAAAAGTCTTAGTGCGGGGCTTCCCTGGTGGCGCAGTGGTTGAGAGTCCGCCTGCCAATGCAGGGGACATGGGTTCGTGCCCTGGTCCGGGAAGATCCCACGTGCCATGGAGCGGCTGGGCCCGTGAACCATGGCCGCTGAGCCTGCGCGTCCGGAGCCTGTGCTCTGCAACAGGAGAGGCCACAGCAAAAGTCTTAGTGGGGACGGGGACTTCCCTGGTGGTCCAGTGGTTAAGACTCTGCACTTCCACTGCAGGGGTCACGGGTTCGATCCCTGGTCGGGGAACTAAGATCTCACATGCCGTGCAGCCAAAAAAAAAATCCTAGCTGGGAACACAGATAATAAACAAGCCAAATAAAATATATTATATATCCAATAGCAAAAAGAGAAAAGGAGAAGAATACAGCAGAGAGGCTATACGGATAGGGAGTGTGTGTGTTGCAATCTGACATCGTGAGGTCAGCAAAGACCGTACTGAAAAGTTACTGAGTCAGACGTGAAGGAAATGAAGGCGGGAGCTATGCAGCTACCTGGGAAAAGAGCAATCTGGACAGAAAGAACATAAGTGTGAAGGTCCCAAATAAGACCCTTCATGCATTTCTCGGTTACAAAACTTAACACAGCGTCATCAGTTGAGAGAATGATGACGAAAATTGAAAGAATCTTCCTCTCTTAGGTCCTACAATGCATTTATTCATTGTTTTTCCAGAAGATATGGTATCACAGTCATCATTCCAATGGTGAATATTTGCCTCACTACTGAGAAAGGTACACCCACCACGCTGTGTCCAAGCCTTTCTGTGGATACAGTAACTTTTCATTGCCATATGCCAACTTATGATGATTTCAAAGACATTTTAAATGGCAATTAAACCTGCGGTAACAACAATGCCCATCACTCAACGCCCATCATTCAAGTGACAACAATATGGACAGTTATATAGATCATATATAATTTCATTATTTTATTCAAAGAAATCTGATATGTGCTATCCTTTCCTGACACATAAATTGAATAACTCGTTTTTTAGCGGCTGGTTTTTCAAATTTACTCTAGAAACAAATTGCATCAAGCTTGGTGCTAAAAGTCTATCTGATGAGGATCTTTCCACATTCAGACAATAACAACCGTGTCATATCTGTTGCCAGCAACTCTAAAACTCCAGCTCAAGACTGCAAGGCTCATGTTTTCAGAGCTTTTCTAGTGAGATGTGACTGATTAGCATGAAGACTGAATAAAAGATTAGTATACAAAAGCCAGCCCTGGTCTCAACAGCGAAAACCCGGAAACCGAAATAATTGGCCACCAACTAGAGAATGGATGAGTAAACTGTGATGTACTCAACACAGTGTGATACGAAACGAAAGTAAAAGTCTATTCCTTATAGCAACATGTCATGTCGTTACAGCACAAAGCATGGCACAGGCAAGTGAAAGAAGTCCAGAAAGACTACAAAAGGCATGATATGCTTTTATAAAGTTAAAAATTACCAAAATAATAAACAAATAAAAATGGGCCATGATTGGACCAATATGAGGGTGTTTCATGAACTAGCTCTAGAGCTGTAACTGTCTCTGGTAGTTGCTACCTCTATGATACTTTAATATTCCCCCTTTACTCTTCCAGGTACCTAGTTATTCTATACCTGGTTAGCTTTTTTGTTTATTTCTAATTGTCTCTGTTCAAATAACTAGTATGACTTCTGTCTCCCGACTCTGATTGGTACAGGCCCTCTCTGCCTGCCGTTTGCAATCTATGACAGCCTGGAACTCTGCAAAGTGCAAAAGCTGAATTTTCTTTCTTTTTTTTTTTTAAATTAATTAATTTATTTTTATTTATTTATTTTTGTCTGTGTTGGGTCTTTGTTGCCGGGCGGGCTTTCTCTAGCTGCGGCGAGCAGGGGCTACTCTTCGTTGCGGTGCACGGGCTTCTCATTGTGGTGGCTTCTCTTGTTGCAGAGCACGGGCTCTAGGGTGCATGGACTTCAGTAGTTGTGGCTCGTGGGCTCAGTAGTTGTGGCTCGCAGATTCTAGAGTGCAGGCTCAGTAGTTGTGGCGCACGGGCTTAGCTGCTCTGCAGCATGTGGGATCTTCCCGGACCAGCGCTCGAACCCGTGTCCCCTGCATTGGCAGGCAGATTCTTAACCACTGTGCCACCAGGGAAGTCCCAAAGCTGAATTTTCTGTTCCAAGCTAAGGTAAGCATGAGCACAGACCAGCAGGCATAGATCATGGCAGAGATAAATCCTGAAGCCCCTGACAAATATCTCCTCCTATTCTGTGCTCCTTGTCTGGACGTGGAGACAGTTATACTCAAATATAAGATGTATTTCACTACCCTACAACATGGAGAAGAAGCCAAACTACAGTTGCCATAGATTATCCCTCTGCTCTTATACAGTGGGACAAGGGAGATTATCCCTCCCTTACAGGTCCTGGGTGGTTATACCCAGATCTTCATGCAGCCCCAGTGAACTGAGGTCCAGACATCAGTCCTCGAGGTACCTGTCAAGTCCTCCTTGGCTGGGATCTCTAAGTCTGTGGTCCTGCCCGCCACATCCTACATGACACCATCCTGAGTCTCTAAGGCAACTGGACCCCCCAAACCCAGGCAGGAAGTGCAGGTCCTCTTTGGTTGGAAAGCTACCAACTATGGGGCCGCAAGGACACGAGCCTCATCCCCTAATCCTCCATAAGCATGTGAGACTTCTCGTGGGACTTACCACAGGATGCCCTGCTCTCCATCTGGTTTGCACACCCAGGTCATCTCCTTTCCACCCTGTATATTTCATCTCCTGCTTGGCTGGCTATGCCTGCATAACAGATTACCCTCAACACTTAGTAGCTTAAAACAACAAACAGTTTCTGCAGGTCAGAAACCTGGTAAGTGGTTCCGCTGGACGGTTCTGGCCCAAGATCTGTCACGAGGTGGCCGTCAAAGGAAGCCATCCCTGATGGAGGGTCTACCACCAGGCTCACTCTCAAGGCTGTTGGCAGGAGGCTTCAGTTCCTCCCATGAAAGCCTCCCCACAGGGCCCCTCAACAGTGTGACTTCTTCCCTCAGAGTGAGTGAGTGACCCAAGAGCAAGCGATCCCAGGATGGAAGCCACAGTGGCTTTTGTAATCTGAGGACAGAAATAAGGTACCATCACTTCTACCATATTCTGTTGGTCACACAAACCAACCCTAGGATAACATGGGAGAGGGCCACACTGGGCATGGATACCAGGAGGAGGGCATGACTGAAGGTGGGCTACCATACCTGGCTACTTGTCTGTACCCTCTACCTAACGAGCCCCTTGAGGGTGAAAGCTGGGTCTTGTCCACCATTGTGTCTCCCGCACCTGACACACAGTCTTATCCTCTGGGTCAACAGATACCAATTTACAAGGGCAGGTCGCATCGTGTCAGTCTTCACAGCCACCGTAGTGCCTTGTCTCCAACGAGGGCAAGGTGGCAGGAAGGAAAGCAGGCAAGAGCCAGCTTCTCTATTTAGGACCAGGAAGAGAGGAAAATCAAAATAGGCGAGGGAAAAACCGAACACCTTCTCCAAAGGAGACGTTGTGAGCAGCATCCTACTGCGGAGATATCCCCATAATTGTGGAAGGGCATGTGGGACTATCATTGTAGCCAGAAGACAAATTCAAATTCAGCATCTCTGCCCTGCTGGGGGCAGGGCAGGGGTCCTCTTTGATAGAAAAGCTCTTACAGAAGATTACTAATATTAATAGCTGTAAAATGGGGATAATAATATCACCAACTTCACAAGTTGTTGTATGGCTCAATCGAAACAAACGTTTGTGACTGTCTTCGCAAGGTATCTGGCAATCAGGACAAAAATCAATAGATGATAGCTACTTTTATTTGGTGGATATGAGTACCAAGTCCCAGACAGCTACAACCTCCACCAGCCACGGAAAGGAGCAACATTCTCTTCTCTGAGGAGTTCTGCTAATCCTTTCAGACAAATGAAAAGGAAGGAAAAAGTATTTCCACTAGAGCTGGCTGGCTACGGGGAAACAATGAGATTATTTTCTAATTAAGTGGCTGCTAGAGAGATACTTCCTCTGAAACCTTTTGCTTCTCATCTTCAATGAAATGTACCTGCCCAGAAAAATAATTAAAACACTGGAATGTCGCACAAGCAAGTCATCCCATTTATAAATTTACAAGAAGTTTTTTGTGGGGGAGGGGATTTTCATCAAAACTGAAGATAAGGGTATCACATTCATCAGGATGCAGGCATACTCAAGTTGAGTCATTTGAAGAGGCAACAATAAAATACCTATCTACAAACGTTGGGGAAATCACAAAAGATAGGGAAGTACCCCAGCTCTAGAAAGCGTACACAGATACCACCTGTAGGCTCAAAGGAACATGGGGAAAGAATGGTTATCAAAACCTGGAAGGAGAGCTTCATGCGGAGAGGGCTGCCCAATGCCTGACTGGAGCCACATTCTTTAGCCAAGGAATGCAACCATCTCAAGTCAAACCTGCAGGCAATGAGGCAGGGGAATAGACACCCAATCTCATTCCTCACTCTCATCCCTCCCTCCAGTCTCCTGATGTAGATCCCCATTGGTCAAATCCAACCTGAAGCCAAGAAAAGAGAGCCCAATGCGTTTCCAGGGGTAGAGAGCAAGGTGGAGAAGAGTGGAGAGGGGATCTGGAAGGTCAGATAGAAAATATCCAATACATATATTTATGAATTTATAAAGAAAAACAGCAGTAACACATGTAACAAATACATGTTTACATAAGTACATCATGCAATCTTTTTTTTTTTAGAAATAAACAGCATAACCACTGAGAAAAGATCAGAAAAGACAGAGATCAAATAGCTAAGCACACAAATTCAGGAAGGGCAAAAATACTACTGTAAAGGCGCAACAGATTATCATAGGTTGAGTGTAAGGCTACTCCAGAACTTCGTTTTTAAGTAAGATGCAGTGGGACCCTGTAAACCTATCCACAGTATTTTTTTTTCATGTTTCTGTAGCTAGGAATGTTATGCTTAAACAAGATGCACTAGCACCAGATACAATGGTTTGCTACTTAATTTAATTCATAATATCCTATGGGGTTTTTTTTAATTCATTTTATTGGAGTATAATTCCTTCACAATACCATGTTAATTTCTGTTGCACAAAAAAGCGAATCAGCTATATGCATACACATGTCCCCACATCCCCTCCCTCTTGAGCCTCCCTCCCATCCTCCCTATCCCACCCCTCTAGGTCATCGCAAAGCACCAAGCCATGTCCCTGTGCTCTGATGCTGCTTCCCACCAGCCAACTATTTTACATTCGGCAATGTATATACATCGATGCTACTCTCACTTTGCCCCAGCTTTGCCCTCCCACCCCATGTCTTCAAGTCCATTCTTTATGTCTACCTCTTTATTCCTGCCCTGCAACTAGGTTCATCAGTACCATTTTTTGTTTTAGATTCCATATATATGTGTTAGCATACAGTACTTATTTTTCTCTTTCTGACTTACTTCACTCTGTTTGACAGTCTCTAGGTCCATCCACCTCACTACAAATAACTCAATTTCGTTTCTTTTTATGGCTGAGTAATATTCCATTGTATATATTTGCCAAATCTTCTTTATCTGTTCATCTGTCGATGGACACTTAGGTTGCTTCCATGACCTGGCTATTGTAAATAATGCTGCAATGAACATTATGGTGCATGTCTCCTTCTGAATTATGGTTTTCTCAGGGTATATGCCCAGTAGTGGGATTGCTGGGTCATACAGTAGTTCTATTTTTAGTTTTTTAAGGAAGCTCCAGACTGTTTTCCATAGTGGTTGTAACAATTTACATTCCCACCAACAATGTAGGAGGGTTCCCTTTTCACCACATCCTTTCCAGCATTTATTGTTTCTAGCTTTTTTGATAATGGCCATTCTGACCAGCATGAGGTGACATCTCATGGTAGTTCTGATTTGCATTTCTCTAATAATTAGTGATGTTGAGCATCTTTTCATGTACCTCTTGGCCATCTGTATGTCTTCCTTGGTGAAATGTCTATTTAGGTCTTCTGCCCATTTTTTAACTGGATTGTTTGTTTTTCTGATATTGAGCTCCATGAGTTTTTTGTATATTTTGGAGATTAATCCTTTGTCTGTTGTTTCATTTCCAAATATTTTCTCCCATTCTGAGGGTTGTCTTTTTGTCTGGTTTATGGTTTCCTTTGCTGTGCAAAAGCTTTTAAGTTTAATTAAGTCCCATTTGTTTATTTTTGTTTTTATTTATGTTACTCTAGGAGGTGGGTCAAAAAAGATCTTGCTGTGGTTTATGTCAAAGTGTGTTTTTCCTATGTTTTCCTCTAAGAGTTTTATAGTGTCTGGTCTTACATTTACATCTTTAATCCATTTGGAGTTTATTTTTGTGTATAGTGTTAGGGAGTGTTCTAATTTCATTCTTTTACATGTAGCTGTCCAGTTTTCCCAGCACCACTTATTGAAAAGTTTGTCTTTTCTCCATTGTATGTTCTTGCCTCCTTTGTTGTAAATTAGGTGACCATACGTGTGTGGGTTTATCTCTTTATTCTTTCCTGTACCACTGATCTACATTTCTGTTTTTATGCCAGTACGATACTGTCTTGATTACTGTAGCTTTGTGGTATAGTTTGAAGTCAGGGAGCCTGATTCCTCCAACTCTGTTTTTCTTTCTCAGGATTGTTTTGGCTATTCAGGGTCTTTTTTGTTTCCATAAGAATTGTAAGATTTTTTAATTTTTTAACTCTGTTTAATTTTTTAACTCTGTTCTAATCCTGTGAAGAATGCCATTGGTAGTTTGATAGGGATTGCATTGAATCAGTAGATTGCTTTGGGCAGAAGAGTCATTTTCACAATATTGATTCTTCCAATCCAAGAACATGATATATTTCTCCATCTGTTTATGTCATCTTTGATTTCTTTCATCAGTGTTTTATAGTTTTCTGAGTACAAGTCTTTCACCTCCTTAGGCAGGTTTATTCCTAGGTATTTTATTCTTTTTGTTGCAATCTTAAATGGGAGTGTTTCCTTAATTTCTCTTTCTGATTTTTCGTTGTTGATGTATAGGAATGCCAGAGATTTCTGTGCATTAATTTTGTATCCTGCAACCTTACTAAATTCATTGATTAGCTCTAGTAGTTTTCTGGTGGCATCTTTAGGATATTCTATGTATAATATCATGTCATCTGCAAACAGTGACAGTTTTACTTCTTCTTTTCCAATTTGTATTCCTTTTATTTCTTTTTCTTCTCTGATTGCCATGGCTAGGACTCCAAAACTATGTTGAATAATAGTGGCGAGAATGGACATCCTTGTCTTGTTCCTGATCTTAGTGGAAATGCTTTCAGTTTTTCACCTTTGAGTATGATGCTTGCTGTGGGTTTGTCATATATGGCCTCTAATATGTTGAGGTAGGTTCCCTCTATGCCCACTTTCTGGAGAGTTTTTATCATAAATGGGTGTTGAATTTTGTCAAAAGCTTTTTCTTCATCTATTGAGATGATCATATGGTTTTTATTCCTTAATTCGTTAATGTGGTGTATCACATTGATTGATTTGCGTTATTGAAGAATCCTTGCAACTCTGGGATAAATCCCACTTGATCATGGTGTATGATCCTTTCACTGTTTTGTTGGATTCCATTTGTTAGTATTTTGTTGAGGATTTTTGCGTCTATATTCATCAGTGATGAATACATAAACACATACAGAGCAAATACATAAATCATGCAGCAAGCACACATGCAGAGGAGAAAATTTTGACTCAACACCTGCAACCAAAGTTTCATCTCTCCCATGGAACCAGAGGACCTGAATATGACCAGAACTTGAATGCCAGATCCCTCTCAGAAGCAAAGTGTCCCTTGTACAAGAAGATGCTGTCTTGCAGAAAAACAAATATCATATGATATCGCTTATATGTGGAATCTTAAAAAAAAAAATGGGGGTACTGATGAACTTATTTACAAAACAGAAGTAGAGTCACAGATGTAGAAAACAAACTTATGGTTACCAGGAGATAAGGGTGGGGAGGGATAAACTGGGAGACTGAGACTGACATATACACACTACTATCTATAAAATAGATAACCTGCTGTATAGCACAGGGAACTCTACTCAGTCCTCTGTAATGGCCTATATGGGAATAGAATCTAAAAAAAGAGTGGATGTATGTATATGTATAACTGATTCACTTTGCTGTACACCTGAAACTAACACAACATTGTCAATCAACTATACTCCAATAAAAATTAAAAAAAAAAAAAAAAACAGGAGATACTATGTAGAAGCCCCTTTACTACCTTACCATAAATGGCTGGGTTCCAAAGGCATCCAAATGAAACCTGCACCACCAGCACTTCAGCATAACAACCCTCCTCCCTAACTCATGAAAGTCTGAACAAACCCTAGATCAGGGAGATGAATTTGAGCCCTGCTTCCTGTCTTCTTTCCTGTCCACCTTGCTATAAAGGTCTTTCTTTTCTAAAAAAAAAAAAAAAAAAAAAATCTCCCATCCTCACTTGCATTCAAACATGTTTCCTCAGATAGGAAAAGGGGGAATGATATGACAGTGAGAGTCCCTCAGACAAAACATAAACCCTGTGATGGAGCAGAGACCTTCATTCCCCACCGAATATCCACGTCCTTTTCCTTACTTCCCAGCCCCCTCGCAGTAGGTTAGAGCAATGCGACCAGTTCTGGACCACAGACTGGGAGCAGAAGTGGCGTGTGGCACTCCACAACCAGAGCATGTAAGACCCTCCAGATGATGCAGCTACAAGACCATGAAGCCCCTCTCAGCCTGAGTCACCAGGCACTACAAGAAGCAAAGGCTCCCCACCAACCCATGTCGGACACGTGGAGCTAGAGAAAGATCAACTTTCATGGTGTTAAGCCATCGAAACAGATAGCTGCTTGTTCCCTCAGCATAGCCTGGTCTATCCTGACTGGTGCCGTGATCCAGGGATGCCCTGGAAGAGGCTTAGGCACGTGGTTGACGTCACTGCCTAACTATGAATGTTAAGAATTGTTTTGCCAACAATCTCGGGTTTTAGGAAACGTTTCTTTAGAAATATTTTGTAATTATGAGAGATGTGCTACATGCGGAAAATAACATAACAGGGTACCAACCACACAAATTTGAAAAAATTTCACATTTTGCCATATTAGCTTCAACTCTTTTCATCAGTAAAACATTACAGCTATAGCTAATGCCCCACTCCACACCCATCCCATTTCCCTCCCAGAGATGACCACCAACCTATGTGTCTGTGTGTGTCCTTTGAGGAGAGTTTACTCTGCTCATAAACAGAGTAAACTTGGCATAAACATAGCAATCTGATACCTGAGCTTTCTGCTTCGGGGGAAAAAATGAGAAAACGTGATGCTCTTATGCTTTTCTTTTACAAAAGAAGGAATTGTGACATTAACTACCCTTCCTCTTTTTCCATTTTTTTCCTTCTTTCTCCTGGTTTGCAAAACTACTTTACGGTAAGAAGTATGTGACTGTTTTATTTTTAAACACTGGCCTCAAATCAAGGATATTTTATTAGTTTCAGTTTTCTCGAGGAGAAAAAAATACCAGTTTCTGTTTTTGTTTTAGATTTTAGTGAAACCTCTATTTAGCTCTTGAATCAACTGCTTCTGTTCTAATCCCCACGTGGCCTCCTATGAGCTGGGTAACCTTGGCCGACTTTCCTGACCTTTCTGTGCTTCAGCTCTCTTGCGTATCACTCAAGGCCCAGGATGACATAAAGGGCACACTTGAGAGAGGCCACTGAGGAGAATTCAATACAGGACCAACTGACGGAGGTACAGGCATGACGAAGAGAGATCGGTAAGAAATGGGAAGACCCCCAGAGCTGGTAATAGCACGAAGCCATCATTAGCCTGAACAGAGGGGCAAGGGAAAGCAGTGGGGTCCAAAATCTGTTGTGACCCTCAGCTGGAAGAGAGAACCACTTGCCAGGAGCTGTGGCCTTAGGTGAGGAGCTCAGCCTTTGCCCCCTTATGACATTATGACTTAACCTTCAGTCTCCCGAAGGCCGCCATTGGAGAAACGCAACTAGAATCCAGAGGACAAAGGAGCACGATGGATGCTGCCCCACGGGCCATGCTGCCACAGCGCCAAGCACAGGAAGGAAGATCTGAAGTGCACAGAGAAAATCGAGCACAGCCCACCCGTACCATTAGGACAATAACAGCACCTTTGTCATAGAGCTATTCTGATGATTACATGAAGAAACATATAAAGGACAGTCTCTGGCACATATAAATGCTCAACAAACAATACCTTATAGCAGAATCATTAACTAGCCCACATAATCAGTATATATCTGAAGTACTGAATATGCCTACTGATACTAAATAACTATAGAAGTGAATTCTTTCTGAAAACCTGGGTGATTTATTTGTTTATTTATATATTTGTAGCAAGAAATTTGCCAAAGAAGTCATTTCCAAGCTGAATGTTTTCACCACACACTCAAAAAGAAAATCTTCATTTACTTTCACTAGGTCTGTACTGTGATCTAATATCCATTGCCCTTTAGGAAAAAAACAGCTCCTACAAAATGGAAATGATTTTTCTTCAAAGAAATGGCCACTCCAGATTTGTTGAAAGTGATTCAATATTTGGTTCAATATTTGTCCCCATGCCTGTGTCAAAATCTGGTTAAAAGAGAAGTTTTAGGTTTAACTATGGCCTGAGGAATGCAGTGCTGGCAGGCGTTTCAGTATAAAGGATTCCTGCAGAAAGTCTCACTTGGTCTTCTCCCCTTGAAAGCAAAGGATGAGTTTCCAAAAACCAAAATACTGATCAAGATCTCAACCCTAAAATGCAAAATGGAAGGCTGCCATCAATATCAATATATAATATATATTATGCTATAGTATCTAGAATATATAATCCAATATTAACTCAACATATAAAACATATCATCTAATACGTAACATATGATCCAATATTAAATATTGGAGGGTTGTCATATCTTGTGGCCAATGACTTTGTACCAGGTATAACCAGTGATTTGTGTAAGCCTGTAGCAACTCTAGTTATACAACTTGAGCAATTCATTCATAGCACTGAAACCCTAGTTGCATAACTTTACTCTCTACTTGTCCTTGGGCAAACCACCTCGATTCTCTCCACCTCCCTCTAGATTGGGGTGGGGGGGTGGGCAGAGTGCCCACTTCAACCTGTAGCTCTACCACTTATTAACTAAATGACCTTGAGCAAATTATTTAAATTTGAAATGTGACAGAAAGAGGAGTTGGAGGATTCTGAGGTTTTTGTCTTGAATAAGTATACAGGATGGTGTTTGCCCTTTCCTGTGTCACTGAGTCAGCAGCCTGTTCTTATTTATTAGTTTATAACGAAAAGTTTCAGGCCTCGATCTGGACTCTCATCTAATGCCAAAGCCCGTGGATTTTGGTCCTTTACACCATATTCCCGTCATGCTTTGGCAAGTAAGCCTAGGCACTGAGCCTGAGCTAATAAGTCAGTCAACAGCAAGCTCTGACGACACTCCCCACTCAGCATCAATTTCTGGACTCAGCAAGATTGAAGTGATTTGCCAAGGGTCCCACAGCAAGTCAGAACTGGTGCTTTAGGCTTGTACAAACTTATCCTGCTTGCCCTGGGTGAAGCTTCGTCTCTGAAGCAGCAATTATTAACCTTCTAGAGATCCTGGACCACTCTGAGAATCTGATGAAAATGATGGATCCCATCCCCTTAAAAAGCTAGGCGTACACAGCTACACAGACAATTTCTGGAGGTTCACAGACGCTCCCTTTAAAGCTCATCTGTAAACCCACTCGGGAATCCTGGGCTAAGAATCCCTGCCTTGGAAGCAAAGTTGAAAATAAGTAAATTAATACCAAGATGCTTTTAATTATTTTGAATAGGTAATAGACACACCTGAGGAAAAATACTAAAATAAAAGAGTACAAATGAGTATTAGATGGTCTCTCTCCTAGTTCTATCTTTTAGCATCTCAATTCCCCTGACCGGATGCATCCACTCCTAACAGATTCTCCTATAGACATCCGGAGATGGAGTGTGTATGTGTGTGTGTGTCACCTTTCTCTTCACCCACAAAGTAGCATCCTGTACACATTGTTCTGTTTCTTGTTGCCTTACCCTCCTATGATTGCACAGCTGGCTCTTACTGATGAACACTTAGGGATGTTTTCATCTTTTCCCATAAAGAAACTTCCTCCCTGGATAACCTTGAGCATCCCTGTTTGTGCTCATTTCGGAGTTTATCTGTAGCAAAAGCTCCCAGAAGCGGCACTGAGGGTCCAAGGACCCGTGCGTTTTACCTTTAACAGACTTTCCAAATTGCCCTCCAAAGGGAATCTACCAATTCACACTCTCACCAACAAAATCACCAAGTATTTTAATAACACTGCCACGTTTTCCCCAGAACTGGAAGTATTCATTTTTCAATTTAAAAAAAGAAATCCACTACATGAAATGCTTTCTGGCTTCTCTTGACTAATCCAAGTTATTCCACAAATTATTCTCACAAACAAAAACAAATAGTCTGATCCATATGTTCACATTCAGCACAGGCCAAAAGAGCAAAGGCAAGCCACAGACAAGCCTTCGGAACCGAACCCTTATCTATCAATGTGGGGCTCTTTCTTGATAATAACCCTTTCATCCCATAATTAATGGATAGACCGATGTCTTACCTGAATCAAAATTTGTTTCAATTCCAAAGGAACCTCATATGAACAACTCAGAACAGAGATAAAAGTTTAAAAGATCAAAATCCCCAGGGAAATTTAAAATGCCAAGGCCAGAATCCATTCTCATTTCAATTAGTTCCAGCAAAGAACTACTGAATCAGAGTTTCCAATGCTGCTAAAGCAATTGCTCATTAAGGCAAACTGAGAGAAGGCTCAACCTTGCCGTTTTCCCTTCATGCCGAGCAGAACGTCCCACGCGTTCCGAATTGGACACATGGTACCAAGTACATATAAAAATGAACAAGAAATTTTATTAAAGCACAATACAGGGGAGAAAAATAAACTTGAAACTGGATATATGGGCCAAGATTCTGTCCACGAGGTGCAAGGGACCGAAGCTCAAACTGGCTTCAGGAGAAAAAGTTAAAAACTCAGAAAGAGAATGTGCCCCTCACCCTTTATTAAGGCCTCTGACGTCGCACCACTGCTCAATGGGGTTTATGACTTCCTGTCTTGCCCCAGGGTTACTTCTCTAGGATCCCTTGCCCTGGGTGCTGTCTCAACGGGACACACACTCAGCTACCTTCCGCAGCCTCCTCTTGACCCCTGTCAATGTGCATTGAGTCCCCCCAGGCTCAGCAAATAGAGTCAGCTTCCTCTGCTGCCCCTGCCTTCAGTCTCCTCCAGGCCAGAGAGGGGCACATGTCCAAATGCCCACCTGGCAAGCTACCCCAAGCCCTCCCTTGTGTTCTGCTGCTGCAGAACACACACACACACACACACACACGCACGCACACACGCGCGCACACACACACACACACACACCATCTTTATCCATTCATCTGTTGATGGACATTTAAGTTGTTTCCATATCTTGGCTATTGTAAATAATGTCGCAATGAACACGGGAGTGCAGACAGTGATTTCATTTTCTTTGGATAAATACCCGTACGTGGGATGACTGGATCATAGGGTAGTTAATTTCATGAGAACCCCCATACTGTTCTCCATAATAACTGTATCAATTTACATTCCCACCAATAGCACACTAGGGCTCCTTTTTTTCCAAATCCCCATCAATACTTGTTATCTCTCATCTCTTTTGGTAATAGCCATTCTATCAGGTGTGGGGTGATATCTCATTGCGTCCTGGATGTGCCTTTACCCGTGATTAGTGGTACTGAGCTCCGCTAAGCTTGTGGCAATCTGTTCCACCGCGATGGAAAGCTAGCCTTTGAGAAGCAGGAGAGGTTGCCTGATGGCTCTGCGCATCTCTGAGCTTCCAGTCAGCTGAGGAGGAGAGGCTACCTGTTGGTTAGGATGAGCCTGGGAGAAAGTGCCTGGGCTCAACGTGCAATGGACGCAAGCTGGAAGGCAGCCACCACCAACAGGATGAAAATGGAGACCACCGAGCCACACAGCTGGTCAGGTGACACAAGGAAAACTGTAAGCTCAGATGTACTGCAGAGGCTGGAATACCCAGATCCTCCCCTGTCTTTCTTTTGCCTCTAGTTTATTCTAAGGCAAGACTCCTTACCATGCCCACAAGCCCCTGCAAGGGCTTACCCTGCTGACCTCCCTGACCTCCTTCCTCTCCACACTGCCCCTTCACAGATATATTATTATTATCATCACTTATTTATTTATTTATGCTGCACTGGGTCTTCATTGCTGCGCACAGGCTTTCTCTAGTTGCGGCGAGCTGGGGCTACTCTTGGTTGCGGCGCACGGGCTTCTCATTGCCGTGGCTTCTCTTGTTGCAGAGCACGGGCTCTAGGTGCACAGGCTCAGTAGTTGTGGCACACAGGCTCAGTAGTTGTGGCTCGAGGGCTCTAGAGCGCAGGCTCAGTAGTTGTGGCACACGGGCTTAGTTGCTCCGCGGCATGTGGGATCTTCCTGTACCAGGGCTCGAACCCATGTCCCCTGCATTGGCAGGCGGATTCTCAGCCATTGCACCACGAGGGACGTCCCCACAGATACATTCTTATCTCATCAGCTTTATTTCAGTGCCTGGAACATACCAATCTCTTCCCACGTCTAGGCCTTTGCAATGTATGTTCCCTCTGCCTAGAATGCTCTTCTCTTGGCTCTTGCTTTGGGTGGCTCCTTAGTTAGGTCCAGCAGAAATGTCACTTCTTTTACTAGAAGGCTTTCAAGAAGCCTTCTCCAAATGCTCCACCCAAAGGAGGTCCCTCCATCTCATACTCTGTCTCTGCACCCTGTTTCTTTCCACCGCAGCACTCATGAGAATTTGCATTTAGATTATATATTCGGTTGTTTGCTTTTTCACTGTCTATCTTTATCACTAGGAAGTACGCACCTGTGGCAGCTGGGATTGTGTCTGCCTATTTAATCTCTGCTTCCCCAGGACCTAGCAGGGTGCCAGGCCCTAGAAGACACTCAATCATTTTAAGTGGACAAATGGCCTTCCTACCTGCGCAGAAGTGCTCCCCTGCCATCCCTTTTCCCCTCCTCTCATAAGACCAGCAAGGCCCAGAGCCTTCAAAGTTCTGCTTTCTGAATCCCAGACATGCTCTTCCCAAGTCTTGGTGATCGTTCACCAAGGTAGAACTATTGATTAGCCCCATTTTACAGATGAAGAAAACGAGTCTCAGAGAAATGAAGAGATCACAGAGCACCCGAAATAGCAGACCCAAGACTTGGACCCACTTCCGTCTGACTCCAAAATCCACGTTCCTCCCATGAGCGTCTGTCACCTCCAGTTTTCTAGAGAAGGCTTCTTGGGAAACCTTAACATCCCGAGTACTCACAGCAGCCAGTCCATGCCAACCCAGGTGGAGGAGAGAAGGGTAAGGGAAATCTGGCTGAAAGGAATTTGAGGCAGCTTCCAAGGCAACAGGCAGAGAAGGCGTCCCCACCAGAGGAAAGTGCTCCCTGGAGACTGTGGGCTCCGTACAGACACTGGCTTGGTCCTGCTCAAGGCTGCACCTTCAGAGGTAAGAATAGTGCCTGGTATGTGGTGGGCATTCAGTAAGTATGGTTGAAAGAACTTAAAATGCTAATATCAAACTGTTAGGAGTTCATAGGTAGGTAACACAGCAAGGGTCTCAACTTGAGTAGAATCCCCGTACACACGGGCAGGCTTGCCAGGCATCTCAGTTATGTTGGGGTTTCTCAACCTGGACGCTACGGACATCTGGTGCCAGGTCGTTCTCGTCACGGGGGCTGCCCTGTGCGCCACAGAAGTGAGCAGCACCCCTGGCCTCTACTGTAGAGGCCAGCACACGTCCCCCTCCACGTGGTGACAGCCACCGATGTCTCCAGACAGTCCCAGAAGTCCCCTCGGAGGGCAAACCACCTTCCTAACTCATGAGAACCACTGACTTACGTGCAGCGGAGCCTAATCCTTATTGAAACATGGGCTCAGACCCTCCGAGATTTTTGCCAGAACAAGGAAATAAGCTACCAGGATGCTTGGCTTGCCTTCCTTTCTTGTATAAAATTGACAATCTCTGTTTCAGGAGAAATAAGGGGAGGGAATCAAGAAGACTCTGCAGGTCACCACGAGGCAACTGACTCAGGACACCGCTGGGGCTAGTGGGGGGCTTGGAGCTGCAGTCATGTTGATTCCTAGAGAAGCTGCCAGGGTAAATTTTCCAAGCGTATGGCTAGGTAACATCTGGACTTAATCTGAAATGAGGTTTCACTGCCTTCTCTCACCTTGGGATAAAAAAATATATGTATTTTTGTTCAGCCTAAATCGGAGTCTCTAACACTTAAAATGAGAGATCCTTGAACAGAAGGAGTAAGCCATACTACAAACCACAAGAAGATAGTGGGGGGAGGATACTTCCTCCATCTGAAATGCTGCCGGATTAAAAAAAACAAAGACCAAGGTTTCTCTTACTTTGCGGGTGCGATCTTTCTAGGAACAAGCAGTGCAGAAAACATGGATAAATCAAAAGAATTTTCTAAGTGGCACCGTGAAAGCTCTGTGCACTTAGAATCTCATTCTCCCAAGAGTTTCTTATCTGAATCGTTAAATACGCTCATCAGTCCGGAACTGATGCCACCTTCCTCGTGAACCTTGAGGAAAAGCACAGACTCCGAGTCCCAAACAGACTTTCACACCTGCCCTTCCTCTACTCTTTCGAATGTAAAGAGGAATGAACGTGTTTCCATCTTAAATGTCAGGCCTGCTCCGTGGGGGGCATCAACTCGGCAAAACATCAGAGGAAACACCAATCACAGGAGGGTTTTCTATTCCAGGTTGTGAAAGAAAAGCTCAGGTTGGAGTTCACGGAGCATTTTGCTTAAATGTGACCTGTTACTGATAGACAAGGGAGCAGGTGGCGGTGAGAGGGCTCTCGAGAGTGATTTTTAAAATAGGATTCTGATATCTGGAACATTTTCTTCTGACAAAATCTTAAGGAGGATCTCAATAAAAAGCAGATACAAGAGGAGCCTCTGGGACTTCCGTGGTGGTCCAGCGGTTAGGACTCTGCACTTCCAATGCAGGGGGCGAGGGTTCTATCCCTGGTCGGGGAGGAAGTTCCGCATGCCACACAGTGCGACCAAAAACAAAAGAAGGCTTTTTCAGAGAAACGGGAGGTCTAGAAATCCACCCCAGGCAACACTTCGCACCAGCATCTTCCCCAAAACCTCACCATGATCTGCCAAAACAACTTGGAGCTCTGCGCTCTGGGGGACTGGGTTTTCCCTTTGGCACTGGGTTGCTCCATGGATTTCCAATAAACTGTCCTGGCATTTTTTTTTTTTTTAGATGTTGGGGGTAGGAGTTTATTTATTTATTTATTTTTGCTGTGTTGGGTCTTCGTTTCTGTGCGAAGGCTTTCTCTAGTTGTGGCAAGCAGCGGCCACTCTTCATCGCAGTGCGCGGGCCACTCACTATCGCGGCCTCTCCTGTTGCGGAGCACAGGCTCCAGACGCGCAGGCTCAGCAGCCATGGCCCACGGGCCCAGTTGCTCCGCGGCCTGTGGGATCCTCCCAGACCAGGGCTTGAACCCATGTCCCCTGCATTGGCAAGCAGATTCTCAACCACTGCGCCACCAGGGAAGCCCCTGTCCTTGCATCTTGAGCTCGTTTCTCTGTCCACCTGCTGCCGCTCGGTGGCCTGGGAGCTGATTCTAGAGACTGGCTCACGAAAGTCCCCTGTCGCAGCCAATGGGAGGCAACAACAGGAGGTCCAAGGGCAGGAGGAGAGAGCAGTCAGGACATTTCTTCCCCACGGGCTCCCAGGATTGGTCAGCTCGGGCTAGTTTTGAACATGGCTATCTAAGCCCAATTTTCTAAGTCTGTTTCCATTTCAAACACCGTGGTTCGGATTTGGGGCTGAGAAATGTGGTCCCTGATATCAGTGTGCCTTAAGTTCGATCCTTCCCTGAAGAACAGTCACATTTTTTTACCTGGAAATGGAATCTACTCTGTTGGTTGCCTGAGAGACAAAATGCACCGCTTTGTACCATTTAAATGTTAAGAGGGCTCAGACATTTTTCTGCAGAAAGCCTATTTCCCTGGCACTGAGTTCCCCAGTTCTCCCAGTTTCACAGGTTAGGGAGTTCTCTTTCATTAGAAAGTTTTTTAGAAAATGTTAGGGATGGATTTCATTTATATCAATTTCTTGCTGTGCTTTCTACTAAATTCCAAATTAATGCCAGCCCAGGGTTTAATAGATCAGATCCCTGAGGTCACCATGACCGCTACTAACTGAGCACTAGCTTTGTGCAAGGCATGTTCTATTCACTGTCTCTCATGCTCCTAAAACCCCCAAGGTAAGCAGCATTCTTCCCAATGGAAAAACTGAGGCTTCGCAATAAGTGAAGTCACTTGGAAGAGCTAGAATTTGAACTTCTATGGTCCGGAAGCCCTAATCTTTTGTACATATGGGGAATGACTGTTAAGGGGTAGGAGGGTGATGAAAATGTTCTGAAATTAGACAGTGGTAATGATTGTACAACTTTCTGAACAGAAGAAAACCACTGAATTGTATACTTTAAAAGGGTGAATCTCATGGCATACGAATTATGTCTCAAAAAAAATATTTTGAACAGCACTCAGAACAATGCTTGGCTAAGTACTAAGGAAGTTTTCATTAAATAAATTAAAGTAAATTGCAAAAACAATAAATTATTATTTCAGATTTTAAAATCTTTATTCATCAAATCCTTCGGCCACCCCACCACACGAGATTTTTCAGAATTGTCTTCAATCTTTCAGAGCCTTCACCCTTTCGCCGCTTTCCCATATTTTCTGCAATCTCTCCCTCCCAGTTGGACCCCTTCCAACTCCAAATTTCCCTCTTCCTGTTATACGAAGAAATCCTGCTTTATGTAAGTTGGTGCAGCCACTGTGGAAAACAGTATGGAGGATACTCAGAAAACTAAAAGTAGAACTACCGTATGATCCAGCAGTCCCACTCCTGGGCATATATCCAGACAAAACTATAATTCAAAAAATTACCTGCAAAAGATGGCAGTGTAGAAGGACGTGCGTTCACTCCCTCTTGCGAGAGCACCAAAATCACAACTAACTGCTGAACAATCATCGAGAGTAAGACACTGGAACTCACCAAAAAAGATACCCCACATCCAAAGACAAAGGAGAAGCCACAATGAGATGGTACGAGGGGTGCAATCAAAATAAAATCAAGGGGGCTTCCCTGGTGGCGCAGTGGTTGAGAGTCCGCCTGCCGATGCAGGGGACACGGGTTCGTGCCCCAGTTCAGGAAGATCCCACATGCCGCGGAGCGGCTGGGCCCATGAGCCATGGCCGCTGAGCCTGCATGTCCGGAGCCTGTGCTCCGCAACAGGAGAGGCCACAACAGTGAGAGGCCCACGTACTGCAAAAAAAAAAAAAAACAGCTAGAGACAAATGACAATGAAAACACGACAATCCAAAACCTATGGGATGCAGCAAAAGCAGTTCTAAGACGGAAGTTTATAGCAATACAAGCCTACCTCAAGAAACAAGAAAAATCTCAAAGAAACAATCTAACCTTACACCTAAAGGAACTAGAGAAAGAAGAACAAACAAAATCCAAAGTTAGCAGAAGGAAAGAATCATAATGATCAGAGCAGAAATAAATGAAATAGAAACAAAGAAAACAACAGCAAAGATCAATAAAATTAAAAGCTGGTTCTTTGAGAAGATAAACAAAATTGATAAACCATTAGCCAGACTCATCAAGAAAAAGAGGGCGAGGACTCAAATTAGTAAAATTAGAAATGAAAAAGGAGAAGTTACAACAGATACCGCAGAAACACAAAGCATCCTAAGAGACTACTACAAGCAACTCTATGCCAATAAAATGGGCAACCAGGAAGAAACAGAAAATATGAACAGACCAATCACAAGTAAAGAAATTGAAACTGTGATTAAAAATCTTCCAACAAACAGAATTCCAGGACCAGATGGCTTCACAGGTGAATTCTATCAAACATTTAAAGAAGAGCTAACACCCAACCTTCTCAAACTCTTCCAAAAAACTGCAGAGGAAGGAACACTCCCAAACTCATTCTATGAGGCCACCATCACCCTGATATCAAAACCAGACAAAGTTACTACAAAAAAAGAAAATTACAGACCAATATCACTGATGAATATAGATGCAAAAATCCTCAACAAAATTCTAGCAAACAGAATGCAACAACACATTAAAAGGATCATACACCATGATCAAGTGGGATTTATCCCAGGGATGCAAGGATTCTTCAACATACGCAAATCAATCAATGTGATACACCATGTTAACAAATTGAAGAACAAAAGCCATATGATCATCTCAATAGATGCAGAAAAAGCTTTTGACAAAATTCAACACCCATTTATGATAAAAACTCTCCAGAAAGTGGGCATAGAGGGAACCTACCTCAACATAATAAAGGCCATATATGACAAAACCACAGCCAACATCATTCTGAATGGTGAAAAACTGAAACCATTTCCACTAAGATCAGGAAGAAGACAAGGTTGCCCACTCTCACCACTATTATTCAACATAGTTTTGGAAGTCCTAGCCACAGCAATCAGAGAAGAAAAAGAAATAAAAGGAATCCAAATCGGAAAAGAAGAAGTAAAACTGTCACTGTTTGCAGATGACTGACATGATACTATACATAGAGAATCCTAAAGATACCACCAGAAAACTACTAGAGGTAATCAATGAATATAGTAAAGTTGCAGGATACAAAATTAATGCACAGAAATCTCTTGCATTCCTATACACTAATGATGAAAAATCAGAAAGAGAAATTATGGAAACACTCCCATTTACCATTGCAACAAAAAAGAATAAAATACCTAGGGAGACAAAAGACTTGTATGCAGAAAACTATAAGACACTGATGAAAGAAATTAAAGATGACACAAACAGATGGAGAGATATACCATGTTCTTGGATTGAAAGAATCAATATTGTGAAAATGACTCTACTACCCAAAGCAATCCACAGATTCAATGCAATCCCTATCAAATTACCAATGGCATTTGTTTTAACAGAACTAGAACAATAAAACTTGTAGGGAGACACAAAAGACCCCGAATACCCAAAGCAGTCTTGAGGGAAAACACGGAGCTGGAGGAATCTGACTCCCTGACTTCAGACTATCCAAGCTACAGTAATCAAGACAATATGGTACTGACACAAAAACAGAAATATAGATCAGTAGAACAGGATAGAAAGCCCAGAGATAAACCCACGTACATATGGTCACCTTATTTTTGATAAAGGAGGCAAGAATATACAATGGAGAAAAGACAGCCTCTTCAATAAGTGGTGCTGGGAAAACTGGACAGCTTCATGTAAAAGAATGAAATTAGAGCACTCCCTAACACCATACACAAAAATAAACTCAAAATGGATTAAAGACCTAAATGTAAGACCAGACACTATAAAACTCTTAGAGGAAAACATAGGAAGAACACTCTTTGACATAAATCACAGCAAGATCTTTTTTGACCCACCTCGTAGAGAAATGGAAATAAAAACAAAAATCAACAAATGGGACCTAATGAAACTTCAAAGCTTTTGCACAGCAAAGGAAACTATAAACAAGATGAAAAGACAACCCTCAGAAGGGGAGAAAATATTTGCAAATGAATCAAAAGACAAAGGATTAATCTCCAAAATATATAAATAGCTCATGCAGCTCAATATTAAAAAACAAACAACCCAATCAAAAAATGGGCACAAGACCTAAATAGACATTTCTCCAAAGAAGACATACAGATGGCCAAGAGGCACATGAAAGGCTGCTCAACATCACTCATTACTAGAGAAATGTAAATCAAAACTACAATGAGGTATCACCTCACACCAGTTAGAATGGGCATCATCAGAAAATCTACAAACAACAAATGCTGGAGAGGGTGTGAGAAAAGGGAAGCCCCTTGCCCTATTGGTGGGAATGTAAATTGATACAGCCACTATGGAGAAGAGTATGGAGGTTCCTTTAAAAACTAAAAATAGAATTACCATATGACCCAGCAATCCCACTACAGGGCATATACTCAGAGAAAACCATAATTCAAAAAGATACATGAACCCCAATGTTCACTGCAGCACTATTTACAACAGCCAGGTCATGGAAGCAACCTGTCCATCGACAGATGAATGGATAAAGAAGATGTGGTACATATATACAATGGAATATTACTCAGCCATAAAAAGGAATGAAATTGGGTCATCTGTAGATACGTGGATGGACCTAGAGACTGCCATACAGAGTGAAGTAAGTCAGAAAGGGAAAAACAAATATCATATATTAACACATATATGTGTAATTTAGAAAAATGGTACAAATGAACTGGTTTGCAAGGCAGAAATAGAGACACAGATGTAGAGAACAAACGTATAGACACTAAGAGGGGAAAGCGGGGGCGGGGGGAGGGATGAACTGGGAGATTGGGATTGACATGTATACACTGATGTGTATAAAACAGATAACTAATAAGAACCTGCTGTATAAAAAAAATATATAAAATAAAATTCAAGAAAAAAAAGATACATGCACCCCTATGTTTAGCAGCACTATTTACAATAGCCACGACATGGAAACAACCCAAATGTCCATCGGCACATGAGTGGATAAAGAAGATATGGTACATATATACAGCGGAATACTACTCAGCCATAAAAAAAATGAAATAATGTCATTTGCAGCAACATGGATGCAACTAGAGGTTATTATACTAAGTGAAGTAAGTCAGAAAGAGAAAGACAAATACCATATGATATCACTTATATGTGGAATCTAAAAGATGACACAAATGAACTTATCTATGAAACAGGAACATAATCACGGACATAGAGAACAGACTGGTAGTTGTGAAGGGGGAGGGAGTGGGGGAGGGATGGAGTGGGAGGCTGGGGTCAGCAGATGTAAGCTATTATAGAGAGAATGGATAATAAACAAGGTCCTACTGTATAGCACAGAGAGCTATATTCAATACCCTATGATAAACCATAATAGAAAAGAATATTTTTTAAAAGAATGTGTATATATATATATATATATGTGTGTGTGTGTGTGTGTGTATAACTGACTCACTTTGCTGTACAGCAGAAACTAACACAACATCGTAAATAAACTATACTTCAATAAAAAAAAATTTTTAATTAAAAAAAAGAAATCCTGCTTTCCCGAGGCCCTTCGCTCCAATCCAGTACCATGCTCATTTTTGCGTATCCAAACCAAGAATCAAAGCGCCTTCCATTTAACAAGATTCCACCCTGATTAAAAAGCAATTATGATTTATGTTTTTTCTTACGCAAGTTATTGTAATAGAGACAATACATGTCTTCTCTTTTTCTTTTTTCTTTTTAAAGAATTCAGAGGATAGGGTGGAAAAGGAAAAGGTGAGTCAGTAAGCCAGAGACTGAGGAAGCACAGATGGGACTGAAAAACTACGAACTCTTTTCTTCTCGTTCACCATTTCTCCCCATCGATGACAAATTTCAGACAACTTTTGGTCTCAGGACTTCGTATTTACTGTTCCCTCTACATAGAATGCTTTTCCCACAGGAAGCCACATGGCTCACTACCATAACCCACGCAGATCTCTGATCAAATGTCCCCACGTTATGACATTCCCAGGGTTCCCTGATTGCATCTCATCCCTGACACCCACAATCCCTCTCGCCTGCCTTCTTTCCTCTCAATAGCTTGCATTATGATCTGCCATCCTATGTAGTTCAGTATTTGCTTGTTTAGGGTCTCTCGCCCCACTAAAATGTCAGCCCTCTCAAGGCAGTCTTCCGTCTTTCTTATTCACAACGTATCCCCAGCACCGAGAACAGTGTCTGGTACATAGTAAGATGCCCAGTAAATATTATTTGGGTGAATGAATGAATGAATAAATGAATGACACAAGAAGCTAATTTTCAACAGGTGTTCTAGACAAGGGGTCGTATTTTGCACAGATGGCAGGTATTACTCTACGTTGGGTGGTATTCCAACGTAGTGTAACACCTGCCTTCAGGTATTACTAAACTTAGAAGCTAAGTCTAAATACTGAAAACCAGTGAATAGCCTTTATATTATTACGAGAGTATGTGTGTAAGGAGCATGGCACAGTGTTTGGCAAGAGTAAGCCCTCCATCAATGGTAGTTGATTATTATTTTCATGACAAGCTAAATATTGTTCAGGTTGGTAGCCAGACTCCAAAGTGGTCCCCAGTGATGCTCACCTCCTGGTATTCACGTTTGTGTGTAATCTCCTCCTACACTGAATAGGGTTGAACTGTTTGACAAATGGGATGTTGCAGAAGTGACAGTGTATAATTTCCAAAGCTAGGCTACAAAGAGCATCGTAACTTCTGCCTTGTTCTCTTGGGATTCCTTGGGCTGGGAAAAGCCAGACACCATATTGTGAGGACACTCAAGCTGCTCTGTGGAGAGGAACCTCCAGCAGTCGACACCAACTGGCCTGCCATGTGAGTGAGCTGCTTTGGAAGGGGATCACCCAGCCCCAATGAAATCTTCACATGATGCTAGCCCTGGCCTAGGTGTTGACTGCAACCTCATGAAAAATTTTGAGTCAGAACCACCAGGTTATGAATTCCTGACCCAAAGAAACTATAAGCGATAATAAATGTTTATTATTGTTTTAAGCCACTAAGCATTGGGGTAACTTGTTACGCAGCAATAGATAACTACTACACTTTACTGTAGTGTCAGCCATCCTATTGAAGGGCCATATTTCACAGTACATGACTAATTCCAAACGACATTATTCTAAGTCAGATAAAAAGATGCATCTCAGGACTTCCCTGGTGGTCCAGTGGTAAAGAATCCGCCTTCCAATGCAGGGGATGCGGGTTCGATCCCTGGTCAGGGAACTAAGACCCCACATGCCACGGGGCAACTAAGCCCGCATGCCACAAGTACTGAGCTTGTGCGCCTCAGTTAGAGCCCACGAGCCACAAACTACAGAGCCCATGCACTCTGGAGCCCGCGCACCACAACTACAGAGCTGCCCTGGAGCCTGCGTGCCACAACTAGAGAAAAGAAAACCCACACACCACAACTAGAGAGAAGCCCGCATACCACCACGAAAGATCTAGCATGCCTCAACAGAGACCCTGTGTGCTGCAACTGAGACCCGACACAGCTGAAAATAAATTAAATAAATACATACATAAACATGGGGGGGGAGAAAAAAAAAAAAGATGGGTCTCTTTCAACCAAAGTGGTCCTTTCAGCCTGTGCTAAGACTTGGTTTTAATTATCTACAAAATTCTTTCTTGATCCTAGTGGCAAAAATCAAAGCCAATTCTCTATTCTAAGTTACAGGTCAGCAACTCACTGAGAGCTTTCAGCTTAGACATTTCAACAAAGGGGAAGGCTTTCCAGAGCTCAGCCTTGCATCACACTGCCTGCTCCCTCCCACCTCTAAAGCACTGCAGAATATCACCTAAGTACTGATAGCTTGCTAAACTATACATCCCCAGACCCCACTCCCAGGGATTCTGAATCAGTGGCTGCAGCCTGGACCCAGGAATCTGCTTTATAAAGAAATAGTCCCCCAGGTGATCCCGATATAGGTAGAGCTGCTCTGAGAGAAAAGATGCTCTAAAGGCTGGCGTCTCCTCTGCCCTGATCCATTAGCTGAGCCGTCACAGCTGGTGAGATGGGAATAACACTGGAAGCATTTGCCAGCATGGTTTCGAGCCAGGCCTTCTCCAAGTCCGAAGTCAGGGGACAGCAAGCTGAGCGCCACTGCGTAAAACATATACAGTCAATCCTTTTATCTGTCTCAGAAAAGATCCACCAGTGAATAACTCAGAGAAAAGTTCCTCTGGAAGAATCAGTAGCCATTCCTACCTCTTGTAGGTTTTTATTTTCTTTCCCCGTTTTGCAAATCTGAGGGAATTACACCTGTTTCATTATATCAGATGTTCGGGACCAAGATTGTTTTTTAATAGCTCTTTAGAGTCTCATGGACAATGCAGGCAAAACAACACGGAAACCTTGAAAATCTGAAGTGTGAAAAGAAGAGCTGGTTCTTTCCTGCTACCTCGCTTACCTCTCTCAGGGACGCTGATTCAAAATAATCATTTCCTGGCCCTAGTCAATACCCATTGATTATTCACCACTGCAGTTATTAAAGCAGGTTGATGTAAGAAAGCTAGAGCTCGGCTGGTGCGAAGCATAAAGATTCTATTTTCAAACAAGACCAGAGATAATCTTGATCAAAGAAACCCACGGGTGCAAAACTGAAAGTCCGCACCCCAAGAGGCAAGCCCGCATAGATGCAGGCCCTTTGAGAGTAGTCACAATAAATCATTCTCTACACTCACATTCAATCAGTATCTATAAATTCTCTAAGATTTACACGTGCCAAGATTGCTGCAAGCAGAAAACCAGGATTTGTTTCTATTCCATAGTCTTTATCGCATTGTTTGCAAACTGGTGATTCCTGGGGCCCCATCTGGAGCTCAGAAATATTTGGTTACACCTGTAGAGGTTCTTTGTTTGTTTGAATTCATTGCCAACGTTTTAAAATCAGGAGATTTTACACTCAATGCAGATGGCAAGCCTGGGTCAGTTAGCATTTTCTGTGTAATAACCATTTATTGTCCCATGATTCTAGCGTTCAGAAATCTGGGCTGGGCTCAGCCAGGCGGCTCTGCTGGTCTAGGCTGGCTTGACTGATCTCTGCCAGCCATGTTCATGTGTTGGTGGTCAGCTGCCGGATCAGATGCGGGCTGGCTAGTCTAGGGTGGCCTCAGCTGGGACAATTGGCTCTGTTCCACCTTGTTCTCTTCCTCCATCAGGCTAGCCCGGGCTTGTTCACAAGGCAATCACGGGTTCCAAGAGCAAGGGCAGGTGTGCAAGGTCTGGATGCCTGGGCTCAAAACTCACACACCATTACTTAAGCTGAATTCTATTGCCCAAAGCAAGTCACAGGCCAGCCTAGATTCAAAGGGTGGAAAAACAGACTCCACCTCTGGATAGGAGGGGAAGAAGCTGAGGCCGATTCTGCAATTTTACACACAGCTTATCTTAAGAAATCAACAGATGGAAGCACACAGTGTGCTAGAGTATAGAGGCACCTGCCCCCTTAAGGGCCATGTCAGCGCCCTTCTGCACAAGCCTTGCCCTTGTGATTCACTGACACAACCATCTGGCCCTGAGGGCATGGCAGGGTTTGCCATTCCTGATCCCAGAAGAAGCTCCCACCTTGTGTATCCCAAAGATCCGTCCCCAGCACTGTCAGTACCCTGGAATCGCTTTTCACTTCTCAGAAAACATCTCCTTTCTGTTTACCCTGTCTCCCTTCCCCCAATAAATATCCCATTTTCTGCTGGGAGAATTAATGGGGGAAGGGGATGTGAAAGGGGGGAGGGTGACTCTTCGGTAGTTGGAAGGCTCAGGAAAAGAGCAGCTTTGGAGCCAACAGACTTGGGTTCTCCTTGTAGCTCCAAGACCCCATGAACATAGTGTCTCTAAGCCTGGTTTCTCGTCTGTAAAACCGTCCCTGCTAAGTTTGCTTACTTCTCCTTGAAAATGCATTATGTTCGTTGATCCATACATTTTGCATAAATATGGACGCTTTTTTTTTTTTTTTTTGCGGCACGCGGGCCTCTCACTGTTGTGGCCTCTCCCGTTGCGGAGCACAGGCTCCGGACGCACAGACCCAGCGGCCATGGCTCACGGGTCCAGCCGCTCCGCGGCATGTGGGATCTTCCTGGACCGGGGCACGAACCCGTGTCCCCCGCATCGGCAGGCGGACTCTCAACCACTGCACCACCAGGGAAGCCCTGGGGACATTTTTTGATGTAACAAAGTTAGGCAAAAAAACAAAAACAAAAAGGAAACAAAAGCAACGACAACCCAGAAAAGCACTCAGAAATGAGTGGTTAAGGTTATTTCCCGGCTCAGCCGTGAGTTTACACCAGGCTTCCTACAAAAACCAATTCAGGACTCATGTGCAGAAGCGATCTGCTGAAAGATCCAGAGACTTAATGGCCCAGGGAGCTGTTTTATGTCCTTGCATTTACAAACTGTAACTTGCCTCAAAGCTCAGAATCCCTGGCAATGCCTGCCTCTCCTTGGTGGGAGCCTTGGGAGGGCCTGCAGCGCCCCCTGCTGGGTGAGGGCTCCTGGGACAGGGTCACCCGGGGCTCAGAGCAGGGTTATTGAGGTAAGTCCGGGACAGATCCTCACCCTAAGGGACCTACAAGCATCACTCAGCTGCAAGCCGGTGAAGCCGGGGTCCCCTAACACCCACTTCCGAGGCCCAGCCCTGCAGCTCCCGCCACCTTCAGAGCCCCAGACCACCTTCCCCTTAACCTTCCTAAGCCTCAATTCCCTCATTTGCAAAATGGAAATGATGAGAACGCCGACCTCATTGAGGTGCAAATGTGACAATCCAGAGGAAGCCCTCAAAGCCCGGAAGCAGAGCGCACAACGCGTAGCAGCTATTAAGGTCAGGCCCGAATCTCCTCCGGATAACAGTAACATAACAAGAGTCATCTATAGCGGTCCCCCTCCCCACCCACCAGGAGTGTGGTAACAACAAGTACCGGGGATTCACCGTCTGCCAGGCTCCGAGACCCTTAGGCGCATTGAACGTTTTTAAACCTCAAGCATTTCCATAAAGTCCATAACATTATTATCCCCATTTCACAGGTAAGGAAAACTCAGATTAACTTGGCCAAACTCAGCTAGAAGCAAGTGGCAGGACTAAAATTCAAAAGCCAGCAACCTGTGTCTAGAAGTAACAAAAACTTTTCTTCCTGGATAGATATTAGCAAGTCAAAACTCTCCCCACCTCCCCCCTTTTTTCCTTGATAATCTATTAAAAAAGGGAAACTAAGTGAATCAAACCGTTTTGTTTTCCCCCAGAGACCCTCCGTGTTGCGTTTACTACCTGCAGAGCTCCTCACTGGCCTGGCGGCCCTGGGTATTTGTCCTCATCTTACAGAAAGAAAATGGAGAAGCCAGGTCAGGCTAAGCACTTCCAGTCACTTGCTTGTCACTCCCAGAAGCCAGTGGCGGGTGCCCAGGCCAGAAGCCCGCGGTCTAGGCCGCACTGACCTGGTTCAAGACCCCAGTCACGATGCACAAAGCTTGCCAGGGCGTTAGCTTTCGTAGCCTCACTGAAGCCAAGTGAGGGAGGCTGAGGAGAAACGCCTCCAAATTGCCGGGAGACAGATGAGAGACTGGTGAGCGCACACACACACACACACCCCACACACACACACACACCACACACCACATACACACCACACATACCTCACACTCACAACACACACACCACACACACACATCTCACACACACCACACATACCTCACAACACACACACCACACACACACACCACACATACCTCACACTCACAACACACACACCACACACAGTTCTCACACACAGCTCACACGCACCCCTCACACACACACACACACACCTGGTCAACCAAGAATCAGCATCACTTTTCAACGCCCCAGCGCGCTGAGACAAAGGAGGCTCTGAGTTCCCACGAGGTCTCAGGCAGAAGCTTGACTCACCCTGTACGTGGGCGCTTCCCCAGCTCGCCCGGCTCGGCAGATGCCTGTCGGTCTGTCTGTCCATCCGCCCTGAGCATCAGGACCGGCACGAGGCCCTGGGTTCGCAGCTCGAGAGTTGCGGGGTGAAATCCGAAACCGACCCCTGTCAACCGAGGGCCAGGGCAGGCCCAAGAAAGGGGCGGACCCTCCAGATGGGTGGGTGGTGCTTTCAACACGCAGGGAACTTACACACGAGGCTTGAAAGTTGTAACGAGCAGTTCTCCGCCCCGCGCCCGAGAATCTTAAAAGTTTATGTCGAGGCCTTAGCGGGCCTTCGTCATCCAGACCGTCTCAACAACACGTGACTCTCAGGCTGTGTCCTCCAAATGGTTCCCACTGTGGGATGGCGGGCGGAAGGCCGTGGGAGGAGCCTCCAATCGTCGGGGCTTAGTTCAAGCGGAAGTCACGTCCTCTCGGTGACCTCCTCCTACAACCCCGAGCCCTCCCTCTCTTCACCCAACTTCCAGGCTTCGCTCGTGTCTCCGAAGTCCTCCCACGCGGCGCCTAGAGCTCTGCAAACACCACCCGAGGGGTCTCCGTCTTCCATCTTCCTCCCCCACCCCGACCTCCAGGCACCAAGCAGAGGGGCCTGTTTAACGTGGTCATCAGATTATGTGGCTTCCCTGATTAAGATCCTTCAATGTAGGGCTTCCCCGGTGGCGCAGTGGTTGAGAGTCCGCCTGCCGATGCAGGGGACACGGGTTCGTGCCCCGGTCCGGGAAGATTCCACATGCCGCGGAGCGGCTGGGCCCCGTGAGCCATGGCCGCTGAGCCTGCGCGTCCGGAGCTTGTGCTCCGCAACGGGAGAGGCCACAACGGTGAGAGGCCCGCGTACCGCACACACACAAAAAAAGATCCTTCAATGCTTACTCACCGCAGCTAGAATAAAATCGCCTGATCTGGTCCCTGGCAACTTTTCCCAAACCCCTCAAGCCCCTCACTCCTTGCACACCGGCCACTCAGGCCTCCTCTGACACTCCTGCCCCCAACTTGCCACTCACATCACTTTCTTCCTCCTTTGGACCTGCACCCAGTTGTCCCTCTGCTTGACCCCCTCTTCCCCCTGGAAGCTCCACGTCTGCTCCTGGGCACCTTGCAGATGTCCAATGCCTCCTTCTCCGGGAAGCCTTTCTGATCACCCCTCGCCCAACACAATTCATGATGCTGTCCTCCCCCGGCTATCTGTTCTCTGCCCATCAGGCCCATCCAACTCGAAGCTCCCTAAGAGCAGGGACCATTTCCAAGCCACCCACCTGCATAACCTGGCAGAGTAGAGGGCAGATCGAAGATGTTCAAAAAGTATTTGAGGGAGGGAGGGAGGAAGGGAGGGAGAAAGGGAAGGAATGAGAAGACAGACATGGGAGAACAATCAGTAATTATTAACGTAATTTGTGATTATAATAGCCAACACCAGGATGGGCCTGCTCTGAGCCTGGCACCATTCCACGCACTTCACATGTGTTAATGCATTTAATCCTCACTGCGAGTCCCCATGTTACATGTGCAGAGACTGAGGCTCAAGTGAAGTAACTTGACCAGTGTCCACAGAAAGCAAGCGGTATGGCTCAAGCTTGAACCTGGGCTTCGCTCCAGAGTTCATGCTCTCAGCCTCCAGGAAGGAGGCCCTAGATGTCCATCGAATAGGGGAAAGGACACCCCCTCCGCAGGGAATACAAGGCAGCCGCTTAAAGAAGGATTTCCGTATTTACTGACATGGACAGGTGTCCTTGATGGGATACTGGGTGGAAAAAAAAGCAAATGAAGGACACATGTTATAATCCCATTTTTTTGGAAAACATCAGAGAAAACAACAGCCAGATGTGATTGTTCACACACAGAAATGTGGCTGGAAGGACACACAAACCTGGCTGATGCTGGCTACTGCTGGGAGGGCTTCCCGGGTCTCTCGCTCCAGGCTCTAGGCACATGGAACTCTCCCTGGAGACCTAGCAGGCTGCCCTATCCACAGTCCCAGAGCCCCAACTCCCCAGCCCCTTACTCGGCTTCCGCGCTGCATTTGCTGCTGCCTGACACCAGAGGGCACACTTATTTGTTTGATGCCCGTCTCTGTAAGGGTAAGAATACATTGAAAAAGAAAAAAGTTGATTTTCCCTGGTGCAAAAAAAGAGGAGAACCTTTGCATTGCCACTCTCCATTTCTTAGATCATGTGATTCTTTCTCTGCCCCTTTGAGATGTATGTAAATCTTTTTAAAGGCGAAATAAGCCGCTTGCAGGTTTTTAAAACCCGGGAATGTGTTAAGAGTCTGAGAGCTGTCTCCTTGAAAGGTAAACATCAAGGAAGATAGCAGCCTATCTCCTAGGCCAGGTGAGGGTTTAACTTCGGTGACTAGCTCTGTGCTATAAATACATGTTTGTCACAGAGGCACAGGAAGTGTATTATTCCTTTGGATAAAGACAATTAGCAAGTACAAACGAGGGTGAACTATGTGTGAAAAACGGTGCTGTCAAGTCCTCTTACCTGAGAACTAGTTATTTTTTGTCTTTGGATGAAGCATCTGCTCAGCTGCATATAACAAGGCGCTTTCTTCCTGTCTCTGAGATCTCGTTAGTGAATTGCCCGTGATCTGCATCACGTTCTAGCTTAATGTTTACTCAATAATAAAATTCTTTTCTTTCTCTTCTCCTTTTGTGGAAAGGTTTTCTGTCAGCAGATTTGTTTTGAATTCTCCCCACCACCCCTCCCCGCTGGCTTGTCTTCCCCAGTAGAACATAAGCTCTGGGATACCTTGTCTTCCTACTTCACGGCTGTGTGCCCGGCACTGAGGAGGTGCTTAAAACCTGTTTATTGAATGAATAAAAGAAGTTGCTGGCTGTGTCCTTTGAGTTTTCATTGTTTACCATGATCAAATGTTACCTATGACAATAATTTTGCTAAAAAACAATTAAACTTTTAAAGACTCCACAGTTGTGCATACAAAAGGCAGCCAATGGTTTGCTTAACAGATATTGATTTTTTTTCCTGTTAATCCCCATGCTTCTCAGGCATGAGTCAGTCGTCTTTAAATCATTATTACCAAGTACTTAAGACATTCTTATTAGCAACATATTGAGACATCGAACGAACGAGAAAATCTTCAAACATCATAGTTCCAGCTAATCCAGATCCTTCCTGAGTACCGAGAAGTGATCGTTTCTATCTCCAAGGCAGTCGAGAGGAGATTCTTGGAAAACCGTGTCAGCACGCTCCTCCTCAACAAGCTACCGCTTTTCTTGGTGGTTGTTTTACAAGTAGCATCTCTCTCCCTGAGTGGCCTCACTGGACCGCACAGCTCGGGTTCTACGCCCTGTGCCCCCCACCCCGAAGCTTTTATTGGTGTCCAGTCCACACCATTCATACTCTTCTCGGAACGAATGAATGAAAAGGAACAATAATAATAATGGCCACTGTGCTCACCGCGATCAGCTTTCGGGAAGGCACTGTACGTGCTGGTCCCTGTGCCGAGCATACACGTGCATGAAATTTCTCTTCTTCTTCACAGCAATATTGTGATATGGTGCTATTATTATTCCCATCTTACAGATGAGAAGACTGAGGTCCCAAGATGTTGAGTGACTTGACCCAGCACACGGTCAGTGCACCATAATGGGGGGACACAACCCCAGGCAATCTGACCCCAAAGCCCCAGCTCTTGGCCCCAAGCCATAAAACACCATTTGTTTCAAAGCGTTGGACTAATCTTCTACCTTATTTGTGGAAACAAGAGAAAACCCAGCCAGGCAGTAACCTGAGGCAGGAGGAACCCAAATTCCTCTTAATAACTCACATTTTCTGAGCTCCTGCCATCAGTCAGGCACTAGGCACAGCACTCAAAAGGTGTCATCCCGGGCTTCCCTGGTGGCGCAGTGGTTGGGAGCCCGCCTGCCGATGCAGGGGACACGGGTTCGTGCCCCGGTCCAGGAGGATCCCACATGCCGCGGAGCGGCTGGGCCCGTGAGCCATGGCCGCTGAGCCTGCGCGTCCGGAGCCTGTGCTCTGCAACGGGAGAGGTCACAACAGTGAGAGGCCCGCGTACCAAAAAAAAAAAAAAAAAAAGGTGTCATCCCACTTAAGCCTCACACCAGCCTAAGGGAGGTTCATTCACTGTCCACATCCCAGAGGTGAAGGCTGAGAAACACAGAGAGGTGTCGTGACTTGCCAAGGTGCCACAGTCGGTCAGTGGCTGAGGTGGAATCATATCCAGGTCTCTCCGCCTCCATGGCCCATGTTCTTACTGACGATTTTTCCCCCAAATGAGGAAGAAAAGCAGAGATGATGATCCAATGTCAGCCCAAGTTCAGACAAGGACAGAGCTCCCACAGGGTGGGCCACGAGGAAAAAGAGGTCGCTCGGAAGTGGGTGGTGGCAGCTACCACCGGTGACATTCTCCACGCCCCCCTTGGTGCCTAGCAGAGCCCCGAGCATGACGCGGATGCTGAATTAAATAGTGACTGAAAAACTGAGAGCGAATGCACCTCTTCCTACAGAGACCTACGGTGCATGCCTCCATGGTTCCCAGTTCAGACATGGTCTGTGGGGCGTGGAAGCCCGTTTTCTCCTCAGCCCTCCTCCTCCCTTCGTTGTGCCCCACAGGCCATCTGTGTCATGATGGAGGGAAGGGGGGTGGGGAGTGAAGCCTTTGTGGGGACTGATACCATGCCCGTCATGCACACATGGGATTGCTCTTCATTTTTTCAGGAAGTCACAGACACATGTGTCGTTATTTCCATATCACAGGAAAAGAAAGCTGAGGTTAAAGCAGGTTACATACTTTCCTTGGGGCCGCAAGGCTAGTGTCACGAGTTCCCAAATTCCACCCTGACCCATTTGCCTCCGAAGACCCTGCCTCACAGAGGGAGAAGAATCAGTAGGTGCCACATGATGGAAGAAAATGTGCACACGTGGTCAGCACCCAGTAAGTGCGTGTTGATAAGTGAATGGGTGAGACTCTTTCAAGGAGAGGGTTACTAACAGGATCTACTGCTACAAGATGTCACTAACGATAGTTCAAGTTATAATAGAGAAAAAACTGGAAATCACGTATATATTTATTATAACCTATATTAGTCAGCTCGGGCTCCCATAACAAAATACCACAAACCGGGTGGCTTAAACAACAGAAATTTATTTTCTCACAGTTCTGGAGGCTGGAAGTCCAAGATCAGGGTGCCAACGAGGTCCAGTTCTTGTGAGCATCCTCTTCCTGGCTTGCTGATTGCTTCTTGCTGTGTCCTCACATGGCAGAGAGAAAGAGTTCTGGTGTCTCTTCCACTTCCGATAAGGGCACTAATCCCATCATGAGGAACCCACCCTTATGACCTAATCTAACCGTATTTACCTCCCAATGGGCCCATCTCCAAACACTATCATACGGAGAATTAGTGCTTTAACATGTGAATTTGGGGGGAAACACAAACATTCAGTCCATAACACCCATTACCAGGACACTGGATTAAATAAATCATGGAGCACCTATACTATAGAATGCTCTGCAGCTTTTAAATAATAATATTGCACAATTATGGTTTCAACAGGAAAGACATTAGTGACAGATGAAGTGAAAAAGTCACACTATGATGCATATATACAACATCACCCCATTTCTACCAATACTAGGGGTATGGGGTACTTTGGCAAGATCTGGATCTCACACCCATACCCTGACCAGAGGGCCACCAACCATTGAGATTGGACAGCTTCATACAAACTACAATAGGGAGGGAGGGGCATCTCCAATAGAAAGAGGGAGCTGGGCAGACAAAATAGACAGAAACGCCAGCCACACTGCCATGTCCTGAGTCCTTACTGTGTCATGCCCTGTTCTACAGGCACTGAACTATATTATCTCCTTTAACTTTCACAGTAACCCTTTGAGATGGGTATTATTACTCTCACTTCTTTCAAGTGAGGAAACAAGGGACTTAGATCGTTGGAGTCACTTAACAAAGATTCTAAACAGGGCCTGCACCACACCAAAGCTGTGATGTTCACCAACAAATCATGAAACCACAAAGCCTTACTTTTACTGCATCGCCCACTGCTGGCACATAGCAGGTGTTCAGAATAATGAATGCTGATTGGAAATGAACAGAGAGGAGGCAAGAAGTGATGTATGGGCACGGGTAGTTGGATTTGCTTTGGGAAAAGGGACAGAAGCAGGAGGTGGGGAATGGTGGAGGGAAACAGGGACGTGGGCTGGAGCCATCAGTTAAGACTCAGGCTTCCCCTGAGAAGTAAGAGGCCAGGGTATGTGCCAGGAGAGAAGTTATCAGGGCAGGAAGGAGGACTCCAGGTGAGCAGAAACAGTTTAGAGCAGACACTGCAGAATCTGACAGAGAAAGAGAACTGGAAGAGAACTGTTCTTGTCCTCAGGAAGACTCAGGTACAACCAGAGAATACGTAATGGGAGAAAACGTGGCAATGTGTCCCAAACACTGTTCACTTTCTATTTTATCACAGTTTATCTGCCTGTGCTCCAGAATCTACCTTCCCACATTCTTATAGAAAGGAGCCACAGTGAGTAACCCCGAGGCCCTGGACCCCTGAGCAGATTAACCATGGTTCCCTTGGGAACTGGGAAGAAGTAGTTCCTCCTCCACCAGAAGGGAAAACTCCTTTTCCTTCCTCCAGCACCCCGGCCCCCTTTAGGTTTCAGCCCCCTCACACACACACACACACACACACACACACACACACACACACACACTGATGTGTGCCCCTTCCCATGGTACACGTGCACTTCCTGTGTGACACTCACCGCCGTGCACGGGCACACAGCCCTGTCGCACTGCCTGGAGTTACCACCCCCGTCCCCCGGCAGCCACCCCCTCTACCTCCCTGCCAGCAGAACCCCGACTGTGTTCAGGAAGACGATGTGCCTACTCTGACCTAAGCCAGGCCTATTTCTTTTGCTGGATCCTCAAATTCCAGACTCCCTTGCAGCTAAGAGTGTCCTGTGACTCAGCTGTAGCCAGTGAGACAGAAGGGGCTTCTCAAGGTGGGGGTAGGGTCCTGAGGTATTGAATTTGGGCACATCGATCCCCATCTCTTTCCAGTGTAGAACGGCTGAATGGCCGGCAGAACAGCTATAATTTCCCTTTGCACCTAGGTTTCTGGATACGAACTCATTTCTGCCAGTTGAATGCACTGGCAGAATATTTCGAAGGCAGAAAGGAGGCGGAGGCATCCTCCTGCGGTTTGGGCTGTTTGCTGCTGGTAAACAAGTGTGTGGAGACGTGGGGTTTTCTGCAGCAGAATTCAGGTGTGCAGTCGCCAGCCCACGGGTGTGGACCGTTAGTTGTGGCCGAGGCAGCCGCCTGACCCTGCTTTCCAGCGTCCAGTGATCTGTTCTGTAGAAGCTGGAAAGCAGCTGCAGTGGCAGTTTCCTGATCCTGGGGTCACGGCTCTGGCAGTGTGCTCTAGAATTCATTCATTCCACTGGCCGACCCCTGACACCCACCTAACGGCTTGTGGCTTGTGTCCCCCCTCTTGCCGGCCTGTGTTGCTCTGTCCAGAGAGCCTTTCCTGGGGGGCCAGCCTAATGTCCACTCCCCCAGCTTTTCCAATGGTTTTCCAAGCAACCGTTCCCTGTGGTAAAAAAAAAAAAATTTTTTTCTGCTTAAAATAGCAAAGATCTAGAAACATAACATTCTGGATCCTCTAGTTTGAACCAAAAAAAGCTACCGGGGGCTCAGGCATGACAAAAGGATGAGAATAAGAGGCCTCAGGGAAGGTTTCATTTCTGTGAGCCTCAGTTTCTTCTTCTGCAGAATGGAGACCAAAGATTATTATTTTTATTACAGTTAATAGTTGACTACCGTGGTAGACTGCATTTCCCAAACATGGTCACGACAACATTTCCCATTCCACAAGCCCTTCCACACGTGACCTTGTCACTTCCCGTCAAGTCGGAGGAATCAAGATTATTATTTTTATTACAGTTAATAGTTGACTACCGTGGTAGACTGCATTTCCCAAACATGGTCACGACAACATTTCCCATTCCACAAGCCCTTCCACACGTGACCTTGTCACTTCCCGTCAAGTCGGAGGAATCTGACCCCCTCACTCCTGAATCAGGGCTGGGCTGGCCTCTGACTCGCTTGTAAGCAACATGATGAGTCAGGATCCGCCGACTAGAACTCGCAGGCTGTCGGAAGGGGTGCACGTCTCCAGCCCCGCCCATTTCTCGCGGGGCTTCGGCTCCGGCCCGCCCCGGCAGCGCGGGGCTACAGCCCCGCCCTCGCCGCTCAGGCGGCGGAGGGGCGGGGGTCGGTGGGCGGGGCCAAGGACGGCGCGCGGCCCCGGCCCCACCCCGCCGCTCCGGGCTCGGGCTCCCGCGGGCCCCGCCCACCGCGCTGCTCCCTCTGCTGTCCGCTGTGCGGGCAGCGGCTCAGGGCTGAGTACCATGGCCGGGCTGCTGGCGCTGCTGTGCCCCACGGGCAGGGTGGGCGCCCGGGTCCGGTCTCGCGCCGCCTGGCTCCTGGGCGCTGCCGCCCCCCGCGCCCCACCGCCCTTGTTTCTGCCGCTGCTCGGGACCGGGCTGGACGCCCCGCTGCTGCACGCGGCCCGCGGGAACTGCCACGGCCGCCAGGTAAGCCTCCCCGCCCCCACCCCGAACCCCGCGCGCCCCGATCGTCGGCCCATCTCCGCCGAAGGAGAGCCTGACTCGCGCAAATGCCCGAGACCGAGCACCGCCAGGGTCCCCAGGCCTCAGATCTCTACAAGTCAAAGAAGCGAGTTCCCAGTTTACAGCAGGGGAAACTGAGGCTCAGGGAGGTGTGACTGCCCAAGGTCACAACCTCCAGGTGATCCCAGGATCCCAAAGCGTCAGGCTGTACTGTGGTGGTGGACGGGAGGATTGGAGATGGGGCCTGGACTTGGTATCGACGTTCTCACTGGGCGGTAGAGTTGTTCCCTTTGAAGTCGCGCCGGGGCTTCCTCCCTGGGCCGAGGAGAAAGTCTTGGTGGGTGCTGCGGTCTCTAACACCGCCCCCCCCCCAACACTTGCTGCCACTCCCTTTTTATCTAACCTAGAGGGCAGGCCTCCCTGTCAGACTGCAGGCAGGACGCGCGCAAGAAACCCAGTGTTACTTCATTGCATCAATATTTCACTTCGGTTGCTTCTGTGTTTGCTAACTGAAAACTGGTTTCCATTCAGAATGGTAATGCAGACTATCCCTTTTTGAAAGTTTTGAAGTGGGTCTCCTTAAAGAAAAAAGGTGGTAAGCAGTGAAGTCTGGAGATCCAGAGCTAACAAGTTGGGACAAGCAGTGCCTGGAGGTTTGCACCTTTGGTCCCTTTGCCTGCCTGCATCCACTCACCAGCGGTGCAGACCTACCCCAAGTGCTGAAGGCCTCTGAGCCTGTTTGCTGACCTTGCAGGCGTTTAAAATAGCACCTTCCCAACAATAGTTTGGGGAACAGTTCCATGAGCTGATGTGGGCCTCAACATGGTGCCACCGGGAGCCAGTGCTTCCTGAATGTTGCATAGGCATTTGACCCGTGACCTTACCATGCCTCTGCCACAGGTGGAGAAACTTCCTTCCCTGCCTTCTGCTCCCCCATCGGACAGGTGGTAGATCTTGTCTCTGCCTCCTGAGCCCAGTTAGGGGATCCTCATGCGTCTGGCACCCTCCGCGCACACCCAGCTGTCTCCTGGTGATTCTCTGTGGATCAGCCCAGCTGTCCCTTCCTCCCGGAAGCCTTCCCTGACCACCAGTGATACCTTGGGTGCCTCCACTGGCCCCCTCCTCAGCCCCATGGGTGTGCATCTTCTATGCACTCATCATATGGAATGTCCTCCTGACTTGCTGGTCTGTCTTGTGAGCCTGGCACTGGCAGGTGTGTGTGTGTGTGTGTGTGTGTGTATACTGCTCCCCCACCCCATATTTATTAAAGTAAGAAGGCTGTATTAGAAGGGTCAGGAAGGTTTGAGGAATGAGCCAAAAATTGCTCACAAGTTCAGATTGTTTAGAGTGACACCTGTTTTCATTCATGCAATAAGTAATATTAATAATAAACACTATATTTTGTTTACTTTGTACCAGGCACTGTTCTGAGTAGTTTGAAAATATTAATTCATGTAATCCTCACAACAACCCTGTGATGTAAGCAATACTGTCATCCCCCCCCCACTTAAGCCCAGAGAGGTTGAGTAACTTTCTGAGAATCACGCAGAGGTTACCTGTCAGAACTGGGATCCAAACCAGTCTCGTTCCAAGGCTTCTGCCCTCAACAGCTGTGCTGTGTTCCTCACTTATTCGTGAGTGTCTGCACTGTGCTAGGCACTGCTCTAAGGCCGCGGGGGGGGGGCGGATAGAGCAATGAACAAAACAGACATAACCCACCCTCAGGGAGCCTGACGTCTAGTGGGAGGGGAGGGACAATAAACAGAAAAGGAAAATATCAGGCTTGATGTGAGAGGTGCTACTGAGAAATGCCAAGGGGGGAGGGAGGGTGCAGATGGGCAGGGCTGCAGGGAGGGATGCTGCCAGTTAATAAATAAGGTCATCAGGGAAAGGCTCCCTGAAAAGGCAGCGTGTGAGGGAGAACTGGGAGGTAGGACACTGGGGCTCAGAGAGCCATCTGCAGGTATATGAAAGCACTTATCTAAGAACAGACACGGGTGAGGTAGATGTTGTCTGCATCCAGGGCAGCGACTAAGGATACATCACAGGTTCTTAAGGTGATATTTCACAAAGAAATGAATGTCTGAAAAGTTTCCATTCCTTGCAGGTCATCACCTCATAAATTCCTTTATTTCAGTCTCTTTATTCTCCTCCAGGGTTAGGAAGAAAAATGCATGACCCACAATGATTAAAGAGATTTCCAGGATAAAAGGAAGAAAATTGTCCATATAAGCTTCTAACTCTAGAAAGTTAAAAACTAACTGCAGGGCTTCCCTGGTGGCGCAGTGGTTGGGGGTCCGCCTGCCGATGCAGGGGGCGCGGGTTCGTGCCCCGGTCCGGGAGGATCCCACGTGCCGCGGAGCGGCTGGGCCCGTGGGCCGTGGCCGCTGGGCCTGCGCGTCCGGAGCCTGTGCTCTGCAGCGGGAGAGGCCACGGCAGTGAGAGGCCCGCATACCACCAAAAAAAAAAAAAAAAACTAACTGCAGCACCGGCTAACAGGAAATTGTCTTTTGTGTCTGAATATTTTGTCCCTCCCATTGTCTTGCAGTAGATACTGGTTATTCTGTAGCTGGAAGTCTGGCTGCCTTTTTTTTTAAGGAATAACTTTTCTTTTAATATTTATTTATTAATTTATTTATTTTTGGCTGTGTTGGGTCTTCGTTTCTGTGCGAGGGCTTTCTCTAGTTGCGGCGAGCGGGGGCCACTCCTCATCACAGTGCGCGGGCCTCTCACTATCGCGACCTCTCTCTCTTGTTGCGGAGCACAGGCTCGAGAAGCACGGGCTCAGTAGTTGTGGCTCACGGGCCCACTTGCTCCGCAGCATGCAGGATGCGGGATCTCCCCAGACCAGGGCTCGAACCCATGTCCCCTGCATTGGCAGGCAGATTCTCAACCACTGCGCCACCAGGGAAGCCCTGGCTGCCTTTTTTTCTTTTCTGGCCAAAAGGCCTTTTGCCAAAATAGAGGTCGTACAGAAAAGGGCTCTCGAGAGAGAGACAGTTCCACCCAGTCCTGGCAAGTAGACAGAGGGGACATAATGAAGTCTGGTTGGGCCAGATGTCCAGGGTGGAAAGTGAAAGGGGCTTTCACCCGTCATCAGCCTCAGGACGTTGTTTGGCTCTTGGAACCGGGGTTTGTCCACTGCTCCTCCTATCAGGGCCTGGCAGATCTCCCATCCGGGGCACTTCATCCGCAGCCAAAAGGCGGGTGGGGAGCTGTTTATCAGGAGCCTGAGCTCCCAGCGGCCATTCTGGCTGCTAGGCGTCAGAGGACAGGGCGGGCGCGGTGCAGGCCCAACCGAAGGGTACTGGTGACAGTTTTCCTTCTCCCCTCCAGAGCCTTGACGTTCTGGAACAGGCTCTTCCTTGAGGAATGTTCAGCTCTTGGGGGACATGAAGGGGAGCCTGCAGCACAGAACTCAGTCTGGGCGCCGCCAGCCAGCTCATAGCTTTGCCCCAAACCTTGGTCTCCCATCTGTCAAAGTGGGAGCGACAGAGGTGCCCACGTCGTGGGGTTGTGAGGGTTTTTATGGGATGGCGCCTTTAAAGTGCTAAGCCCGGTACCTGGCTCAATAGAAGGGGCCTCTCTTGAGGACACTGGTGGTTTTCCTAAAACCTTTCAAAAAACGTTATGCTTTCCTGCCTATCAGAACCAGCCTCTGGGACCCCATAAATGGATACTGGATTTTAGTAGGCAGTCCCCTTTTTTTAAGTGTTTGTTTTCTTAAGTCTGAAAAAAGCCCGCAGAAGTCAAAGCTAAAGGCAGAGAGGAAATACAGTTCGTCTCCCGCCTTAGGACCTTAACACTTAATTCCCAGGGACTGAGCAGCCTTTAATGAAACAGATTTAATTTTAATTGAAGCTTTAATTTAAAGCTTCCAGGTGTTTTGGGGTTTTGTTTGGTTGGTTTTTTTTTTTTTTCAGTCCCAACTGCAGTTTGGGAACAAAAGAGATGCTCTTTCAGTTGGGAGGTAATGAAAAGACTCTTTCAACTAATAAATCTGAGTTCTGTGCCAACTCTTTTGGGAGCAGGGGCAAATGAGCAGCTGCTGTGTATGATTAAAAATCAAGGATGATTCTGGGAAAGGTTTTTGGGTTTTTGTTTTTTTTTTGGCTACGCTGCGCGGCTTGTGAGATCTTAGTTCCCTGACCAGGGATTGAACTCGTGCCCTCGGCAGTGAAAGCGCAGGGTCCTAACTACTAGACCACCAGGGAGTTCCCAATTATGGGCAAGTTTTAATCCAAGACTGAATTCCACCCCCTCCTCGCCGTGCGTGGAACGTGGCCCTTCACTGAGCCTTACTTAGTTCTTTTGGGGACACTAGGAGAGTCTGCTTTTGTGCCTTCTTATCTTCTACGTACGTGCAGCAGCCACAGTTTATCTTCCATTCTGGCAGCTGGTCCAGAGCCAAGCCCTCCTGTCCAGCATGAAACCAAGCTGAGAGGCTGCCCCAGGGGTTACCAGACACAACAGGGCTCCAGACACTGCAGACATTCTTTGTAGGGCAAAATGTACTGTGGCTCCCAGCTTGCCCTGAAGAGTAAATTTTAGAATCTGTACTTTGTATTTCAGTTGAATCAAATTCTGCTTCATAAAAAGGAATGAAGTTTGATACCTGCTACAACGTGGATGAACCTTGAAAACACGATAAGTGAAAAAAGCTGCCGTAGTCTGTTCGGGCTGCTATAACACCATAGGCTGGGCGGCTTAAACGGCAGACATTCATTTCTCACAGTCCTGGAGTCAAGAAGTCCAAGGTCAAGACACGGGCAGATTCAGTGTCTGGTGAGGGCCTGCTTCCGAGTTCATAGCCAGCTGTCTTCTGTCTTCTTGCCATGTCCTCACATGGTAGAAGGTTCAAGGGAGCGCTCTGGGGTCTCTTTTACAAGGGCCCTGATCCCATTCATGAGGGCTCCACCCTCATGACCTAGTCACCTCCCACCTCCAAATACCATCCTGGTGGGGATTCGGTTTCAACATACGAATTTGGGGCGGGGGAGGGCTTCCACCAACATTCAGTCTGTAGCAGAAGCCAGTCACAAAAGGCCCCATGCTGTATGGCCCCGTTTACATGAAATGTCCAGAAAGGGCAAATCCATAGACAGAAAGGAGTTTCGTGTTTGCCTTTCCCCATCAGGATGGGGGAGAGAGGAATGGGGAGTGACTGCTAATTGGGTGACAAAAACGTTCCAAAATTAGATCCTTGTGATGGTTGCACAACTGCAAACACACATAAACCATCTGACTGTACGTTTTAAACCTTAAGATGGACTTTATGGCCTGTAATCTATATACCAGCAAAACTGTTACCAAAGTGGATGGGCCTCCCTGGGGAGGAGGAAGAAACGCACGTGGGGCGTTAGGTGGTGACGGCCCGATGGAGGGAACTGCACAGGAGCAGCTGTGTGAGGGTCTCGGTTTTAAAGAGGGTGCTCCAGGAGGGCCTCCCTGAGGTGATGTCGGAATAAAGACCTGGAGGCGGGGCTATGAGGACGTCTGGGGAAAAGCATTCAGGCAGAGGGAGCCGCAGATGCCAAGGCCAGGAGCGGGCCTGGCGTGGGCTGCTTAAAGCAGCAAGAAGGCCACGTGGCCCGAATGGGGAGCAGGAAGGAGAATGGGGGTGGGGGGCGGCGGGCCTGGAGGGCTGAGGGGCTGGTGCTTCCAGGAGGCCTCTGACGGGGGTGGTGCTGTAATCCCACCTCGGTTTTTACAGGCTCCCTCTGGCCACTGTGTTGAGTGGTCAAGGGTGGGATTGGGGGACCAGCTGGGAGGGAGGCCACCACAGTAACCCAGGGGAGAGATGAGGCGCCTGGGCCAGGTGGTCCTGAAGCAGCGTTCCCTAAACCCACCTAGGCTGGCACCGCTCAGCGCCCCTCCGGTCAGTACCCCTGTCTGCTGCTCTGTAGGGTCAGCCCCTCATGGGAGACCTGCAAGGTCAGGCCCCGGGCCCCTGGTCTCTCATGTTCCTGCCTACAGCCCGGGCAAGAGTAGCTCGGGAGGTCTGGTCTGAGTGCCGTCAAAGAAAGAAAACAGCCCAGGAGGCCGACTGCAGTGGGCCCGGTGGAGGGCGGGGCAGTGGATTCTGATGGGCAGACACCATCACGTCCTGAGGATGGAAGGGCGGGGGTGGGCCACCAGGGCTGCTGGCTTAGGGGACAGCATGGATGAGCACGAGGGATGGAGGACACAGTGCGGGCCTGGCGTGCGATGGGAGGACGAGGCTTGGGTGGGCAAGCCTCCAGAAGTATCTGAGGAGGAAGGGGACCTGCTGCACTTAAAACCCTTTATCAGGGAGTTCCCTGGCAGTCCAGTGGTTAGGACTCCGCGCTTTCAGTGCCGAGGGCGCGGGTTTAATCCCTGGACGGGAAACTAAGATCCCAAGGCACAGCTGTGTGGCGTGGCCAAAAAAGTAAAAACTCCTGATCACATCCTAGTACCTGTGCATGCAATCCAGCTCGACCCCTAATACACCGGGCAGAGATGGTCCCTTCACTCTCCCAGTGCTAGGAGCCAGGCAAGACGACCAGGTTCCCTGCTCCCTGGAACCACACATTCCGGGCCTCTGGCCAACAGCAAACAAGCGAAGAACGGAATGCTTACGTACATGTATTCGTTATATTTGTTACATTGTAAGCAGGACAACTCCTGAAGATGGAAATCTCAGAGAGGGAAGTAGAGATGTGATAGCATGGCTGCCACTGAGGGCAGGCAGCTGAGGTGGTCAAGGAGGGCCTCTTGGAGGAGGTGACGTTTGTGTTTCCAGCTTAGGAAGTGGCTCACTCCAGTCTGTTGCAAGGCAGGTACATCTGAGAAGCGACGGCCACGTGGAGAGTCTGCTGAGGGCGGGCAGGAGCAGGGCAAGGGGAGGCGAGAGTGCTGAGCAGGTGTTTACCTGGCAACGCTGGCTGATCACTTAGAAGCACCAGGGGAACTGATATCTAATCGCAGTGCCCAGGCCTCACCCCACATCTATGAAATCAGAGGCTGGGCACCTGGGCACAGACAGATGGATCAGCAGCATCCGGGTCCCCTGGGAGCTCTTGAGAAAGGCAGCGTCTGCAGGGAGGCCCCAGACGTGCTTGGTCAAAGCTCCCACCTGCCCGCCAGCAGGGGCTCTGAAGCAGGGCAGGGCCGGGAGGAGGACCTGTGCCTCGTTGCGGTTGGAGGCTGCTGCCCTGGGCACCTGTGTCATTTCACTTTTGTCCCTGGGATGCCACGCTGCACGTCATGTGTCCCCACCCCCCCACCCCCACCGCAGCCTTTGAAGCATGGCTCCACTGCAGCATGTTCTAAAAATACAAGAAAGCAGCCGTCCCGCTGCAAAGTCAGTAGCCGGAGCTGACTGACCCAGATGCTGCCTGTGAGAAGAGCTCTGAGGTCTGTCGTTAGAGCTGAAGAAACCCTTTGATGTAAAAGGCACTCTCCATATTGAGGAGTTTTGTCTTTTTAATCCAAGGTTGTTTTTATTTCTCCCAAACATTCCAGGCCCTGTAGATGCTCAGTAATTGTTAACAAACACCCCACGCAATGAATACTTTCTGTACTAACCCGGCCGCTGCATTTATGGCCGGAGAACTAGCCCTCCCTTTCTCCGTTCAGATCTCAGGGGTAAATCTTGATTCCAGAAGTAGATACGTCACGGCTTTTGCTCCATTTTATTTCGTACCCACTGTCTTGTAGAGTCTAGCATGGTTGTCACGTCACCACAAACCTGGAGGCATTAAACGACACACATTTATTCTTTGACAGCCCTGGAGGTCAGAAGCCCAAACGGGGTCTCACAGGGCTAAAGTCAGTGTGTGGGCAGGGCTGGTTCCTTCCAGTGGCTCTACGGGAGAACCCATTTCCTGCCTTGTCCAGCTTCTGGAGGTGCTGCACTCCTTGGCTCGTGGCCTTTTCCTCTGTCTTCAGAGCCAGCAGCACAAATCTCTGCAAATCTGACTCTGCTGCTGTCCTCACGTCTGCTTCTCTGACCCTCCTGCCCCGCTGTGTCCACTCACAGGACCCTTATGATTAAGGTCCCACTGGTCCCACTCAGAAAATCCGGATGATTTGCCCATCGCAGATCCTTAACTTAATCCCACCTGCAAAATCCTTCTGCCACGTAAGGTAACATATTCACAGGTTCTGGGGACTAGGACCTAGACATCTTAGGGGCCATCGTTCTGCCCATCGTACCTGGTACCCAGCCCTTCACTGCACTCAGTGGCTTAGCGGGCATTAGCCTCAGCTGACAAAGAAAGATAGTAACTTATCTCTCACTGGACAGGAAAGAGCAGAACGCTGCCTGAATCTGAAGCTGCTGATGACCACTAACATCCTTGCTCCTGCCCTAAAGCGTCTCCCCTTCTTTGGCTTGTGCGCAGGACACCAGCAAAATCACTGTGACAACAGGCGGCAACATCAGCAGTACAGAGGAGAAAAAGCAAAGCAAGTCGCAGCAGCTGAAAAAGATCTTTCAAGAATATGGTGCCGTTGGCGTGTCACTGCACATTGGAATCTCATTAATCTCTTTGGGCATGTTTTACATGGTTGTTTCAAGGTAAGATTTTGACAGTAGTAGATATTTGTTTTTCGCTGCCATCCAAGTGTCTTTGGGAATAAGAACTTTTTTCCTAAGACTTTATATTCATCTAGCTACTTTCATCACATTTTTTAAAATACTGTAAATGTCATAGCCAAATTGATCGGTTAACTCTATCCCTTTTGTGTTTGTCTGTTTGCCTCTCTCCCCTCCAGTGGTGTGGACATGTCAGCCATCCTGCTTAAGCTCGGATTTAAAGAGTCACTGGTACAGTCGAAAATGGCAGCAGGCACAAGTACTTTCGTGGTGGCCTATGCCATCCACAAGCTGTTTGCACCCGTGAGGATAAGCATTACCTTATTTTCCGTGCCCCTGATTGTCAGGTATTTTCGGAAAGTGGGAATTTTTAAACCTCCAGCTGCAAAGCCTTGATAAACTCTTCAACTGTGGGCCTGAAAACCTACTTCTTTGAAATGATACATTTTGGACTGGTTTTATGATGTAGGGTTTCTGGTGGGGGTGAGGCAGGGGCTAGCTGCTGTCTTCTCGTGAATAGCATTTACTTTTGCCAGCAAAAATTCAGGGTTTCAAATCACTGTAATTTTTTTGCTTTATAAGTTTTGGTGATGCTATTCATCATAGGGCTTGTCTGCATCATCTACAGTGTCAGCAAAGCATCGCCATTGAGTTATCATCTGAAACAAAACTGTCAGCCAGGAAATGTTCCTTCTGGAGGATCACTGGTGAGGGTCTGCGTGCAGAAAGAAGCCTCAGGGGTTAATCTTTGCTCAAGTTCTTAAAGGGCAGCGATTCATTAAGCTGGTTTTTAAAGTTCCCCTTCCTCTAATATTTGCTGTCAGGCGGCCTTCGTTTTAATATGCAGTAATGTGCAGAACAGCTGCCAGTGCTACAATTAATGAAGCAGAATTTAAGACTTCACAATATGGAATCAGGATCTTAATTAGCATCAACACTTTGACGTTCATTACACTTGTTTGGGGGGAAAGAAAAACAAGTATTTCTGGTACGTTTCACTGATCCCAAGACACCTTCATATCTGGACATGATGGGGCCTGCCTCAGCTGATTTTTCCCAAACTTCATCAAAGTAGGTCAGAATCATTTGTCTCTGTTTCGGTAAAACACGGAAACTTCATCCAATAGTAATGGCATCAGTTGGCCCCGGACGCATGTGTCCTCAGGAATCTGGACACTGTACATATACGCAAAGCTGAGACAATCTTGGCCTGACTAACTCTGTCTCAGACTTCAGACATTCCAGAACTAGTGTCACAGTGTTTACATTGTGTTGCTACTTATATTTTTTAATTGAGTTAAAATTATGTATGCAAAAAAAAGATTTTGTATCACTCTCTAAAAAAGTAAAATTACTAGCAGTTGCTGTAAATGGGAGACAACCGCAAAATAATAATATAGGCCGGGCAGGGACCGAGCTAGTTTACCAGGTAAAGGGCGTGTGACTTTAGGCCCCTCGTTCTCTGTTTGGGACATTGGTTAAGAACAGAAATGCAAGCACACAGATCTCAGTTGAGACTTTCTCCTTGAGCCAGTCAGGAGCAAGCAACGGAGCAGGAATCTATTCCCGTGGGCTTCAGCATCACTGACGGGACACTGGCTGCACCCCAGGAACCCCAGTGTAACTGCCCTGCCACCATGGTTCAGGGGTTGCATTTATCTTTCTGGCTCCCAGATTTATTTTTTATTTTAGTTTTTTGGTTTGATTAACTACATTTGTGACTATCAGAAAACTCAAGGAACTATAAACTGATCATCCTGGTTTTACTGAGATCTGACTATTGACAGGTTTTCCTCGTTAGCCCATAGTAACCCATGTCAATCAGTTATTTCAGTTAACTTTTATGAGAATCTTTGTGAGCCAGATTCTCCACTTGCAAGATCTTTAAAGTGGATCTATTATCCCACCCCCACCCCCCCTTTTAAAGCCGTTAGCCCACTGCCAAAAGGTTTTAGCAATTTAAAGTTGGAATTAGACTGCCTTTCTGGGGTCTAATTCCCAGGACACGTCCACATCAGAGAGAGATGGCACCAGTGCTAGGTAATTCCTCATGAGGACAGGACCAGCACTTCTGTGTTGCTGTCTGTGTGTGAACAGTTGGCTCTGGGCTCCTAACCACCTTCCTCACCGGCCTCCCAACCATTCAACTCGTGAGTAATGCCTATGCAAAAAAGCCGATAGGGATTCCTACAGGTTTAAGGGCTTGAATGGGAGTGTACTGAAAGGGCAAGCAATAAAACAAATTATCATACCAAAAAGCCATAGCGTTCTCTTGTAAGCCCCAACTCCACTCCACTCCAGTGGCCAGTTGTCAGAACAGAACAGAGTAACTAGAGAGGAGAGGCAATCAAAGGACCAGGGTGTTACAGCATTATGTGAATTCACCAGCAAGATGTACAGATCACTTGTATTTACATTGTTTTTATGGAACTAGGGGAATAAAACTGATGATCTATTTTAAACACGTAAGCCATTGTTCACCTCTAATTTTTTATCTGACCAAATGAGCAGCTTAAATTCCGTGAAACAAATAAACATCTTTGTAAAGTTTATGAAGAACTTTTTATTCTTAGAAAGCCATCACTGCTGCTGATCATGAAGCAGCAGTGCGTGTGACTAGTTTATTAATGCTGTGCTGCTACAGTGAGCTCTTTTCTGTGCTTCTGTGGGATTGTTTGGGGAAATGACAGCTTAGCTAGTGTCACTGGTGGGGTTAGTCATGTTGTGTTGACTGCATCCGGGGTGGATGGATGAACTACTACTCTGGGATGTAAAAGCTCGAGACTGTGGGAACCAAAAGCTCCTTTGTCCCAACGGGGCTAACTGGACACGGCCGTTTTACTCAGTTCTTAAGTTTCCACAACTACTTCGGCAACTCTGACATGGAAGCGTATAGCCACGTCCTTCTGTGTAGACATTTCTGACCTCTGTAGGCCTCTTGCACTGAAAGTTGGCCATGAAAGCATGTTTCCTCTCCTAGTTCCCAGTAAGTTCAACACTTCCACCTTTGCCTTCATCATGGTCAAGTTCATCATCTTTGGTTGATGCACAGGTGTTGGCAGCCAGAAATACGTCACTTTACGTGATAGGAACACATAGAACGTGAGACCAGCTCCTCTCATGGCACCTCCTCATTTCTAGGCCAAGAGTGAACAGGTGGTGAAAAGAATTACCCCATGTACTGCAGACAGGTGTACTTGTGGACTCAGGTTTCAATTTCACACAGACGCCACAACTCCAGTGTGTCCCGTGGGAACCAGGTGACACAGGGAAGAAGGGAAGCCTCTGCCAGCTGTACTGAAGGGGCAGCAGGCGTCCACTTTATAAGCCACGATGAACACTGACAGCGCCCAGATCCAAGTACGGCTGCGGAGGAGGAATTCCGTTTAGGCAAACACTCCTTCACCGGAGAATCAGGACAAAAGCCACACTTGGAAAATCCATTTGCCAAGAACTGGTTCACCCCACGTGTGAATCTCTTTGCCATCCTGTTGAGAACACAGTCAGAGGCCAGGGATGGGCAGGTGTGGATGTGTAGGACTCCCCCGCTCTGTCCTGACCACCTGCAGCCCTGGTGGTCCCCCAGAGGCCCCCGCTCAGTCTCACCAGGAGGTAAGTGGCTGAGGACCAACAAGCAGGCTCGGCAGGGGTACTGGACAGACACTGAGAGCGGTCCTAAAGGAACGCCATGGAGGTAAAAATACAAGTCTATACAAAAGTCTTTATTTTAACATTTAAAAGAAAGAATCACATGTTCATTCCGACAGCTTTACCAGACTGGGCCACCCGATAAGTTACACGCACACAGGGACTTGGAAAGTTATTGCACAGATTTTCAACGGGTCGAGTCAGGACCAAACAGCCGCCCTTCCCCACAGCCAGGCTGCGAGTCCATCTTCCACAAGGACACCTTACTCAAAACAGGCTGCGGGGTGGCTGCACTTGAACCTTGCCTCCAGATTGATTATATAACCACGGCTGCTCCCACTGCAGAGTGTCATGTCTGCGGAGGTGGAGCTCTGAACTGGGAGGCCGAGCACTGCCTGCTCATAAACAGTATTTCCTGTAGCATCTCGAGGGCGGGCAGGCAGCAGGGAGATAGGCCAGCAGCCTGTTCCAGGCAGATTATCAGCAGCCCCGTCTCGAGGATTTCTGCCCCCAAAGATTCTTAAGATTGTTTGCTAGCTGATTCTTTTTTTTGACTACTCGATGGTTTTGAATTTGCCGTGATCCAGGGGTGTTCAAGTACTTCTTTGAGGGTGGGCCGCTGGCTGGGATTATGCTTCAGCAGTCTGGAAATGAGGTCCCTGGCTCCCTCTGGCACAAAGTCAGGGAATGTGAATTCCACCTGGGTAAGTGTACAATAAGTGACAGGGTCACAAACGTGGCTAAGAGAGAACAGGATAAATATTCAGATCGTAGCCTAAAGTCAAGGCTGATAAGGAATGATGGGTCCTTTCTAGTGATGTCTTACCCGTGATATTCTTTTGTAGGTCTCTTGGTATGTGTTTGCCTCAAAAGGAGGCTTCCCAACTAGAAATTCATAGCAAAGCACCCCAAGGCTCCAGAGATCCACCTTCTCGTCATGCATCCGGCCTTCAATCATTTCAGGCGGCAAGTAGTCCAGGGTACCGCAGAGGGTGGTTCTCCTAAAAACGCAGGCAGGTTCAGGTTGACGTGCTTCTGTTTCTGATGCACAACAGCTGCTCAAAATCACCAACCATTACACTAACGTTGAGCGCTTTTCCTAGGCTAGATCCTGTGCTACGAAGCAGGTACTGTTATAAATCCCCACTTTTAGGCAGGGAGATGTACAAGATCTCACAGCTAGCAATCAAGCTGCACTCCAAATCTGTCCAACTCCAGAACTTCCTTAAATGATATAAAATATAGGATTTAAAGTATCACCACTATAAAATTTTGTGGACAACTAGGGAAATTTGAACATGGACTAAATAGCAGGTATTAATAAGGCTGTTAATTTTCTTAGGCGTGATAATGGTTGTGATTATACAGGACAATGTCCTTATTTTTAGGAGATGCACACTGAAGCACTCAAAGGACAAAGCACACTGTCTGCAACTTATACGTAGACGACACACCCAACATGGCAAAATGTTAACAACTGTTTGAGTGTAGGCACTGGATCGACAGGTGACCAATGCAGCACGTCTGTATGTTGTTTTTATAATAGAGGTTGGAAACAAACATCAAAGCAGGAGCAAAGACCATGCAGGTTTTGCTGGTTTACATCAGTTATTCTTTCCCTGGTGCCCAGTGAGCGCACAAATGCTCGCTCGACTGCATGGTGACCCAGGATTAAGGAGCTACCTCTCCAGACACCTAGCCTCTCATCACCACCGAGATTCAGGAGACGGCCTGAATCGGGGGGTTCTCAAATGACAGCACAACATCGAAGGAGCTCTTACAGTTACCAAGGTATGGGAGGCGAGGAGAAGTGACCAACATTTACACAGTGTCCTCTTCAGAAAAGGATCAGCTACCTTTCCTGTCACGATGACACCACTGGGAGGGTTAAGGTACAGTTTAGCCCTGCGATGCCATGAAGCCAGGTGCCAACAGCTCCCACCCGTGGCAGACCACGAGACTTTTTTTTTTTTTTAAACAGAGACTGCAGCAGCATATTCAGTGCCTTGCAGGAAACAATTAGGAGTGGTCTGTGACAAAAACAAAGCTCCCCACACCCAATGGCATCTATTTTAGACTACACAATTTTTTTTCAACTGGCTTTAAGGTAATCTGGCTAAAACTTTTTAAAGACCTACCCCAAAGTTGACAGACTCTTATTGGTGGATGTATGCTTTTAAATGCCCTACTTCACATGTGGTTCCAAAAGCTCACTTAAACTCCACTTACATTTTAAAGAGGAGAAAATGTTTTAGCTCTGTTGGCAAAGTTCACTTAAATTGTTTCATTACGTTGATCTCTCCACTTTAAGAGGAGACAGGAAAGGACTGTTCTGTTGACAGAGGACGAAAGAATCTTTGCCTCCCCACCCTGAAAGCTCCGTCCTGAAAGCTCCGTCCAAACCAGTTTGGTTCCTTTAAGTTCCCTGAAGAACTGTGCTCTTGGTTCTAGATCTTTGCAAGCGATGCCCTCAGAAACTTCTGTCTCCTGGTCCGGGAAGCAGTGGAGTCTCCCTCACACCAGTCAGCCAGGTGTTACTGCCCCTGTACACATGCTGCACTTCACCTGTCATACACTTGTCTTATCTTTTACTTATTTGTCCCCTTCATTAGTCTCTAAGGACATTACGCATCTTTTAACCCCAGGCTTAGGACAGGATAAACAGCCCAAAATGGCTGCGGAGTAAAAATGTTCTTGAAGACACTAGTTTACTATCAGGCCTAAATTACACCAAAGTACGTGCGTCAGTTACCTGCCCCAACTCAGCACACATCTATACTTTACATATTTTACTATTTAGCTCATGATTAGCCCCTGGGCTTTTGCTAAACTGAGCAAGCAAGTTCCACGTCTGAAGTTACATACCTGGAGGATGGGGCATGTACTGACCACCCAAAATCTGCGATCTTAAGCTCTCCAGATGATCCGAGGAGCAGGTTCTCTGGCTTAATGTCTCTATGAATAACTCTCTTTGAATGACAGTAAGACAGGGCATTTGCCAATTCTGTGATATACTATTCAAAAAAAAAAGTATTGAAAGTCTGTGTTTTAGATTTATATAACACAATTTTAGACATCTCTTCTGAAAGGAAACCCAACATAGATTTTAACATGTTTCGTAGATTTTTAAAGCCAAAACTAGAGAAAATGGATGACTCTACAAGAAAACAAACCAATTTAGTGTGCAGCATTAAGTACAAGTGATTCTGTGCTATGTTATTTGCTAACACAGCAGATGTGATATTGAAAGACAGGAAAACACAGAGACAGCACTACATCCCCACATGGCAATATATGGCCCAGCAGCAATGAATTAAGACAATATTGAAAAACTGGTATAAATTAGGGAGTCAGACATGTAAACGGTTTTTAACATTTAAAACAAAAACGCTTAAGTACAGACCATTCCCATTTTTAAACCAAGGCCAATTTACAACAAAAGGATTTGTCTGAAGCTAAAACTTTACTCTAAGAGCAACGGAAGAAAAAAATCCTGAACAATAAACTAAGAGCAGTTGTCCTGGCATGTTAAGTAGCGAGCTAAATTTGGGGACACACTACATAGTAATTCATTAGTCAGCTTCAAAGTACACAAGCAAGTCAGTCCTTTCGTTCGTTTTGTTTGCATTTCAACTAAAAGATCTAGCAAGCAGGTCCAGAATTTGCTTTAACATATAAATAAGAATGGTTTTATAGTATACTGAAAGAATATATTTAGCTCTGACTTAAGTTAGAGAAGCGTTTGTTTCCCAAAAGTAATTCTAGACAGGACTGAACATTATTTTATACCAAAAAAGGTGTACTAAACAAATGGGTAGAAACCAGATGTTATCGTCAGAAAGGACATTTTTCATTATTTTCAGCCAAAGCCAGAGACCAAAATTTAGACCATAATAAACTGAAAGTGAAGGCAAAGAAAGCTCGTCTCCTGCACCAAAGTTGGGTTGATGATGCCCTAGGAGCACACATTACTATTCCGGAGGGCAACAGGCTGTCCCTGCTCAAACCTCGGCGAGAACCAGAGCTCTCTGGCACCCAACTCCCTCCACACCTCCCACATTAGATTGTGGGTACACGTAAAGGTCCCTAACACTTCTCTAGAATTAGTCTTATTTTTATTAGAAAAGAAAAACAGGTGCGTGTATATATCTCCAAACTAAGGAATCTAGAAAGAACCAATCTTTTCTTTCAAATAGCTGTTTACACCAAAGTAAACTCCATCTGGACTGAGGAAAACTGAGTACTACAAATATTAATTGCCAATTAAATAAGAAACTAGTTTGGTTAACTAATATTTAAAAAGCAAATAAAATAGATTTCTACTTATCCAAAGGGCAAATATTTAAGTTTAAAATAGTACGTCCTCGTTGCACAGACAGGACCAGAGGGTCATTCACCAATAGTGCTGTGATTTCATCAGAAGATAAAAGTAAAACCACCTGAACTTAATGCCATTTACATCAATGCCAAAAAGAAAATGAGTGTACATACTACCCAGAGACCTCCACCAAGAAACAGAACGAAGTAACCACCATTCAACAGGCCCATCATCAGCTAATTCAACAAAAAACAGCCCAAATTAAGACTCAGCTTCTTCAAACAATTTTCACACAATAAAGAAAAGTAGAATTTGGGGGGGGGGGGACAAAAACCTGATAATGTTGAACTTTATTAAGATTAAAAACATCTGCCCCTGAAAAACACAGTTAAGAGAATGAAAACATGAGCCACAGATGGGGAGAAAACGTGATAAAGGACACGTACCACAAATACACAGGAACCCTTCAAACTCAGTAAGACAACAACAAAAATTTTTAATGGGCAAAAGATCTGAAGAAACACCTCAAAGATGATATACAGATGACAACTAAACACATGAAAAGATGCTCAACATTGTACGTCATTAGAGAACTGCAAATTAAAACTGAGGCACCACTGTACACCTACTGGAAAGACTGACATCCAAAAGGCTCAACACCGGGCTTCCCTGGTGGCGCAGTGGTTGAGAGTCTGCCTGCCGATGCAGGGGACACGGGTTCGTGCCCCGGTCCGGGAAGATCCCACATGCCGCGGAGCGGCTGGGCCCGTGAGCCATGGCCGCTGAGCCTACGCGTCCGGAGCCTGTGCTCCGCAACGGGAGAGGCCACAACAGTGAGAGGCCCGCTTACTGCAAAAAAAAAAAAAAAAAAAAAAAGAAAGAAAGAACAAAAGGCTCAACACCACCAGCTGCTGGTGAGGAGCAACAGGAACTCTCATTCGTGGGTGGGAAGGCCAAGAGGGTATATCCACTTTGGAAGGCAGTTTAACAGTTTCTTAAAAGCTAAATGTAGTCTTACCATACAAGCCAGCAATCGCACCCCTAAGTATTTACCCAGCCAGTTTGAAAACCTATGTCCCACAAAAACCTGCATGCAATTGTTTATAGCAGCTGTACTCGTAATCACCGAAAACTGGAAGAAACCAAGATGCCCTTCAGTAGGTGAAGAGAGAATAATGGAATAGTATTCACCAATAAAAAGAAATGAGCTATCAAACCCTAAAAAGATACAGATGAATCTCAAATGCATACAGTTGTTTCCCACAGGGTAACTGGTTAACAATGCTACCACTACACATGAACACTGGAATTGAACAGATAAATCGATGGCGGAGGGTGGAACCCAAGTTTCTCAATGTTGGGGTGGAGGTTACAGATAAGCAAGGGAGGAGGGTAAAATGATCCATGTGATAATGGACTCATGTTTTGCTTAATATAGATACGGATGGATAAATATAGAAATACTTTTAGATACACGCATTTACATGGATTACTATACACATATTTCCTTGCTCTCTGTCAGCTGAAAGCCTAGAAGTAATAACACTCAGTAGCAATGATCATATCCAGCGCCCAGATCTTGGTTTCTAGTAACACTTTCCAATAAAAGGAACCAAAGCTCCGTGGAGAAATAACGAATTCTAAGACTGGGATAGGAAATGTACAAGATGAAGCTGGAACATCATCTTATAGCACCAGAAAACAAGAAAGTGCTTTTCCGTGCACGCACACACACAACGATAGGGACACATCCAAAGGACACAGGAACCACGAGAGAGCTCCCAGTGGCCAAAGCTGGAACAATGAGAGCAAACTGGTATTAGATTATACTCAAAGTGTAAAATAATCCATGAGTCCATGTTAATAAATGATTGACTCCATTTTCTGACTATTTTAACATCATTTTGCCTTTGGTGTGGGTATTTGTTGTTATATGTCTTTTATGTCTATGGATTAATTTTGTCTGGTGAATCAAAGGATTTATATCATTTATCAAATTTGGAAAATTCCCAGCCATTATCACTTCAAACATTACCTTCTGCCCAATTTCTCTATTATTTTTTCCTTCAGGATTACAAAATTTATTACTAAATTTATATAAGAAGTAAACATTACTTCCAAATGTCAAAAATAAATAAATAAAAATGAGTAAATAAATAATGGAGAATAGAGAAATATCCGGTACAGAACTCCAAGTAGCTCATGTCGACGCCCTGCCCTACAGGGGACCCTAACCCCCACGGGCCGTTCCTCTGAAAGGACGGAGCATGCAAAGGAGAAAAAGAGTAACTACAGTGGAGAAACCTGCCAAACACTACCTCAGCCAGGTGCTCAAGGCCGACACTCAGGGATGAGGCAGGTTAATAGTATGTATCCTTGATACGAGAATGCATTTTACCTCTGATCTTCCTCTCAAAACCCCATGACCCTCATCTAATCATGAGAAACTAAAGAAATCTGAATGAAGTATGGATTTCAGTCAATAGTTAGGTACCAATATTGGTTCCTTAGTTATGACAACTGTACCACACTGATAAAATATAAATAGGAAAATTAGGTGTGTATTAATAGGAGAAAGTAAGTCTGTACTATCTTCAGTTATTCTATAAGTCTAAAACTAATCTAAAACAAATTTTTCTTTTTTTTTTTTAAAGAGAGCAACTATACATTTCCACAGAAACAGCTGTGGAAACCAACCACAATATTCCATTTGGTACCTGATTTTATCTGTATATAAAAGGTACACCTAAGCTATTTTGATTTTTCCATTTCAAATATTTGATCTGATTAAGCTATCTTCCCATGAGACAAAACCCCCTCTATTATATAATGAAAGGTCCACTGCTAGGTAGGACAGGTATAGAGGAAACAGAATTAGTCTGAACAAATGAAAACTTACAGTAGCAGTTCTCTGCTCATCAAACTTTGACAGTTTCTGAAGTTCTCTATAGACAGCTCCGAGGGGTGCATATTCCAGAATTAGGTAGACTCTGGTAGCATCATGGAAATAACCATACAGCCTGAGAATATTTGGATGCCTGCAACGAAGGACGAACACTCTAACACCTGGTTTTGGAGCTGATATGTACTGAGTATCAAACAAATGCTCATGTGAAACCAGTGGTGAAAACTGCTGCTGGCCACAGATCCCACTTCAACCCCCCTTGAGAATTTGAAACTACAGACCCACTGTAAGAAAAAGATGTACACTGCTATCAATTTACATGCATTTCAAGGTATTAATGGACCTTGGGTTTAGTTAAGACTATTGTCTTCCTTTAGGCCATCTATATTCTTAGGTGGGGAAAGAATTCAGATAAATATTAAGTCTCTGCAAATTGGAAAAAAAAAAAAAAGACATGGCATTCCCACAGTAGTTGAAACCCAAACACCATGAGATAGACAACACAGGCAGCGTTCACGAATGGCATGGGATGTGCTGCTGACAACTTTGGACAGCTGAGCACAGGCTATCTGTTTTTTCGTTTTGCTTTTTTTTTTTTTTTTTCTTTAATTCACCGAAAGCAAAAAGAAAAAGATCCACTGGCCAAAGTCAACCTGTAGGCTGCCAGTTTGCAACCTAACTCAAAATAAAAGGTATCATTCCCTTTAATTACCCACCAAAACAAAACAAAACAAGAACACCTCCGGTAAATTACTCCATCAACAAAACAAACCTTCAAGCAATTTTTCAGGACCACGGCACTTAAGTCTAGTGAATTTAGTCACTCTGCAGTACTACGGAGCCAGCCTTCTACAAAGAAGTTTACAATCGTTTAACTCTTAAAGTTCTGTACACCACTCTTCCTGGACATCTGAAAACTTACCTAAGGTGGGACTGTATTTCTACTTCCCTCCTCAGCTGATGCTCAACTCCTGCTTTCTCCAACTGAGCTTTAAATAATACCTTAAGAGCCAGGATAAACTTGCTTTGTTTTTCTCTCGCCAAATAAACATTACCAAACTTTCCTTTACCCAGCGGGCGACCAATTTCAAAATCTTCCAAAGCCCACTGCCTTCTAGGAAAGAATTGAACATTTTAAAATGTGAAGAAAACACATCTTTTCTAACAATGTATATTAGTGAGTAGTAGACATCCTATAAATTTTATATTCAAAGTTGTATTGAGTATGTACCCTCTGCAAGAACCAAACCAATAACCACAATTAATGAGTCACCACAGACATTAAGCCCCCCATGCCCCCACCCGCCATCAGCTGAGTGACTCTGTGACAAGGAACAACCTGGACTGTTAGAACTGAAGCACTCACTGGGAAGTGTCCCACGGCAGTACTATGCCCTGGAGCACAGACCTATTAACAACAACACTTAGGACCGTAAGAAGGATTAGATGAGTAACTGGAGAGGGAAAAATGCTGCAGAACCACCTGTGAGCCTCTTTCAAACCAAGCACAGCCTCCACCACTCTGGTTAAGCGAGTGGGATGGAGCCCGCAGGGCAGTGGGGCGAGAACCATTGGATGTAGATTCTCAGAAAGCCTCCGGTAGGTGCTAGAGCAAAAAAGGCTATGGATTCATTCCTGGCTCCTATCACATTCTAGAATCTAGACAATTCAGAGACTGAGAGCAGGGGAAAATACAGCCAAGCTTTATTATGAGGAACAAGTATAATAATTCTGTCAATACTTTCAAAATACCCAGACAGTCATGTATTAGTCCATAGCTCTGCAATAGGACCACATTTTGTTGTTGTTTTTTTAACTTCCACCTCTTTACTAGAATAGAAAAAAGTATAGAAGCATACATAAACCATATGTAGTAGTTACTTCTGAAGGTGGAGAGGAACTTTCACTTCACACATTTCTGTAGCAGATTCATACAAGTCATTTCTAAATTTGGAAAGCAATAAGAAAAACTTGAGTCCCTAATAAACATCCATCATTAAAATTCCTTCTCCCTTTCTTTAAAGATTGGAAATTTGAAACATCTATATTTTCTAAGTGAAAATACAGTATAAAGACCTATTTTAAAAGTGTTCCCATAACTAAATTTGCAATTAAAAGGTGTATTCTAGTAGAATGATGGCACAGAACTCTGTAAACAAGATAAAACTTTACCTTTTTGATTCTTCATTTTTCTGTTTTGATGCCGCTTCCTTTTCAGGATTATTTCCTAGATAGAGTAAGTTAAAAACCTGTTTTTAGAATAACTATGCAGAATAAGTTAGAAATCTTTGATTAGAGATGAATATTAGTGTATGTCCAAAATATTAGTGTATGTCCAGAATGATAGATCTGAACTATTTCTAGTTTTTTTTTTGTTTTTTTTTTTTTAAAAAAAGGGACTTCCCTGGTGGTCCAGTGGTAAAGAATTCGCCTTACAGTGCAGGGGTTGCAAGTTCTATCCCTGGTTGGGGAACTAAGATCCCACATGCCGAGGGGCAACTAAGCCCATGCGCCACAACTACTGAGCTCGTGCGCCTCAACTACAGAGCCCATGCAACCTGGAGCCCGTTCACCACTACTAGAGAAGAGAAAAACAGCGTGCTGCAACGAAAAGATCCCGCATGCCTCAACGAAGATCCCGCATGCCAAAACTAAGACCCAACGCAGCCAAAATAAATAAATAATAAATAAAATATTTTTTAAAAAGAGTACTTACTACACTGTAACCTCACTCCTGCCATTTGAAGTCTTTATAGAACCTCGAGAGTAAAGACAAGCAGATACATATAGCTAGGCCCTTAGATAATCTCCTTGAAGCCTCAGTTTCTTTTTTTTTTTTTTTTTTTTTTTTGCGGTACGCGGGCCTCTCACTGTTGTAGCCTCTCCCGTTGCGGAGCACAGGCTCCGGACGCGCAGGCTCAGCGGCCATGGCTCACGGGCCCAGCCGCTCCGCGGCATGTGGGATCTTCCTGGACCGGGGCACGAACCTGTGTCCCCTGCATCGGCAGGCGGACTCTCAACGACTGTGCCACCAGGGAAGCCCCCTGAAGCCTCAGTGAAGAGCTTCTAAAGCAGAATTACCAATCTTCCCATCCATCACAAGCTCCCACCTCATCACCTTTTCCCCAGGAGGTGGGCCAGCCAGCTGTCCATTTGCTACAGACAATGTGCAACAAAACATAAGCCAACCACCACCTCCTTCCACTGTCTTGGTGGCCAAGGGGAAATTACATGCGACATTTCCACTTGTCTATTTCCAGCACTTCAAACTCTTAATAGCAGCACATTTTGCTCTGGTCAGGTATTTGAATTCAGGCCTCAACTGGACTCTTCCCCTCCCTGGTTCACAATCTCAGTTAAGGCCACCAGTATAACCACCATCCCCATGTCCAGTTTATTGCCCAGTTCAGTCAAGTCTGCATCCTAAGTGAGCTCTCGGATTTGTCTGCACCACTCCATCCTGGCTGTCTTCAAATAAGTTAACACTTCAAAATCTTAGCTTCCTCCTCCACAAAACCAAGTTAAAAACCATGGCTGCCTTTGTAGAGTGGTTACGAGGACAGAATGACACAACGCGGATGAAGGAAGCCTGCAGTGTGAGCGCTCACACCTGGTAAATGCTAACTATTAGCACCGACCCTGCTCTGCCTAGGTCAGGCCGCTGCCATATCGGCCCCAAACCACAATGGCTTCCCTCCTATCTGGTACCCCTGGGTCCAGCAATGCTACTCTCCAATTCATGCCCCACATTCAGATGAGCTTTCTATAAAGGCAAGTCAGCCCGTCCTCCACTCAAAAACCTTTCAGCAGCTTCCCAGTGCACACGGGATAAAGCCCCACTCACCGCGGCCAGCAGTGCCCACCTCGACCTGACCTGGCCCGCCTCAGTCCACCCACTCCCCACGCCGGGCACTTCCCTCCACACCCCAGAACCCTGAAGTTGTTCAGCTCCAAGAGTACCTGCTACAAGAACCCCATCCCTCCCCTCCGCCCCTACTATGCAATCAAAGAACACGGCACTGGTGCTGTGTCCTCCCTGGCTGCCAACTCTTCCTTGAGGGTGGGAGTCCGGCCTGGCCCACAGGAGACACAGGTACTTCACCCGGACACCAGATTTTCTCCCCATCCTCAGTAGAAAATGACGTAAAAGCTAGGGTTCCAAACAATAAACACACGTCTACACACTTGCTTTTTTAGCAACTAAAAAGAATGACTCTCCAATGAGCCTCAGAGCGCTGATTACCAGGTGCTGGGAGCTGGGGCTGCTCGCTCTTTTGGGTATTACTCAGCGGCCTGGAGACAGGACGAGGGGCGCTGGCTGCCTGCGTCGGCTTCTGCTTCAGGGGCTGTACGGGTTTTTGGCTGGAGACAAGCTTCTGCACTTGTGAAGGAACACGCTGCGAGGAATTTGAAGGACACAAGACCCGCTGAGCCTGGCCACTGTTTGCAGACACCGGATTCTGAGAAGGAAATTGCTGAGTCACCGGAACACGTTTTGGGCCATCACCAAGTGGAACTGTAGTCTAGATTGGGGAGGAAAAAGGAACTTTATGGTCTCCATGAACGAAAGCTGAATATCAAGAGAATATTCCAAAAGTTTTTTTTCCAATATAAGAAAATGAGTGTCACTCACTGATAACAGACGTTAGGGGAAAGCGATTTTAATCAGCACTTCCAGAGCATACAGTGTATGGCTGCAATACCTGAATGACACCGCCTCCCCTTCCCCAACACCCACCCCTAAAAAGCACGCCCCCATAAACAAATGTTCATGAACAAACTTTCATTGAAAAAAGGAGGCATTAAACACTAAGAATTCACAATGACTTGGGAATTATTATTTAGCAAGAAGCTGCAATTTGGAAACTGTATACCAAAATGCCAATTCCAATGACATTTCTTTGACAATACCTATGTTTAGAAAAGAGACTGAAAGAAATACAACAAAATATTCAACAGTGATTTTTTTAAAATTATTATTTATTTATTTTTGGCTGTGTTGGGTCTTCGTTTCTGTGCGAGGGCTTTCTCTAGTTGTGGCGAGCAGGAGCCACTCTTCATCGCGGTGCGTGGGCCTCTCTTGTTGCAGAGCACAGGCTCCAGACACGCAGGCTCAGTAGTTGTGGCGCATGGGCCTAGTTGCCTCGCGGCATGTGGAATCTTCCCAAACCAGGGCTTGAACCCGTGTCCCCTGCATTGGCAGGCGGATTCTCAACCACTGCGCCACCAGGGGAGCCCTCAACAGTGATTATCTTTGAGTAAAGAAGTTTTGGAGAATTTCTGTACTTGCCAGATTTTCCACCAAAGCTAATTACTTTTTTTTTTTTTAACAATAATGACCACAGTTTTAATAGTCCAAAAAGCTAATTACTACTGATTTAGTAGTGTTTCAATTTCCAAGTGTTCAATACTGACAAAATGCATCTGAGGCAAAAGACAAAATAAATATAGGCTCTTCAAAAAGTTACTACCAGGGCTTCCCTGGGGGCGCAGTGGTTGAGAGTCCGCCTGCCAATGCAGGGGACACGGGTTCGTGCCCCGGTCCGGGAAGATCCCACATGCAGTGGAGCGGCTGGGCCCGTGAGCCATGGACGCTAAGCCTGCGTGTCTGGAGCCTGTGCTCCGCAACGGGAGAGGCCACAGCAGTGAGAGGCCCACGTACCGCAAAAAAAAAAAAAAGTTACTACCAAAATATATTATTTACATGCCTGTAAGTTGGATGTCACGAGTTTTTAAAATACTTAAATTCTAAGGCCCTGAGCTAATCAAACACAGGGCAGGGGGCACTTCCTCTAGCTTCAATGGAGGCAATTTCCTCATAAACGAGCAAACAGTGCCAGAAGAGAAGCCTCAGAATCCATCACCAGCTTGCTGGTACAAGTGCTTTCCAAGAGAGGGTTTCCAACTTACAGGAAAAAGAGATTGCTTCTGAAATTAGCAGCATCCACAACACAGCAGACATTCAGGCAGCAAAAGACATTTTAAACATCAAGCAATTTTCTTTTTATGTAAATTTATTTATTTTTTTTTGGCTATGTTGGGTCTTCATTGCTGCGCATGGCCTTTCTCTAGTTGCGGTGCACGGACTTCTTATTGCGGTGGCTTCTCTTGTTGCAGAGCACGGGCTCTAGAGCACAGGCTCAGTAGTTGTGGCGCACGGGCTCAGTTGCTCTGCGACATGCGGGATCTTCCCGGACCAGGGCTTGAACCCGTGTCCCCTGCATTGGCAGGCGGATTCTTAACCACTGTGCCACCAGGGAAGTCCCTAGAGCAATTTTTTAAAATGATTTTTATCATCAGAATTGAGAATCAAATACAGTGAACCAATTTAGCCTTTTTCTGGTTGGTCATTTTTACACTTTCAGCCAGTAAAAAAGGCTAAGTAGCCATTTTTCAAAGATGAAGACTTCTAAAAACAAACCCCTCTCCTCAAAAAAAAAAAAAAAAGCAGTATTCATATTCTTCTAATTTCCTAGAAGGAAAAAAACCCGGGGATTACTTATATTAAAAGGATCTTTCTGTGAGAGACCCATTCACCTAACTGCTCCACAAATATTCATCAAATGCTAAGTAAGGGCCAGGGGGTCTCTGCTCCTGGATTCCAATCTCCCCCAAGCTGAACTGAGCACCCCTCCTAGGAATTACTCAGGTTATATGTATATATAGTATGGTACTGGCTCACACACCTACCCAGAAGGGCTCTAAGTTCTTTAAAGTCAAAGACCACATGCTTTTCACCGTTGTGATCCCTGCACCTGACACAGAACCTGGCTGCAATGCCCAGGAAATGCCCACTGAACTGCTGCTCGACATTCCTCTAAAGCGTGAGCAGAACCAACTACGGCAAAGAAATTAATTTCTGGAAAGCAAGGAAGTACGGGCAAGTGTTAAGCACCTACTACGTACATCATTATCCTGCATGCAATGGAGCAATAGAGATACTTAAACAGCTAACTGTAAGACAAAGCAGAGGAAATAAAAGTTACGGTGAAAGAAGCAACGAAGTGTTTTTGAATGCGTAGAAAAATGACTAATTCCCACCCAAGAACGTGGTAGAGGGATCTAAAGTTACAACCCAGAGTAAAGGTAAAACGAATTCTTGATTTTAAACCCAATCTCAAACAACTCTACCCCAATAAAAAAAAATAATAATATAAATAAATAATAAAATAAAACCCAATCTCCCTTTGGGTTTTATAAATGTGACTTGAGATTACAGATTATTCGATTTACCTTAGGCCCCGAGATGCTGTTTTCTTTACATTTGTCCATGATGCCTGAAAAGAAAAAAGAACCACCTTTAATTTGTAAAAATCCACCTGCTTCCAAGTGTTATGCTGGATGAGGGTTATAAATCCTGATGAAAAAACCTCAACAGCACACAGAATTTTACACGTTTTGTCATCCAAATGAGGCTGATAAGGGAGCAGTGTTTTCTCGCCTGATACCACGTGCAGGCATGGGGCCTTCCCCCCACCTCACACGCTGCAGCCCGCCCCTCCCCCGATACTCAGACTTCACTCCTGAACCGCCCTGTCCTGCCCCATCATCTCTCTAACGGACCACTTTCATCACTGTACAAGCCAGCTTCCACACCTGCTGCCTTCAGAACAAAAAAGGTCCTCTTTACCCCAAAACTGACTCAAGCTATGACCACATCTCTGGCCTCCCCTTTCAACAGCAAAGCTCTGCAAGTCTCTACCACTTCCCACAAGCTCCCTCCCACAGGGCTTTTATCCCCACTGCCAGCCCAGCTCCAGACTGACCCCTGCTGTTGCTAAACCGAAAGGTCAATTCTCGGCCTTCCTCTAACGTGCATTCCCTGCATTCCAGGGGATCCTGCACTCTTTTCCCACTCCTTTCTTCGCTTAGCTCGCAGATCTGTCTTCACCTTACTGCTGTCCCATCGCAACCGCCTTTGCTGATCAGCCTCACGCGTACCACCAATCTCAGTGTCTGAGGTGACTCCGGAATGGACTCTGCAGGTCTCCATCTACACCTGCCTACGGCCCCAGGACTCTGAACATCTTTAACAAGAGAACTCGAATTTGCATCTCCTGCCCTCCCCTCTCCTGCGACTGCCAGGCTCTCTAACAACCTGCTCAGGATCCCCCAGGAAGGTCTGCCAGGCGTCTCAACCCAACACACCAAATGAAACCTCTTCTCTCCGGCACACTTCTTTTCCCCTTTGCCATGGGGGTTGCCCAGAAACACTTCTTTCCCAACGACACTCACTCCTTCGGTGAGCTCATCCCGTCTCCTGGCTTTCAGTACCATCCACAGGCTGAGGATCCCCAAATTTCCATCGGAACTCTGACCAGCTGGTAATCTGAGAGCATCTCAATGTTAAACTGTCCCCAACTGAAGTCCTGCTCCCTTCCCCACCCCATCTCCGGCAACCCGCTCTCTCGGATGGCGGACTGGGCTGCCCCCATCTCAGTAGACGGCAAATCCATCCTGCCAGTTGCTCAAGTGTAAAGTCTTAGCACAATCTTTTACACGGTTCTCCCTCAAAACCCTTATCTGATCCATCAGCATATCTTACAGGCGCTATCTTCAAAATCACTGCTCACAGCCTTTACTACTCCCACCTCGTCAAACCACAATTTTCTCTCCCCGCAATTATTTGCAAAAGGCTCCCCAATGGTCACTCTGCTTCCACCCTTCTCCCATTAAGTCCATTTGCAACACTGTGCCCAGTGATCCCATTAACAAGTCAGATATATGGTCCTTGGTTCAGAGGCCCCTCATGGTTCCTCAACTCAAATTCAAAATCTTACTTGCACATATAGGCCTATAAAGCCTCACAGAATGTGGATCTTGACCACCTCTGTGACCAGATCCCCTCCTCTTCTCTACTGCACACCAGCCATTCAGGGCTCCTCCCTTTCCCTGGCAGAGAAGTCCCCTGCCACAGGGCCTTTGCACTTCCTGTTCCCTCTACCTATGAGGCTCCTCCCTAAAAGAGAAGTGTGGCTGTTCCTTCATTTCATTCATGCTGAGATGCCCCTTTCAGATCATCTTTTACTTAACACCTTACATAACATTATTTGTACCTGTTTACCTTCTGAGTCCCCAGACTCAGATACCCAGCTATCTGCTCAGTATCTCTAAAGAAAGTAAGCTCCACAGGAGGAAGAGCTTAGTCCCATTTTGTTCACTGTTACCTCCCCAGAACATGCCTGGCACACAGTATGTATGCTCATCTTTTGGGAATGAATCAATCCATTAACAAAACAGATCAGTAATAAAAAATAGTTTCTAACACTTAGGAAGTGTTAGAATCACTTCCTGTGAGTCAGGCACAACAACCTATCAAGTAAGTAGAACATAAACTCCAAGAAAGCAGAAACCTTTCTCTATTTCTCTTACTCAGATGCTCCTTATACTCTAGAATCCAATCAGAAAGCACTCTTCAGCCCCACGCTTTCACATCCACTTTATAAGTAATCAAATAACTCCACCTCGAAGCCGGGACCAGGCTAAAGAGCCTGGAGTCCTTATAAACAGCCATTTAGACATAATAGACAAAAAAGAAAAGGAAATACATTCTCCTCGAATTTCACACATGCTCTGATGCTTTCTTCACTCTCCCTAACAGTTACAAGCAGCAGACTCATGAGAGCACACAGACCAATGAACACTGAACCATCTTCCACAGAAGCTACAGACATTCACGCCAATGTAATGCACTTTCCTTCTCAGGAAGCACAGTAACAGAATGGAACATGATTCTGATCCAGAAATTCTGGAGAAAGCCTCAAGAAGACTGCTTCTCAGGTGATTCTGGCCTGCAGCGGAGTTCAGGAGTCACATGTCCAGACGACCTGCACAAGATCCCTGCAGTTCAAACTAGAGATCCTACTAGTCTAAACAGCAAAACAGATTTGCACTGTGGGTTGAGGCTTTTCCTTCCTTCGTTAAACCTGCAAATGTCTGCACAGATGCAAGAGAGTGGAGAGGAAATGAGTATGTCGCTGAGAAGCATTTAATTCAAAGAACTAGGAAGGTTAAGGATGAGCAGGAAACAGTGAAAGGGTGATAGCTACATCTACATCAGGAGGACATTCGCTAGAAATGGAGACTTTCAGGCCCAACCCCAGACCTAACAACTACATCCTGCATTTCAAAGACACCCCCAGATGACCAGTATGTGGCTGGGCTAGACCACGAATTCTCAACGAAACATCAGAATCACCTGCAGAGCTTGATAAAAATACAGACACCTGAGTCCTACACCCAAGCGCTTCTGATCCCTTAGGTGGGTTCATATTTTTAACAAGGACGCTCAAGTAATCCCGATAAGGGTAGTCCAAGGTCTACGGTTTGAGAAGTACTGGCCCAGGAAGGCCTCTTTGAGGAAGTTATTTATTCACCCACTCATCCGTCCCGCCCGGACAAGGGCCTTTTCCGGCTAGTCTACCCAAAGTAGCCCCCGGTTCCTAGCGCCCTTCCCTAGTGGAAGTTATCTTGCTACTTCATCGTCTGTCTTCCCACCCCCCAGAACGTAAACTCCAAGACAGCAAAAACCTTCTGTACCTCCTTACCCAGGTGCTCACTGAACACGAGAATCCCATCAGAAAGCAACCCCCCAGAGCCCCCCCCCCCACGCCACACAACTCAACGCACTCCAGGTGTTTAATAAACACCAGGCGGCATGTTACAGGGCGTCTGGGGACCCAGGAGCTGATGGGAGGGCGCTGGAAAAGCACAGGGGGACGCAGGGAGGAACGGGGGGGGAACGCAGGGAGGAACTGGGGGACCAAGGGAGACTTTCTCGCCCCGACCCTCCCCTCGCCGGCCCAGCGGCCCCAAAGACCTCTTCCCTCCCACCCACCCCCAAAGGCCACCCAGGGTCCTCCCGCCCGCCTCACAGAGATGCCCCAGGTCTACGTACCTACGGCCTCCCACCTCCGACCCGAAGGCTCCGAGTCCTCCCGAGAGCTCGGCCGTTAGGAGGCAAAGTCTTCATTTTAAATAGGAGTTAAACCCTCGAACCCGAAAGCTGATTGGTCGGGGCTAGAGAGGCGCTGCATTTTCATTGGTTCAAAACCAACTCGACGGCTTGAGTCACGGCCCGGCGGAGACGGCGCGCAGGCGCACTTGCTTCGCAAGGCCCCGGAAGTGATGGAGGCAAAGGCCCGCCACATCTGCGGCCGTTCTAGCGCCCGCGGTGCTCTCCGGGTCTGACATTTGTCCGTGAGGCAGCAGTCCCTTGGCGTCAGGGTTGCCGCGTCGGAGATAAAGTTGGAGGAGGTGAACGAATCTCTAGAACGCGCCCGTAAGATGGCGAGAAGGGCAGGAGCGAGTGGGGTCAATCGATAGCGCAGCGCTCGGAGCGATGCCCTTTGTGCGTGCGCAGTGAAGGTGCGCCCGGAGCGATCGATTGGGCAGGATTCGCGTCTCCATTTTTCTAGGAGAGAGCGCGGGAGACCGAGAGAGCAGGACGTTCCGGTATGGGGGAGCCCGGGGTGCGTGGAATGGCGGGTGCGGTCGGCTAGCGCCTTTGGGGCACCACAGGAAAGACGCGGGCGAGGCAGGAAGAGTCAATAGTGAGCGGGGTGGCATGCGCCCTGAGTTGCCAGGCTGGGCCCGCACTCGCTCCTCTTCCTCAGAGGCCTCTCTTTCACCCTCTATTCTTCGCTAGCCTCTAGCTCGGGGTCATAGCGGAGCGTACGGTGAGGGGGCGTTTGTGTTCTCTCCCTGGTCTTCCTTCCAACTACGGGTACAACCAGTCCTGGACTGGTTACTTCCTGTCTTCGGGCCGCAGACGCTTCACCTGCAAATTGGGGGCGGTAATTAGGCGCTTTCTAGCCCAGCGAACGGACGTTCTATGGGGACTTGAGAAGCAGAGCTCGTCCTCTCTTTTCCTATTTTAATCTCTTGGTAGCCCTATGATGCGCCTGGCACGAGTGAAGGATGGAATAGTGGTTAAGCTCTGGGCTCTGGGGTGGGTAATCCTGGTGGCCACTTTAACCTTGGACGAGTTACGCAGCCACGTTTTACTTGCAGTATTTCCTAACCTCTTTGAGCCGGTTTTATCATCTCTGTTGTGTCCTAATATTGTCTACACAAGCATGGATTTATATATATTTGCTTAATACCCATCAGTAGAGCACAGTAAGAGCTCAGGCTCTGGGTTAGGATCCAGGCTCCGCCATTTACAGGCTGTTGGATCCTGGGTGAGATAACCTTCCTGTGCCTCCGGTTGCCCACCTCTAAAATGGCATAAGCTGAAGATTGAATGAGGTAATGCATATTAGTTGCTTACACCATGTGTGTTATATGCGGAATGTCTAATGAATTTTATCTAGTTTATCATTAAGTTTTTAAGGAGCAGTACACGCAGCAATTAGAACACCATCTCTGGAGTCAAACCGCCTGCGTTCTAATGCTGGTTCCTCCAGGCACTAATTCTGAGACCTTGGGCAAGTTATTTCCCCTCCTCACCTGTAAACAAGATTACTGGACCTCCTTTATAGAATGTTGTTGAGGATTGAGATGAAACATGGTAAACACATTGGCTATTCTTATCATCAGTAGCCTCAGTAATTCTCCAGAGGGCCTTGGGTAGTTAAAAACACTGTTCCCGCCCCTTTCCTACAGCACCTCCCACTTTCAGAATCACCCCTGTGAAGTGGTGTTAACTGCCCACTCCCCGCCCTTCTTTCTTATATTCTTCTCTGTCTCCTGTGCTCTGCCTTCCAATTTTCTTCTGTGCCACAGCTACCTGTCTGCCTGTGACTTTTATTCTTTACCGCTGTTCCCCAGCTCCTGCAGTTTTCCGATACCTGTACAGATCTACACGTGTACAGACATTGATTTTTATAATCAGATTATCTAATCATGTCAACCAATTGGAGTTCTTTTTTTTTTTTTTTTTTTTGCATAAACTGGAAACCATCTGTAATTTTCTCTTTTGCTTTCTGAGCCGGAGAGAGAACTTAAACACTTGTAAATCAATCTAAACGCACAGTCCTTCCAGTTTTTCCATTTTTTATAGTTATTTTGGCTGTATCCTATTTGCCAATATTTTATTCAGCAATGCTTTCCAAAGTATTCTGTAATTAAATTATGTAATGTAACAAGCTCGGTTGCCTTGAAACATGTTTTAAGAATGACCATAACTGACATTAGTAAACATAACAGCTTAGCTGGTGGAAACAGTAGTGTCTAGACGTCCAACAGTAGCAGCTGTTGTACCTATTGCAAACATTAGCCAGGGTTTCATTAACAGAAGAAGTGGAAGATTCTGGGATAGCAGTAAAGAATAAAAATTGCAGGTGGGTAATTTAGCAGAGAAAAAATGTTCATGAAGAGAGGTTCTACTGTAAATATTGGCTAACGTGATTTGAACCATTTCTGTGTGCTGCTGTGCTCAATGCTCTACATGTATCATCTTGTTTAGCCTTCACTGACTTATTTAACAGCTGAGGACCCTGATCTCAGAGAAACGTAGTTGCTGACCAAAGATAATGCTGATAGAGCTGGGATTTAAGCCCTGGAAAGGCTGACCAGATTCCTGTGTTGCTTCTGTGGTTTGCTAGTGCCTCTGCCCCTCATCATCTCCTGTTTTCTCTCTTGCAGCTGGCAGGGAAATTACCTTCCTCTCCTCCAAGATGTACAGAACCAAAGTGGGCTTGAAGGATCGCCAGCAGCTCTACAAGCTGATCATTAGCCAGCTGCTCTATGATGGCTACATCAGCATTGCTAATGGCCTCATCAATGAAATCAAGCCTCAGTCTGTGTGTGCGCCCTCGGAGCAGCTCCTGCACCTCATCAAACTAGGTGACTTGAGAGCGCACGTTCAGTGAGCCCGTGACAAGCGTTCAGATGTTTGTCAGGATTGCTGCCCTTTACTTTTAGTGCCTAGTATGTGTCGAGCACAGTGCTGGGTAATGAAGGAGAAAGCGAAGTCCAGAGTGTGAAGGTTTTGAGCAGGTTCTGGCCTCAGGGTCTTTATGTGAATTATCTGGAGCTTTCTGCCGCTGTATTATTGACTTCAAGTCTCAGCTCAGATGTCGTCTCAGAGTCCTCCTCATTTCTTCTAAAATAACCCGAACATCTTCCCCGTACCTCCGCAAGTGCTCTAAAACAGCAATCCCATTTCCTTTGTAACAGAATCACTGTCTGAAATTTTCTATATTGTTTTGAGTTTCCCACACAATCCATACCACCTGCCAGAAGACTGCGAGTTGTTTTGCTTTGGGTTTGGGTTTTATTTTTTTGGCTGCGTCAGGTCTTAGTTGTGGCACGCAGGCTCTTTGTTGTGATGTGCAGGCTTCTCTCTAGTTGTGGCATGCGGGTTTTCTCTCTCTAGTTGTGGCGTGAGGGCTCTGTAGTTTGCAGCACGTGGGCTGTCTCTTTGCGGCTTATGAGCTCAGTAGTTCTGGTGCCCGGGCTTAGTTGCCCCGCGGCATGTGGGATCTTAGTTCTCCAACCAGGGATAGAACCCTCATCCCCTGCATTGGAAGGCGGATTCTTTATGACTGGACCCCTGGGAAAGTCCCAGACTGCAAGTTTAATAAAGATATTGAACCTTGTCTTGTTCAACAGTGTGTCCAGGTGCTTGCCTGTGTCATAGAAAGCACTCAGTAAAATACAAAATTGCCAAACATATTTATACTCTTTGACTTGGCAGTGTAAACTGTTCGAATTGGCCTGAGGAAATAAAATGAATTCCACTGAAATGCCCAACAATATGGAATTGGTTGTACATGTTCTCATATTCATAAAGTTGGATCCAACAACATGATGTGGGTGAACGTTTATTACACTGGCCAGGTGTTTATTCCATATGGGTAAATGACCGAGTATGTCACACCACGTTACATATTGTGATTTTATTTGTGTTTTAAGAAATGAAACAACTGTGTGCGTGGAGAAAGGTCCAGAAGAATTCATACCGCCATGTTAACAGTAATTATCTCTGGGTGATATAATACAAGGTTATGTTTGTTTTTTGTTTATCTGCATATCTGATTTTTCCTATACTAATAAAAATTGTTTATATGATATGTCAAGTTATTTTTCAATTTAAAATGGATTTTCTGGGCTTCCCTGGTGGCGCAGTGGTTGCGAGTCCACCTGCCGATGCAGGGGACACGGGTTCGTGCCCCGGTCCGGGAGGATCCCACATGCCGCGGAGCGGCTGGGCCCGTGAGCCATGGCCGCTGAGCCTGTGCGTCCGGAGCCTGTGCTCCGCAACGGGAGAGGCCACAACAGTGGGAGGCCTGCGTACCGCAAAAACAAAACAAAAAAAAAATGGATTTTCTTGTTAAACTTCAGTTTGTTTAAACCTCAACATTCTTTCAAAGATGTTTCACTAATGTTATTACTAACAATATATCTGACTTAGTGAGCTTCAGAGCTGCTACTAACAGATCTCAACACTAAAAATATTAAAATTCGAAATCGGGAAAAATGGACAATTTAATTACAGAACTGCTCTTTTTCAGTTTCTGTAGTTGTGGTTAAAGTAGAAACTTTTGGAGGCAAGTATCTGGGGAGGTGACTTTACCTGTTGGAACCTAACCTGCCACAACGCCTGTTGCCTTACAGCGTTGTCACTGTTTGTGCACCCAGGTCACAATACATAACTTTGTACAGTATTAAGTACCATGCAGCTCCAAGAAAGAGTAAGTTGACATCAGCAAACACCTTTCCCAGTTTGGATCCAGAACTTTGTCCTGTCTTTTTAAAATAACGTTTCTTCATGCCCTTAATTTTTATTCCTTTCAGGAATGGAAAACGATGATACTGCAGTTCAGTATGCAATTGGTCGGTCAGATACAGTTGCCCCTGGCACAGGAATTGACCTGGAGTTTGATGCAGATGTCCAGACTATGTCCCCAGAGGCTTCAGAGTATGAAACATGCTATGTCACATCCCATAAAGGACCATGTCGTGTAGCTACCTATAGTAGAGATGGGCAGTTAATAGCTACTGGATCTGCTGACGCTTCCATAAAAATACTTGACACAGAAAGAATGTTGGCCAAAAGTGCCATGCCAATAGAGGTAAAAATCCTGGTAATATACTTACCATTTGCCTTTTGTTGTTCATTCTTGGGAGAATGAGAGCATAGTTTAAACCAGTTTTAACTTAGCATAGCTGTAGAATGTATACTTTGAGCCAGACAGATTTTACACTTCAACATTCTCTTCTCTTCTTGCTGGCCTAGGTCATGATGAATGAGACTGCACAGCAGAACATGGAAAACCACCCAGTGATTCGAACTCTTTACGACCACGTGGATGAAGTCACGTGTCTCGCTTTCCACCCAACAGAACAGATCCTTGCCTCTGGTTCAAGGGACTATACTCTTAAATTATTTGATTATTCCAAACCATCTGCAAAAAGAGCCTTCAAATACATTCAGGTTAGGAATGTTTGGAAAGGAGCTGTATGCATTTTTTTCCCTAAATACAATGAGCTGTTGTGTGGCTCTTGTTAAAAGTCGTCTCAGTGGTCATCCTGTGAATAGAGAGGATGGCAGCAAGGACGCAGCGCCCACTGCAAATGGCACGGCTCTCATGCTGTCACGCGCCCACCTCTGGCCAGTGAGGATGGCTGCCGGTCACAGATACAGTTCAGAATGCACGTCACATTTTAAAGGTTGCAGATTCCTGTTTAAAGACAAAACACAACGAACTTCTCTAACTTAGGGGAATTAAAAAATTATTCAGTTGAAATTCTCAGGTGTTTGCTGGAAAAGCGACATTTGGTGCTCTGTTTTGAATATGCGGTTCAGAAATGCTGATGTTTTTGTAGTGGCTTCCACTTCAATATTTGGAGCCCTGGGACAAATTAAAGAAACTCTTCTTATAGTTTATTTTTATTCATTAATCGTATGTGAATGTGTCATAGATTGATAGTATTCCCTTCTGAGTTCACCCATTGTTTATGTGCAAATGATGAAGCTCACCAGTGATCTTCGGAATAATCTCACCAGTAGATAGTTTCGGAAATCTTTGTTCAGATGGTCCTTTTGTGTATTCCAGAAAGTTCTTTGTTCTTCTCTTACCTGTGTAATATCTAGTCATTGTTTTATGGGTTCTTTGCATCAGCCAAATATTTTCCCCATTTCCTGTGGGTTTAATTGTTCACCACTTGGTCTCTTTCCCAACAGGAGGCTGAAATGTTACGCTCCATCTCTTTTCATCCTTCTGGAGACTTTATACTTGTTGGAACTCAGCATCCTACTCTTCGGCTTTACGATATCAACACATTTCAGTGCTTTGTCTCTTGCAATCCTCAAGATCAACACACTGATGCCATATGTTCCGTTAATTACAATCCTAGTGCCAATATGTATGTGACTGGCAGCAAGGACGGCTGCATCAAATTGTGGGATGGTGTTTCAAATCGATGCATCACCACGTTTGAGAAAGCACACGACGGTGCTGAAGTTTGTTCTGCCATTTTTTCCAAAAATTCAAAATACATTCTGTCAAGTGGAAAAGACTCTGTAGCTAAACTTTGGGAAATATCAACAGGACGAACCCTGGTGAGATACACAGGTATGTGAGAAGTTGATATTACTTCACATTTCTGAGGCATTTTAGTTTCCAGAACTCTTAGATCCTCGAACTAGATCCACACAATAAATCTATGTGGATCAAACAAGAGGCAGAGCTGGAAATAGAACCACAGTTTCTTTGCCCTTCTCAAATGTTAACAGCTAAAATTAGATCTGATTCCATGCAAGTAACACTTGAGAATTAGGTGGTCTGTTTGTAGACCCATGGCCTGCCCACTTCCCGCAAAAACATGAAAGCAGTCCAGAGAAGAGACTCAGTAAGTGAGAGGAAAGATCTTGGCTCATGCCTGAGAGAGGAGAAGGAGCCCCCAAAAGAGACCCCAAGTGTTCCGAACCTAGATATAAAGTGGGCCCTTCAGACAGAAACACAAAATGGTCAGTCTGATTGTCTAATTTATGTTGGTCTCTAATTGTAACAGTTGTGCCTGTGAGCTCTTTTTATGAGATCTGTTTAAATTTATCCTATCACTAGTAGTCAGTGTTTGTCTAATTATTTGATAGTAAGTATTAAAATATTGTCTTTCATTTTCCTGTTCCTTGTAGCAGCAAAGGCTGTTTGGTAGAAAACTTCAGCTAGTTTCCTCTGTTGTGAGATGTTTGTGTCATACACTGAAATTTCCATGACCACAACTTTAAAACTCACAAGAAAACAACACTGTTGTAAGGGACTGCTGGGATGTTAATAAGTGAAGAAAATTGAAGAGTTGGTGACATCTGAACCACTAGGGTGCAGCATAACCTACCATAGATTTACCTTATTGTAACCAGTTTGCTTCCTGCCATCTCTCTGGCTTCTGATGTAGATGGTATAGCTAGCAAGTCTTGGGAAGAGTCATTTTTGTTTTACAAATGTTTGGGATGTTTTATGGTTATATGTGGCTGATTGGTTTGTTTTTCTGGAGAATTGGGATTTAATTTTAAAATGAGATTATAATGAATTTATATGCAAATTCCCTCTTTTTCTAATTCACAGTTTAAGACCCCTTCATGTTAGCACTATTGGATCTGCTTTTCCAGTTTTAATCTTTAGTTAGAATTCAGAGGGCTCTTGAAATAATGAAGGAAAAGGAAAAACTATCAAGTAAACATTAGAAATTTTGATGTTAAAAGTTAATTTAGGGCTTCCCTGGTGGCGCAGTGGTTGAGAGTCCGCCTGCCGATGCAGGGGACACGGGGTCGTGCCCCGGTCCGGGAGGATCCCACATGCCGCGGAGGGGCTGGGCCCGTGAGCCATGGCCGCTGAGCCTGCGCGTCCGGAGCCTGTGCTCTGCAATGGGAGAGGCCACAACAGGGAGAGGCCCGCGTACCGCAAAAAAAAAAAAAGTTAATTTAAAACGCTATAAACAAAATTAAATGCTGGCTAGGGAAAAAAATATATAGCATAGGTAATAAGCATAGGTCATACGCTGCTCAGTAAACCCAAGAAAAGATGACCAACTTCACTATAAACCTAAGAAATGAATATGGAAGTATCTTTTTGCTCATCAGATTTCAGGAATTTAAAAGATTGGTATTATATAGTATTGATAAACGTTTCAGGAAATCACATATTGTTAGGAATATGATTGGTAAAATACTTCTGAAGGGCAGCTTGGTGTCATATTATCAAAATTATAAATATATATATTTTTGACTTGCTATATCCACTGTTAGAAATTTAACCTAAAAAGATTCTTGGGAGGCATGCACATGCACACATAAAAAGGTATTCATCCCAGCATTATCTGGAGTAGTGGAAAGTTAGATAGAATATAAATGTCCAGAAGAAGCATTGAGAAAATTGTTACATAGCCTTTCACGGCATGCAGCCTTTAAAAATAAATACCCATAGTAATGCTTGTTGAACACTTATACTGCAAAGCTGAATGGGCATTACACCTCATTTTAATCCCTGCAACATCTTGTGGGCAGGTGCTGTAATTATCCCTGCAGAGCAGAGGAGACAGTTAAGGCCCAGGGATGTTATTCATTCAAAGTCACATCGCTGATAAGTACTGAGTCCAGATCCAGCACCAAAGTGTGTATTTTTATCCGTTAAGCTATAGTCCCTCTTTGTAGGTCTCCACCACAAACTGTTGAATAAAAACTGTATGCCGTATGCCCTGATTTATATAAATTACAAACGCACACAGATTGGAAAAGATACTCACCAAAATGTTGACTGTGTAAAATTATCAGGCAGATTTTTTTTAATAGTTCATATAATACTTGAAAATAAAATATGCTTTTTTTAATTCATGGTGAAAAACAAAAAGCATAGAGTTTCCTCTTGCAGAGTGGCTGTTCATCCATCCCAGTGATTCTAGTCCTAGGAATTTAGTCCTAAAGAAATAATGTGTTCTATACAAAGAATGTTTGTCACAGTATTACAGTTGGATACAAACTAACTGCCTAGCAGGAAAAGAATCATTACCTAATGGTGCTTCCAAACAATGGGATACTTTGCAGCCAGTAAAAACACAACGTATCCAACATGAAGTTAGATAATGTGGCACCACTTTTGTATTTTTTTAAGGTGTTTTTATGCCTAAAAATCCATCAGAACATTAATAGAGTCGCATTAGGTGGCGGGCCCAAAGGTGATTTTCTTCTTCATACATTTTTTAGAGTTACCAAAATTGCACAATAAATGTGTATTACTTCAACAACTGTAAAATGCAGTTTTTACGTCAACAGAGCTAATAACAAAAGTAGAACAGTCTGGGCTCTAAGATGTGAACTGGAAAGCTAGCCCTGGTGCCCAGGCCTTAACCTCTCGGTCTCTGCGCAGGTGCTGGCTTGAGCGGACGGCAGGTGCACCGGACGCAGGCCGTTTTCAACCACACGGAGGACTACGTGCTGCTGCCTGACGAGAGGACCATCAGCCTCTGCTGCTGGGACTCGAGGACGGCCGAGCGCCGGAACCTGCTCTCGCTGGGCCACAACAACATCGTGCGCTGTATCGTGCACTCGCCCACCAACCCCGGCTTCATGACCTGTAGCGACGACTTCAGGGCGCGCTTTTGGTACCGGAGGTCAACCACGGACTAGAGCCGCCGGCGTTAAATAGGGTTCTTTCCTCGAGGACTCCGCCCCTCCTTCCCCTTGTGTCCCGCCATCAGCTTCAGTAGTAAGTCATTGTACCATCTTTGGCAGTTGTGCTGCCACCTCTGCGTCCTTCTGGGATTTGTATGAAAGAATCTTTTTTTACCTTGATGGAGAATCATGGTGGAAAATGTTGGAAACACAGATCTGTGCGGTTGTTCTGCAGTCACTGATTATTACAGTGTGATTTTCATCAGTTTTGTAAATACAGGACTTGCTATTTCCCTTGATCATTTGAAGAAGGACGGAGTGTTCAAGTGCTTTCTAGATCCCAAGTGGATCTGTCGTGAGGAACGTTCATTTGGATATTTTGTCAACTCTCGTGCCTGTTTTACATCCCCTTTGTACCTTTCCTTTCAGAATACATTTTGGCAGATACGGGGGCATATGGCTCTGAGAATCAAGAGTTTTATGCCACGTTAAAACCATTTTAGAACATCGATAGTATCAATTCTATCCTAAAGTGACATCACTCGGATAATAAAGTTCAGATCTGCGACGTTACTGGTAACACATTTTTCACTGCAGTGAAACTAATGACCAGCTTTTCCTGAAGATTTATAGGAGGTCTGTCTCCCATCACACGTCCCACATTATCCTTTCACAGCCTAAAATGCTTGTCTTCAGTAAATGTGTTTCTGATGAGATTATTGCCATTTGATAGGAAACATTGAAAATACATCCAGTGTAATCAAAACTAGGTGAGCCCGCTATTGCTCTCAGGTGTTGCTCATCTTCAGGAATGATTACTGTCAATTGACTTTGTTCTTATGTAATTTTAAATCTTACTTTTCAGTTCCCTTCAGCATGAGCCGTAACTACTCATCGTGGATAGACCCAGCAGCTGCATTCTCAGAAGATTTTTTGCAATTAACGAACTAATACAGGTTTTCTGGTTCTTGAAACTTGACAGTGGTTCTCTGGATTCAACTCTAGCTAGGTCAGAGAGCCCTGAGCTCCCCTTACAGAGAGAAACTTTGGTTTATCATTATCTCCCAATACAAATACCTCATGGTCTGGGTAGGAGTACCTAGAAATACAGTCTGGGATCATTTGATAAAGATACTAAATATGTTAATTGTTTTATGTTACAGGAATTTTATAGTCTTCTGAAGTTTATTGTATAAAAAGTCTGCTTTAGACATCATCCTTAAGGATCATTTTAACTCTTTGGTCTATAAAACCATTTTCAGCATTCTTAACATGGTAAGTCACAGGTTTTAGTTAAGATTTCCAAAGAGCTATATTTTTTGGTCCGTAGTGAGTTTAAATTTATTTTGTGTTCTCATTCTGCGGTATTTGAGCTTGGCCATCTGTGGGTGCTTTTCTTGTACGACCAAAAGAAACCTATTGGATAGAAACAAGGATAACCAGTTCTACCCCAAAATTACCAACCAAAACTACCCACGTTTTCCATCTTTCAGCCTATGAAACTGTAAAGCAGAGGTTCAACCTTTCTGCTTATTCTCTCTGGCACATGCACTGGGATGACCACACTGTACTCCTGATACAATTTCCATTGGACCTTTTTAACTGTCCATGTATTTAAATGATACTGCCTACTTTTTCCAGCTTTTGGAATAGTCTCAGCAATAGATCTGTAGTTTCAGGACTTCTGTTTACAAGATCAAGATGCTTTTGTGTGTTTCCAAAATAGATTTCTTTTTAAATTTTTTTGCTTTTAAAAATCACATTAATGTTTGAAACTGGTGTAAATGCCAGGTATATTACATGGACTTGGTTTCATCACATCGTTAATTATTGTACCACTTAATTTTACCACATAACACCCTGACATTCAGATGGTGAGTAATATGCAGTTAAGAACTTATAACTTCTATGTTATTTTTTAAAGACATCTGATTTCTAAAATAAACTTTTTGTATATAATGATAATTTAAAGCTAGTGTTTGTGGGGTTTTTTTTTTTTTTTTTGGAGCTTGCCTTGAATGTTTCTGTATTTGAACGTAAGCTCTTGAACAGCAGTTGTGACTTTGGACTGACACGTTTCACACTGTTTCTTCAGTGCTTTGTTCTAGAAGGCAGATTTTCGTAGCTTAATCACCTTTAGCTGTGTATCTTTGCTCTTCTATGAATGTACAATTTTTAGTATAATCTGTTTCTTTAGATGGTTCAGAGAAATCTGGCTTTCACCTTAAGCTTTGGTTTCTCTTAGGAAAGGAGATGTTGGGGGCATCTAAGTCTCAGCTCTGTTGAGGCAAGTCATTTCCAGGCGATAGCTTCCTTTTCTGTGATTGAAGAACTTTATCAAAATCATCCCCAACATGCACTTCAATCACTGAACCTCCTTTTTTAAAAACACATGATATAAACAATTGGGAGAGGGGAAAAACATTTACTTCTTGGGGGACACGTCTTCTACTGAAAAAAACAGCAGGCCAGACAGAACCCTTTCAGTACGAACCTGGATAGAATTTGTTTTTAATCACTAAGTAGATAGCTGAGCTAGCAAGAAAGTGAGGGGGTTTCTGAGGCAGACCCCACACAAAGCACACATCCAGAGGATTAACAGTGACAGAGCTGCCGGTTGCACGAAGGACATTTGTCAGTCCCTTGCAGCCTAAAGATTTCTGGGCTCTGAGTCTTCACGAGGTTAGGAACTTTGATCAAGACCCGTAAAAAAAACCCAGAACCCAAAAGTGGCCCCCTCAGCAAAAGGGCGAACTGGACAAAATCCCCACCTCAGAGAAAGAGGAATCCGGCCCCACACTGCTGGTTCAGGTTTGCAGGGAAGGGTCTGGGGCGTTGGCACAGGGGAGGGTCTTCGAGAATCTCATCCACAAACAAGGGTGAACCAATCCACACTACCTATGCGGTTTGGAGAAAAGCAAGCTGAGAATTCCAAGCAACTCCAGCTGGTAGTGGCCATGAGTGCCAGACAGGCCAGCACCAGTTCTCCATGGATGAGCACATCTTAACACCAGGCCTCAATTATTCCTTCTCCCAGAGAGCGCTAGGAGTCACGTGTTCACAAGTGAACATAGGAAGCAGCCACTGTGATGAGAATCAGAAACGAGTCAGACTTAGTGGAATTAGCAGATGCACAATATATATGTAGAACATGTTTGAAGAACTAAAACAGAATAACTAAAATGGGGCCAAGGATCAAGAGACGTCAAAAGTAACCAAGTGGGTTTGAACAACAAAAACTATAAAACATTCAGCACGTCCGTAGCTTTCGTACCTCATGTTTTTGCCCTTTTTCTGGAGCCTTTGCCTTTGCCTTTGCCTTGCTACTCCCTTAGTGAGTGTTTTCATCTATGAAGCCTCTTTCGCAGTCATTTTCTGGCCAATTTACTCTTCTCTTCCTGGCTGCGCACCCGCAATGACTACTGGCCTGTGGTGTCATTTTCTGCCCTGGTTTTTCTTGATCTCCCTGTCTGCATTCAGCCTTTTCCTCCAGCTTTACACCCCCTCTCCACCTGCAGTGTTTCCTTTGCATCCTTTTCAAGTCTTGCTCTCATTCTTTTTCCCTCTCAACCTTGGGATCAAAATTCAGGCTCTTAAGCTGAGCTCTCACTAATAGTTACAGTAGCTGTAGGATGCCAGTCCTCCCTGTATTATCCCTATACTAGGGTATTTAGACGAATTTCTTGGCAATTTATGAAATCCTACTTTGACCAAAGGAGCTGTTTTGAGCTACATTCATGAGGTTAAAATCTGCCAGATAATAAGGTGATTTTAAAGCAGCAGAGTCTGAAATGTCCTGCCAGGCCTTTAAGGCTTTGGACATTCTGAGTGGTGTTTGGCTGGACTTTAAGAAAAAAGTCAGGTATTGAACTACCACTCATGGAGCTGAATGGCTGAAAGTCCACACGAAAACAGCATGAAAGCATATATAAAGAGCAGTACGCAAAAGCCATCTGCCGCCTTGCACATTTATTTATTTATTTTTAATTTATTTATTTGGCAGTGCCGGGTCTTAGTTGAGGCAAGCGGGATCTTTAGTTGCGGCACATGGGATCCAGTTCCCTGACCAGGTATCAAACCCGGGCCCCCTGCATTGGGAGCATGGCGTCTTAGCCACTGGACCACCAGGGAAGTCCCTGCCTTCTTGCACATTTATTGGGAGCTGTGGAGGTGATCTGACTCCCTAGGTTCTGAAAAGAAAATCAATTCAAAATACCGTTCTCGGGAATTCCCTGGCGGTCCAGTAGTTAAGACAGAACTCTGCATTTTCACTGCCGAGGGCCTAGGTTCAATCCCTGGTTGGGGAACTAAGATCCCGCATGACACGCAGCCAAAAAAAAAAAAAAAAAATACTGTTCTCAGTGGTACATTAGTTAAGAGAGGAGGGGTGGGAATTACCTCATTAGAAGCTCTCTCACTTGGTTCTTTTGAATTCTAACCGTTTCAAACTTCCGCCTGCAGTATATTGCGAAAACCACCCAATTTTCTAGAATGGTCAACTCTCGCAATATTTGTGCACGTAAGAGACTCATTTGCCTTAAGATGTAAATATGAACGGATTGCAGCAAAATGTCTACAGCCTTTCATTCAGAAAAATCTTAGCAGGGTCAAATAGGAGTCTGAGAACTCAAGCCCCTTGTTCACAAAATACTACACTAAATATCTATGTAGGGGTGAGTATTTAATTTCTGGGCCAAATCCTATTACATTTGTATGTTGGATTTTGGTTCTGATTGTTTTTCCTTAAAAAGGCTTGCAGGGACTTCCCTGGTGGCGCAGTGGTCAAGAATCCGCCTGCCAACGCAGGGGACACGGGTTTGATCCCTGGTCTGGGAAGATCCCACATGCCGCAGAGCAACTAAGCCCATGCGCCACACTACTAAGCCTGTGCCACGATTACTGAAGCCCGCGTGCCTAGAGCCCGTGCTGCAAAACAAAGCCACCGCGATGAGAAGCCCGCGCGTCACACTAGAGAAAGCCCATGCACAGCAACGAAGACCCAACACAACCAAAAATAAATAAATAAATGAAATCAATTTTTTAATAAGACATGCAAATTACAGCATTCTAATCTGTATAGGGACCTTTGAGGTCAGCCCTTCAGTATAGGGAAGAATTACTGTCTGGAGTTTGAGAATGTGATAGGGACCGTCAAATTTGAGTTGGTGTGAAATCTGTCTGTTGTCTTTTTTTTGTGTGTGTGGTACGCAGGCCTCTCACTGCTGTGGCTTCTCCCATTGCGGAGCACAGGCTCCGGACGCGCAGACTCAGCAGCCATGGCTCACGGGACCAGCCGCTCCGCAGCATGTGGGATCTTCCCGGACCGGGGCACAAACCCGTGTCCCCTGCATCGGCAGGCGGACTCTCAACCACTGCGCCACCAGGGAAGAAGCCCTGTTGTCTTTTTTTGTTCATCACTGTGTGACCTTGAGTGAGTATGTCCATCCTTTCTTTTTACTTTTTTTCAAATATATACGAAAGTCAATAATACAGTAGAAACAATGGTTGCCAGGGGCGGGGTAGAGGAGAACAAGGAATGACAGCTGACGGGTACGGGCTTTCTCATTGGGGTGACGAAAACGTTCTGGAATTAGTGGTGATGGTTGCACAACTCTGAATATACTAAAAAACACTGAATCGTACTTTTGTGGTATGTGAATTATATCTTAATAAAGCTGTTATTTTTTTAAATTCAGTATCAGCAGTACAGTACAGTGAATCCCCATGGACTCATCACTCAGACTCCCCAATCTTCAACTCACGCCCAGTATTGTTCTACCTCTACCTCTATCTACTTTCCCCTTGAATTATTTTGAATTTTCAAATTTTATCTGTAAATATTGCAGTATATATCTCTGAGAGATAAGGACTTTTTAAAATGCAATCATAACATTTTTCCGTCTCAATATATATGTGGAAACATTGAATCTTGGTTTAATAAATTCCCACTCTGGAAACATGAACCTCAGCCTTAGCTGGACAGTGCTTGCCTCTTCCTCATCTGAGGTGCTACATGGCCCATGGCCGCCGACACAGAGGAGCTGCTAGAGCCAGAAGAAAAAGCAGGAGGGAAGAGGTGCACCCAAGAGAAACACCCGGATTCACATTTAACAACATGGAAATCACCTGCTATTTTGCAGTGGCCTTTGCCTCACAAATATCACCTGTTATATGCATTGCAGTGGTACTACTTTAATGATTTGTCTCATCTGTAAAGACCAACAGGATAAAATACTTCTGTTAGGCCAGGGTCTATACGGCTCTGCCCCAGCTTCTCGTACCTTGCCTTCCTCGTGAAGCCTTCCCTAAATTACTCCCCCACTCTCCCATCTCTGTCCTCCTCTCTATGGATCTCCACCTTGAGCTTGTTGCCAAGTCAGTTTGTGATCGTTCTGTGCGATCACCGTTCCCTCCCTGTTAACTGCTCCCATCAACAGCATGTCAATTACTTGGCACTGCAAGTTAACTTCCAACACCGGTAACAATTTAAAATATAGATCCTGGGGACTTCCCTAGTGGTCAGGTGGCTAAGACTCTACACTCCCAATGCAGGGGGCCCAGGTTCAATCCCTGGTCAGGGAACTAGATCCCACATGCCACAACTAAGAGTTCGCATGCTGCAACTAAAAGATCCTGCATGCTGCAACTAGGACCTGACACAGCTAAATAAATATTTTTGAAAAGAAATAAATAAAATAAAATATAGATTGTCTCAGCCAGAAGTCAGTCAGCTATTTCCACCTGTAAATCCTTCCTGGTGCTCAGACTTGTAGGGGCTACATGTGGGATAGCCTGCAGACAAGACAGTAAGTGCTGTAATCACAGGAGAACAATGAGAGAGACAGCCCATTGGAGGTGGAAGCTGAGCCCCGCTGGGAAGGATGGGTACCCGTTTGTTTATGTGAAATAAAAGTGTGAACATGCCTAGCAAGGAATCTGCTCTCCTGTGGGTCCTCTCTGGATGTTTAGTCTGAACTTAAGGAAAGTGGAAAGACTTAGCAAGTCGTCCCGAACTGTGTGAACTAGTGTGGCATCACGTGGGTGGGTCGGTGAGATTTGAGAGATAATGTATTGATAAGTACTCCGCATAACCCTGCTGCAGAGCCAGCACTCAAAGACCAGGGGGTGAGTATGGGGGTCAGAGCAGGGGGAAGCGGAAGAGTGCACCTGACGGGAAAGATGTGGGACGAGGTCCCTTGGGCACGCCCCCCACCCCCGCTGGACTTGTTTTCTCTGGCTGTTGCAGGGTAAGTTTTAGGGGGCAGGAAGGAAGAAACACTGACTGTTATCACAAATTTGTCCTGGTGGCCTCTAATCAGAGAAATATGCTTGGTCTGTCCAGGGGGAGTTGTTCCACAACGTTCAAGGGATGAGAATGCCGTGCGTTCATAAGTAGGAACTTCACCCTGTAAAGCAGAAGAATTTTTTTTTTCGTTTTGCGGTTTCTTGTAGCAAATGTGTGACAATTTATACTTACAGACATCACACATTGAGGAGTGAGTGTGGTCTGGATTTCTGGTCTCCCTTCCTTCACCTCTTTTCTTCTCCCCCTTTCCAGAAAGTTTGCCTGCTGGGAGAATCATTCTGACAATTTCCTGTGCTGTCAGCTCCATAGAATTCAGTTTCTGAGAACCAGCCAGAGGCATGCAGTGACATTGCGTAACCACCTCTGAAGTCAGAGATATCAGCCGTGGAGCTCAAAGGAGCCGTTTCACACCAGCAACATGAAAGGAGCTAGCATCACGGACGGGGCGCCCAAGGTGAGTGGCGGGGCTGTGTGCAGAGGCAGACGGAGCAGCCTGTTTGGGTTATAAGGACAGCGGCCGATTTCAGGGCTGAGTTTCTGATGAAGTCAAAGATGAATACCAGTAACATCTAAGTTTGAGAGGAGAAAGTTTCACGTGAGTTTAAGTATAGAAACTATATGTGCCGTAAAGCTCCTGACCAGTCTGACTCAGAGATGGTTGCAAATTACTTTCTAGCAAAACCCAGTTTACGCGGTTGATAACACAACCCATCCTTTTGTGTCCATTCACCTTCTAACAAACTTCCGAGCAAGACATGGGTCTCTGCCCCAGCCCTGAGTCCTCAGCGGGCCTTCCTCATGCTGTTTTCACATTACCTTCTGTACTGACATGCATGAGTGGAGCTCAAGTCTGTGACAGGAATCAAAAAGGATTTGCTGTTTAGAATGTTGAAATGGCTGCTAAAAGAAAACTGCTTGGACACAAGGAAAAGTGAAGGTCAGGGTTATTTTGCTACATCTTTTTAAAATTTTAAGTAGAACAGGAAAACAAAATGAAACAATTATGAAATGGGGAGCTTGCTTATATGATTAAATATGTGTTATTTATTATTATAATAATAACAACAGGTGTCACTGGTGGAATGTACAGCTGAATAACCCATGACAGTCTCTCTTATGTAGATTGCTACCCTAGAATTTTGTACCCGACTATTTGCTTTGAAAAATTTTAAACCATTGGGAAAATAGAAAAAAAAACATTCAGTAAACCTGTGCATATCCTTTACCTACGCTCACCGATTCCTGACACTTCGTCACATTTGTATGCATCTATTTGTATATATTTAGACACAGGCTACGTTCACATTTTCCAAAAATCCAAAAACATCCTTTCTAGCTCTTTTGGCTGTTATTCTTTCTTTGCATGTTTACTTGTTTTTTTTCCAGCCCAGGACTCATTCCAGGATCACACATTTTGTTTGTAACGTCTCTGTCATCCTTAATCTAGAACAGTCCACTACTTTTTTTTTTTACATCTTTATTGGAGTATAATTGCTGTACAATGGTCTGTTAGTTTCTGCTTTATAACAAAGTGAATCAGTTATACATATACGTATGTTCCCATATCTCTTCCCTCTTGCGTCTCCCTCCCTCCCACCCTCCCTATCCCACCCCTCCAGGCGGTCACAAAGCACCGAGCTGATCTCCCTGTGCTATGCGGCTGCTTCCCACTAGCTATCTACCTTACGTTTGGTAGTGTATATACGTCCATGCCACTCTCTCACTTTGTCCCAGCTTACCCTTCCCCCTCCCCATATCCTCAAGTCCATTCTCTGGTAGGTCTGTGTCTTTATTCCTGTCTTACCCCTAGGTTCTTCATCAGTCTACTACTTTTTTATTTCTTTCATAAAACTGACATTCTCTATGAATATCCAGATTTTTTAACGATTTATCCTTTTATTTTAATGGGCCACTTATTCTGCCCAATTTCTATAGCACTTTACAATGTGTAATTGTAACATGTATGTGTGTAATTAACATGTATATATACATATAGCATATGTATATGTGATAGTCCCAGCATCCCCATGATGCTATATGTATATATACATATATGTGATAGTCCCAGCATCCCCATGAATTTCTATTATCGACATTATACAGATAATAACAGCTGACCCTTACTGACTGTCCATCTGTCAGGCCTGGTCCTGAGTGCTATTCTTGCTTTTTCTCATTACATCCTCTCGACATCTCCATAAGGTAGACGTGTTACTCTTATCCCCATTTGACAGATGAGGAAAGTAGGGTTCATTGACTTGCCAAGGTCATTTGCTAGTAAGTGGAGTGCCAGGAGCCAAACCCAGACAGACTGACGCAGACCCAGACTTAACCAGCTCACTGTATGCTGACCCTTAGGCCAGAGGTCTGCAGTCTTTTCATAAAGAGCCAGCTAGTATTTTATGCTCTGTGGTCCACCTCTGATCTCTGGTGCACATTCCTGTTTTTATTTTTTATTTCTGGCTGCACCTCGGGTTTCGGGATCTTAGTTCCCGGACCAGGGATCAAACCTGGCCCCCTGCTGTGGAAGATCAAAGTCCTAACCACTGGACTGCCAGGGAAGTCCCTCTGATGCATATTCTTTTTTGTTTTTACAACCCTTTAAAAATATGAAATCATTCTTAACTCTTGGACTGGTCATGTGGATTTGGCCCACAGGCCCTAGTTTGCCGACCCAAGTCTTAGATGAATGATGTCTCAGCTCGTACGGATGCACCCCCTACCCAGTTACAGCAGCACCAGGGCGAGAACCCAAATCTTCCATTCCTAGCCCAGAGGCAACCTCAGTTCATGCTTTCTTGGGTATCCCTACAGAACTGCCAATGCACATATAAGATAATATGATTTTTTTTAAAGGTTTTTCAAGAACAGGAGCAGTAACTGAACAACTGTTGAGCTTCTTGTCTTTTACAGTGAACAGTACATATTAGAGCTCCATCTGTTTTAGCACCACTGACCTACCTCAGTATTTTCAATGCCTACGTTGTCATTTAGGTACTTTTGATTAAAAGGTAACACAATGCTTGAAGGAGTCATACCATGTGAGTGGTTCTCAGCATTGGTGCATCTGACTTTAAAGCAACCCTGACTTTCACTTAGGGGCACCCAGACTCCTTTCATGCCCCGAGGTCAGCCTGTGTACGTCAGGAGGTGAACTGTGCCTGCCCTTTCAGGCTGTTCCCCAGTGTTGCTGCTTGACAAACAACCAAGAGCTCCTCGTCAGTAGAATTTCACCTTTGTGCACAGTGGATTTTGTGTAATTGTATGACTTTTATTAGGTTTCCGGAAACTGTCTTACAAAATGAAGAGAAAACTAAAAAATAAACATGGTGGTATTAGAGCTAGGAAACACTGGTCTCAAACAGTGTAATTGCAAAAGGTAGAGACCGTTGTGTGTTGCCAAGGCGGTAAATCCGACATCTCATTGGACTGTAGCTGATTGACTCCATGTTCAACTCCATTCATGAAACGCTGGAAAATTAGGTCTGAAAGACAAGGTGAATAACTGGTTTTACTATATGTAAGTCCTTGCTTTGGATTTTTGGTTGTTTCAAAAGTGCCTTATTTATGAAAATAGAGTCTGCATGTATTTTAGTGATTTGGTCCCGTTTGTTGCGGTTTACTTCTGAGCGTATGTGTCTGTGTGTGCGTGCGCATGTCCACACCATTAGAGGTGATGCTGAAAATAGCATCTTTGTGTACAGGCATCTTTGTCTCCCTGGAGTGAATGGCCAGGAATTGAAAGAGGAATCCTGGGTCAAATAAGCATGGTATTTTGTTTTCCATCACTTTCTGAGAACTTCTAAAATTTGAAAACTTAGTTTCCATAGTATTTTCTCTACAATCTATATTTTCTCTCTTTTATAAATAGAGCCATAGGCTGTTTTGCTCACTTGGTTTTCTGAAGGGAGTTTTCAAACCAAGTGTCTTTACCATGTTACTGAAGGGTGGATGTTCCAGAGCACTGATCAAAATAATATTTATGTTTTAAGAACGTTTAAACATCCTGAAATGTTCTCAACATTTCAGATTCAGCTTCAGTTAAAAAGCAAACATCCTGTGGTCCTCTTCCATCTCAACTCTGAGTGGGATGGTTCTAGATTCACTCAAGGAGGGTCTAGGTAAAGACTTAGAATAAAAAAAAAAAACAATCACCAACACTCCCAGGGTTAGTTTAGACCCTGACAGGCTGCAGGGGCATTGGATGAGTCTGCCGCTCGCCAGGACTCTTCTGCTCTGGTACTTCTGGGCAAGAACGCTCGGTGAGGCTTTGTTTGTGAATGAGGAGCAATTTCAGGCTCTCCTTGTACCTTTAAAGCTCTCAGATGGTAAGCAAGACACTTTCAACTCAGTCTTTGTCGGAGAAGGGCAAGTGTGATCACGGCAGGGAACTCACCATCATCCACCAGGCCCTGCCACGTGCCACTCTCACCAGCTCCCACCACCTCAGTTCCTTCCCCTTCTCCCCTGCTGTTCCCGACCTGGGAATGCTCCTCTCTCCCTGTGGCTTGACCACTGGGTCCTCCTCTCAAGCATCTCCCCATCCAGAGGCCTCTCTGGACCACCCTGTCTAAACCACCTCCCTTTTCCACATCCATCCCATCATTCTCATCATCCGTCCCAGCCTCACTTAACAAGATTGGAAATTGTCTTGCCTTTGTTTCGTCCTTTGGAAATTCATCTCCATAAGGGACAGATCTGGCCTTTCTTATTCAGTGCTGCATCTTTAGTGCCTACAGCAATGCCTGCACATAGTAGGTGTTCAAGAAACACTTTGGTCGGTGTGCGTGTGTGAATGAATGGGAGGTTACCTGGAGTGCAGATAGAGAGCCCTTGCAACATGGTCACGAGGACAGGAATAGTACTTCCTGCTTACCAGATGTCTGGGAACAGAGGTCACCCCTGACTCTCAGCTCTTCTAACCCCTACCTGGCCCCATCCTGACCCGCCTCTCAACCTAGATGCTTGAGAATTACCCCCCTCGTTCTCCCATGGCGAGATGTTGCCTTAGATCTGAGCCTGTGCAATTGAAGTCACGGCCACAAGGACCTGTGGTCTCCCTCTGACCTCACCAGCAGCCTCATCCCTTCACCTGCCTCCCAAAGCAAAACAAGTAACCACAGCACCCAGCTTGAAAGCACAACTCATGGTCCACTGTTTAGCCTCTCACCCAAGACAGAATCATTGCGCTCTGGGGGTTTGGGCGATCAACACAGAGCCGACATTCCCGTGGGATCAGACAGTCGGTAAATAAGTAAATGGACACAATGATCTCAGGTGCTGACAACTGCCCTAAAGCAAAGAAAACAGGGCTTCCCAGTGGCGCAGTGGTTAAGAATCCGCCTGCCAACGCAGGAGACACGGGTTCAAGCCGTGGGCTGGGAAGATCCCACATGCCGCGGAGCAACTAAGCCCATGCTCCACAACTACTGAGCCTGTTGCTCTAGAGCCTGAGAGCCACAACTACTGAGCCTGTTGCTCTAGAGCCTGAGAGCCACAACTACTGAGCCCGTGTGCCACAACTACTGAAGCCTGTGTGCCTAGAGCCCGTGCTCTGCAACAAGAGAATCCACAGCAATGAGAAAAGCCCGCACACCACAACAAGGAGTAGCCCCGCTTGCCACAACTAGAGAAAGCCCCCGTGCAGCAATGAAGACCCAACGCTGCTATAAATAAATAAATAAATTTATTTATTTTTTAAAAAAATTAGTATTAAAAAAAAAAACCAAAAAAAAACAGGGTGACCTGATAGAGGTGATCCACAGAAAGGGCCTCTCTGGAAACCAGAATGATGGGAAAAGCTTTCCAGGCAGAGGGAACAGCAAATGCAAGGGCAGGAATGAATTCAGCAGAGCAGAGCATCCATGAAAACGCCAGTGGTCAGAGCAGAGTTAACAAGGGTAGAAAGTGTCAGAAGCAAGATTTGAGGGGTAAGCAGGGTCTGTTCACATAGGGCCTCGTCGACACTGTAAGAACTTTGAAGTGCATTCTAACTGCAGAATGCACTCTAACTGCATTCAAACTGCTACTTTACACAAGCCACTGGCCTGTGTAAAGTAGGAGATAACATGGGCTGATTTACGTCTTGTAAGACATCTTAAGGCTGCCGTGCACACACAGACAGTCAATAGGAAAGAGCAGAAGCAGGGACGTGAATCAGGAGACAGGGCCAGGGCTTCATTTTCCATTTTGGATGGTACCGTGCTGTTCTCAACGCACATGGAGAAGAACCGTTTGCTCTGTCTTTTGAAAAAAATAAAACGTTTGGTGTTTGAGAGTGTCAGGAGATGTGATCAGAAAGAACAGTAAATAAAGGTATAAATAGCTTTTATTGAGGTACATGTGCTATATGCTTTATTTTTTTAAGAAACGGATGTTTATTTTACACCAACTTTATTTCCATTTTCTTTCATTCATTCCCCAAATATATTGAGCCAGACGCTGCTCTAAATGCCACAGAAGACAAAAGTCACTTTTCTCAATATTTAATAAACTGTCATTAGCGTTAAAAATCCATTACCTTCTATTATTCTTCCCCCTGTTCGATAACCTTTATTCTCTCTTTTTTTTATAAATTTATTTTTTTTCTTTATTTATTTTTGGCTGTGTCGGGTCTTCGTTGCTGTGCGCAGGCTTTCTCTAGTTGCAGCGAGCGGGAGCTACTCTTGGTTGCGATGCGCGGGCTCCTCACTGCGGTGGCTTCTCTTGTTGCGGAGCACGGGCTCTAGGCACGCGGGCTCAGCAGTTGTGGCTCGTGGGCTCTAGAGCGCAGGCTCAGTAGTTGTGGCGCACAGGCTCAGTTGCTCCTTGGCATGTGGGATCTTCCCGGACCACGCCTCGAACCGGTGTCCCCTGCGTTGGCAGGTGGATTCTTAAACACTGTGCCACCAGGGGAGTCCATAGCCTTTATTCTCTTAACATTGTATTTGCTATAGAGCTCACTTTGGGGGGGGGCGGCGGTGCAGAAAAAAGGCCAGACAGAACACCAACTGCTTATACTACAAGTTAAAAATGTTGCCAGGAGACTTTTCAAAGGAGAGTGGCCTGCATGATAATGGAATGAGGAAGCGACCTTAAAAATGTGTGTGGTCATGTTGGAACTGTGATGACTCAGGGGGGAAATGACAAGAGCCTGGAGGGGAAATAACTTCAAAGGAGGAAGGTGGGAGGCTGGTAACAAAGAAAAAAAAAAGATACCACTACAAGTGATATTCGAAGACTCCAACATGAGTTGCAAAAAGGGGAATTAAGTATTTTTGGAACCATTTCCAAACGTATTGCCCATAAACCATGTGTTTATTGGAATGGAAGAGGGCTCCTGTGTGCACATGGCAAGGACAGAGATAGGAACAAGAAGGCGGAGTGTGCGTCTGCGCCTGGGACGGCATCTCCTGGCTCTTTGCGGGGAGGCTTTGCCAGCTCTTAAAACTCCTCTAGGAAATGTTATTCCTGGTCAAGTCTGGGCTCTGCATCGGGCCCACTCACTCCACGGTGAATCGATTGTTCTTTTTCTTTAAACCCTTGCTTCTCCTTAGAATCAGGAACAGTTTTGTTTGTTACAGGCAGCTTGTCTTTTGGGGCTTGGAGGGGGTGAGAATTGGGGTAAGAAAGCAGTAGGGTGCCTCTCCCTCGGAGACGCTTGCCATCTAGTTAACAAAAAGTAAAACGTGCCTGTGGAAGGTTCTCTTGGGTTCAGAATTTAAACTCAGAGGAGACTGAAGGGGCACGACAGTCAATTACTAATAGCGAGAATGTCAAGTTGCTTCTGTCCTACACGGATGTTTCCCAACATGGAGGGGATCAACAGCCCTGGGGAAATCAACAGGGACAGTTACAAAGCACATTCTCTATAACCTTCCTTGTGGCGCTAGTGACGGGTTTATCTGTGGCTCATTATTGACAACAAAATGAATAAACCCAGTGAACTGGAATAAATGCCCACCAACAGACTGAGAGAAGAACTTAAAGAACAGGTGGCTCGTTGCTTTCCTAACACCCCCAAAAATGACCCTAACAAATGGAGAATTCGGTGAACAAGTATGAACTTTCACATTTCTCTATGATCCAGTAAACAGCTTGGACCAGTTTTGAATTCTTCCTGATCAATCAAGTGGAAAATAATCACACCCTGCAGGGACTTTGACCTCATTCATACAAGATGATTTTAGGTGTGGTACACAGATAGAACATTTCTTAATGTTAGCTCTGTATTTTAATGTGCATTGGAAAAAACTAAAACTAGCTCATCAAACTTGTAATTTCATAGGTCATATTGCTTTGGGAGACTTTTTTTTTATTGGCTTAATTTAATATTTTCCTTGAAGTTAAAAATGTACAGACAGCACATGGATATGACAGGAAGCATGCAGTTAATAGACACACGAAGTTTAAGAAACACAGTCTTAGACAAAGCTTTCTCCTAATTGGCGGTGGTATAATTGCTTCAGACCAATCAAAGGACACGAAACACCTTCTTTCGTCTCCATGCCTTTGATCCCCTTTACGCTTCAAAACAAGAAAAAGGGAAGGAAGGAAAAGATGAGAAAGGAAAGGATCCCACCTGTCATTTTCTTTAATCCCTCTGATGGCTTTCATGAAGTAGGAGATAAGAGCAAGACGAAACCATGCAAAATGTGGGGGGTTGCAGTTGGATGGGAACCCTACACTTTCAGATGAGGATACTGAGGCCCAGGAAAATTCTCAGCTACTTGCCCTCCTCCCTCCATGTGTTTCTCACAAGAGAGGGCTGAATTCTCAACCACTTACCTTGGCCCAACATTGCTCTCAACTCCTCTTTTCCCCAAACCAAATACCTGAAACAAGAATTCAGAGACTTGTCTAGCAAGGAGTGAACTTGGAGGTGGGGAGGGGGTTTGGGGGACGGATGAATAAATATCCTGGATCTCTAGGGCACTACAAGCTACAGAAACAGTTTGGTATAACGTGAACCTGTCTTGGGCCAAATCCAAAAATATCAATTACTTAGAAGACCTGGGAGATCTTTATTGTTGCATCATTTCAACCCTTGGGCTTGGACTAACAGAACCTTGTTCACCTTGTTCATGGAGAAATCAGTTAAGGTTTGTGTGTGTTCGCAGACTAAGCCATGGTCAGGCTCATTTTTAGAGGTGTTGGGAAAACAAGGAATCCTTCTTTTATTTAAGTTTTTCTTTTTCTCTTATATCCCTTCTCATTTCCAAGTTCACCAGGTTTATTCCCTTCTTAGTCCCCAGTGCCTACAGCTAAGCTGGAGACAATGGCTATTTGCATCCAGATGGGTGGAAGGGAACCGGTGTGTTATGTAACCGGCCCCTACCTTTCCCACCCATGGCTGTTGGTTTCACCCCAGATCTCTCACCCCACCCCAGGTAGGGACAGCTGCAGAAAGAGCAGTGCTCAGGCACAAGTGTTCTAGACCCCAAACCTCACAGCATGCCAGCACCAACTACTACAGGAGTTCCCTTCTGAAGTGATTTCTGCCAATGTTTTCCAGGGTATGGACTAATCACCTTTAAAAATAATTTCTTTAAAGGATCAAGACGAAGGTGAATGTCTGTATCTGAGTTTCTCTCTTCTGGAATCCATTTCCTGCAAGAGTTCAATTGCTTAGGACTCAGAGTGAACTGTGTAAATGCATCCATTACTTGTTATTCTGCATTTTTTCCACTAAGTTAAGGAAGTAGGTAATGATGTTTCCCAAGCAACTATCCCATCAGTGGAAATTATCAAAAGTTGTTTTATGTCCCACATTTTGAAGCAAAAAAGAGAGAAATTGAATTTTGTTTAGAAAGCTCTATTCTACTCAGTTAAGTTTTTGGCTTTTTTCGTTTTTTTGTTTTTTTTTTTTGCGGTACGCGGGCCTCTCACTGCTGTGGCCTCTCCCATTGCGGAGCACAGGCTCTGGACACGCAGGCTCAGCGGCCATGGCTCACGGGCCCAGCCGCTCCGCGGCATGTGGGATCTTCCCGGACCGGGGCACGAACCTGTGTCCCCTACACCGGCAGGCGGACTCTCAACCACTGCGCCACCAGGGAAGCCCTAAGTTTTTTTTTTTAAAGCTTAAAGGTGACTCTAAATATAAAAGTAATCTGGAAAAAAGCATTTCAGTATCTCAGTTAAATGACTTCAGATCACTTTCTACACATTCTGGAGCCTTTTAGTCCAGAACTTTTCAACTTTTTCAGAAGCGGAGCTGAAGCTAAAACTCAGTTATTTTCTAGCCTATCTGGCAAATTAATATTAACCACAAGAAAGACAGCAGTTTTCCCTCAGCCTCTCTCACTTAACTGCTTTGCTAAGTTTTTTATAAAAATAGCTCCAAGAGAAGCAACTCTTCTTTATGCTGTGGGATGATGGAAGAAATTACTTAGCTGTCACCTCATTTAAAAAAAAATTCTAAGTATTTCTGAAAATGAAATGCAGATCATTGCAGCCGAGCTGTGTCAAGTTCTACAGCACCATGTTAGGCATGACACATTAAAAGGAAATAATTTAATATAGTTGCAAATCTCAAGGCAAGTTCTGGTTGTGAAATATACCATTTTGCTATGTTAAGTGACTCGGTTCCCTGTAACTTGTGGAATTTTACTTTTCAATGTAAATGTGGCTATGGAAAGCTACTGAAATTCATGAAAGGAAAGAAAAGTTAACTTAGAGAAGAGAAAGAGGAGGAGGCCTGATGGCCTGGTGGCCCATCTCAGCTGCAGACCTCATAATACAGTTCCACGTGGAAGGAAAGCAGCAAGTGGTTATCCCAACGCCTTCCCCGATGTTACGCGAGTGCAAGGCACAGCTGCAGTGTCCTGCAGCTGCTGGTCCTAATTTCTGGTCTTGGGAACAGTCCCCTCATGGGGGCCCCTCCCACTTGGCCCAGGTGTTTGTGCCCAGGACCATGTCATTCTGCAGCTGACCACAGGGGAGGGGACGTAGTGGTGGCAAAGGCACCCAGCCTCTCCTGTTTACCTGGAGACTTATTCGATGCCTCTCTAACTTACCTGGGCCAGGCCAGAAAAACCCTTAAAGCTTCACCCCACCTAAATTTCTGCGATTCTTAACACACCTACGGTTAGACCCTGTTGCCTTTAAGTGGTAGGTTTTTGTTGCCTTCTCTGGATGTCGTCTGTGACCCTACTCTCAAGGAGCTGGGGAGAAAGAAACACAAAATCAGCTGGTTCTCAACAACTGTCCAAGCACTTCTCAGCATTTTTCATGCTGTAAAGGATCCTCTGATGGATGGGCAATGAGAGTCCCATCAATGGTGTGAGTTATCCCGGAAGTACACAAAGGGTTTCCCCAGATGCCAGATGCTTTTGTGTGGCAAACTGCTTTTGGCTGAGATGAAGACTGACTGGGTCAAGGTTCCCGTCTATCAAATCTGGGAGTAGAACAAGCTTAAGTGATCATGGAAAGCAGGAGCTCAAGTTCACCAACGCAGAAGCAATTCTCTTCTAACAGAACAGAATCTTTTTTAAACACTAGATTTTTATATTGAAAAAGCAAAACACATACATATGGCTTTAAAAATTCAAACTGTACCAATGAACATGGACTGAAAGCATGTTTTCCTTTAATCCCAGAGCTCTATAGTTTCCTGGTCTCCGGTTCAGCTAGCCAGAGGGGGAGCCCCAATGACTTATGTCATCTTCCAGAAAGATGCTGTACTCATAAAAGCATACATAGGGACATACTGTCTGCACAGTTTCTCATCTTGCTTTTTAAAGTATTAATCCTTGGGAATTCCCTGGTGGTCCAGTGGTTAGGACTCCACACTTTCACTGCCCAGGGCCCAGGTTCAATACCTGGTCGGAGAACTAAGATCCCACAAGCCACGTGATGCGGCCAAAAAAAAATTAATACTCTATTTTAGAGAATGTTCCACTTCGGCTCATTTAAACTCTACCTCATTATTTCTAATGGCTGAATAGTATTCCATTATACAAATGTGTCCTTATTTGCCAGTAATTACATTGAAGCCATTTCCCAAATTCTTAATGGAGAATCTAATTCTGATCCTCTAACCATACAACTTACCCAACTGAGTTAAAAATGTTTTTATCAGCTTACCATGCCTCTCTCCAGAGGCACACTTTGTCATTTGCTCATCCATCGAAATGCACATGCCATCTCACAAAGGATAGCATGCTAAGCACTATGATTTGTAGGCTAAAAGGGCAGACTCCAGGGTCAGAACTGCCTCTATGCCAGTCTTGGTTCTATTTGCTGCCCCCCGAGCAACCTTAGGCTAAGTCACTCACCCTCTCTGCGCCTTAACTTTTCATCTCTTAAATGGGACATTAGTAACAGTCCCCGCTTTATGGGATTGTGACTATCAAGTGAGATAGTCAATGCTAATTACTTATCCCAGTGCGTGGAACAGAGTTGAAAAGCTGTGAGCAACCCTTATTAAGGCGGCATTGGCTACATAGGGAACAACAATACAAACGTGACTCAATATGCATCCCAAAGATTAGAGAGGATTTTTTTTTCTCTTTGATTAATTATGGGAACTTAATAGCAGTTGACACATACAGTGTGTAAGAAGTCTGCGTTGTAAGTGGGGAGCCTTCCCAGATAGCCCTTGCTGTGACTCCTTAAAGCCTGTTGGGCCCTCCCTTATCTCTCCCCAGATTGCCTTGCAGAATGCTGTCACCCATCCGCATCTCTCATTAAAAAAGTGTCATGGGGATACTTTGTTTCTTCCTCAGAGTTGTCCTCCTTCCTCTGTCCTTCTTCCCTTTTTGGAGAATGTGGGTGGGAAAGGGAAAATGGAGGCGGTGAGGGGATTTTTCTCATGCTCTTGGAAACTTTTCTTTCTCTCTCTCCTCTCTCGATTTTGTTTAACATAATGCGCTTTAAAATATGATGGAAAATAAACATTCACGAGCCAACAGATAGCACCATTCTCTCTGCTTTGATCTTTCTAAGCCTATCTATGTATTTATATAATATGAAATACTTCCAAGTACATTGAAGGGGAGACCTTTGTCTTTAAAGATGATCAAAGAGCTTTCTCCGTTCCGCATTTACTCCTATGTTCTCAGTCTGGGCTCAGCAGCCTCATAAAAGATGTATTAGAGAATATCTCATTGATCTCAAAGGAAAAGTTCCTACATCCAGGAAAAACCTTCATGAACTTCAGGGGTTCACATTTCCCATACATCACAGGGTTTGAAATATTTATAGTGCATGCATTTTAAAAAAATTGTGGCTTATGTGTAACTATTCTCTCTCATGGCCCTCAGAGGGGGAGTATCAATCATTCCATCACCTTCCCCTGAAACTAACTACTACTTCCAAGAATTCTTGGAAGTAAGTCATGGAATCTGTGAGAAGGAAGCTAAAACGCTAAACATGGATGCTTTTCAAAGAAGGATTTTAGTAGAAGAAAAAGGCCTGTCTTGTTAATGGGGTTCCAAGATGTCGTACAGAGCAGGGACCCAGCAACGGCTTTCTGCTCAGGGTTCCTTCCACGTTTATGATCTCTATCTCTTCCTGTCTGGGACACTTATTTATTTACTACTTCCTGCCGTGAGCAGGTGACCCTGTGGTATGATTTACCTTCCCAAGGAAATGAAGATTTTCTGGCTACTTTAATGGAAAACATTCCAGGATCTCTACTCTCCTATCCCCTGGCCACTACCTCTGTCATTTCAAGAATACAAGAGTCTGGGGGTGGGGGGAACACTTGTGGGGATGAAGCGAGAAAAAGCAGGATTGGGTTGTGATGCTGATCTGACCCTTGTGAAGGGAAAGAGGGGAGCAAGCAGGGGAGGGTGGAGAGAGCCTCAGACTGTGAGCATTTTGCACATAGTCTTGGATAACATAATGGGGGGGCGATGGGGGGCTTCAGAACAGATTGCCCATTAGAGGAGTCCTGCACTGGGCAGAAAGGCTCCAGCCCCCGCTTGTTAACTTCCAGTTTGCAAAGGAAACCAGTGTGGGGCCTCTAAGAGCCCAGCAGTGGGCTGGACTCAGCCACAGAGTACTTCATTTGGCCCAAGTGTCATCTTTTGAAATCTGCCTGAGTGTGCCGCAGTCTCCACCGCTCCCAAACGTCTGACACCTGGCCTGCCTCCCTGACATAATACTGCTTGCCCGGCTCCTGTGACCATTTGAGTTTGCCTCTCCTGCCTATAGACGTCATTAACCCAGCTCCTTCTAAGTTTACATGCATCTAGACTTCAGCAGATTAGAGCAGGAAATTGACTTGGACTCGGGGAGGCTGTGCACTGAATTGACAAGAGCAGGCTTCAGAGTCCGACAGACTCGAGTTTGAATACCCAGTCTACTGACTGCTGCTGTGTGACCTTACCCTCTCCTAGTCTCGGGCACCATAAAGCTCTAAAATGAGGCCAACACAGCCAGTGAGCCCCCCACCCCCACCCCATCCAGCTCGAACACTGAGTTTCTGCAGCTTTGCTCTTTCAAGTGAACTGAAGAAAAGTGGAAAGTAAAGCAGGAAGGCAAGCCAGGCTCTTGGAGAGCCAGCATGGGGCAGGAACTGAGGAGCTGTGCCCACCCTCCCGGCCCAGAGAGGGGATGACCATCCTGGCAGTGGGAATGATGCAGAAGCCCAAAGAGCAGCTTCAGCAGGTGGCATTTCTACAGGCTCATCTAATGTGGTTCTGCTTAGAACTGTAGCTGCTGGCTCTTCACATCACTGCAGAAGACAAAGTATGAGAACCAAATCTGTCTCTCTGCATCTTACTTCCCTTGGTCCACAGCGCGCCTCTCTTCCCTTCTCTGGCAGTTACAATCCTGCCCTTCTTTCAAGACTCACCTCAGGGTTGCCCGCAATCCCTCGCCAGCTCCTCCTGGCAGCGCTCCTAGAGCCAACTGCCACCCTTATCTGAGCCTCAGGCATCTCCCGCCTGGACTGGACCACTGGCTTTGATGAGCCTCTTTGGCTTCACACTGGCTCCGTGGAGTCCCCTTTCCACCCAGCAATCAGAGATAAACATCAACCAATACGGAAACCAAGTCCCAGGTTTTTGTTTACTTCTCTCCGGACCACCTGGTCATCTTTCAGTTTCCCTGACTCACAGTGCACTTCGCATAGACACACAAATTCACTCCCTCCCTCCCTCACCCACTTTTCTTCCTCTGCCTGGATGATTTGTCCCCCTTTCTTGATCTGACTAACTTCTACTCACTCCCAGATTGCAACTTCCATGGCCCGTTTCTCAAGGGAACGTTCCCTAAGCCCTCATCCATCCCCACTTCCCAACTGCACTCATAATTCCTCATAAATGTCTATATCTTCCTTCATTGCACTTAAGAGAAGTAGAAACCCTACGTTTATTTCTGATGTGACTGGAATGTGTCTCCTCTGCTAGGACGTACACCGGCATGAGATCAGGAACTGTTTTGTTCACCACTGTATCTCTAGCAGAGTGCTGGGCATATAATCAATGCTCAATGCAGTCTTGATGTATGAATGATTGAATGAATGAATGAATGAAGCTAGCTAGTTACTCCCATGACTCATTGCTGATTCAGTATAGATTAGCACATTGCATCTGGCCATTGTGTGAACGTCTCCCCAGAGAGGGAATCTGTTGTTTGCCTTCATCTCCCTAGTCTCCTTTCCCTTCTTCCAACTGTTGTATGAAGATGGGCATTTGGTGGAAATGTCCTTTTTGGAAATTGGTTAAGAAGGTTTCTTCCGTTGTACCTAGAACCTAACTGTCTTTGTGCCGAAAGAGAATAAAAATATAAACATATGCCCTCTTTCATCTCTTAAATATCTACACGAATGTTTCCAAATTATCACCCTGTTAAAAAATAACTTGGGAGTGGCCTCAGTGACAAATGCAGTTGTTATCAGGATGCTTTGCAGTCCTCGTCAGTCCCTTCCATCTGTTGTCTATAAAGTGTTCAGCGCAGTGCCGGGGCATGGGTTCACGATGCCTGTTTGCTGCGGCTGCTATTTCTTGTTCTCCCCACACGGCCAGCCTGTCCATAAAAGCCTGGGTTACCCCGACCAGACTGTTTCTTGAACATGCCTAGAGGGTCATCACCTCCAAGTCCCGTGGATGCACGTGGAGGAGCCCAGCCTCCAGCGTGTGGTCAGGGACATTCTCTTCAGGAGGTGACTCGAGCTGAGATCTGAAGGAGGATGAGTCATTCGTGCAAAGATCTGGCAGAAGAGCGTTCAGGGCAGGAGGACTAGCATGGGCAAAGGTCCTGAGGTGGAAGCAAGCTTAGTGCATCGCAGGAAAGTAAGAAAACGATGCAGCTGGAGGGAAATTAACGGGAGTAGTAGCAGCTCGGGAAGCCGATCAGGCCGGGCAATCCGGTAGGGAGTTTAGGTTTTGTTCTAAATGGGGTTCTGAGCAACTGGACATTTTTAAACAAGAGACCAAAAGTCTGATTTATATGTATAAAATACCACTCAATGCAAATCAAAACTACAATGAGGTATCACTTCACACTGGTCAGAATGGCCATCATCCAAAAGCCTACAGATAATAAATGCTGGAGAGGGTGTGGAGAAAAGGGAACCCTCCTACACTGCTGGTGGGAAGGTAAATTGGTGTGGTCACTATGGAAAACAGTATGTAGGTTCCTCAAAAAACTAAAAATAGTGCTACCATGTGATCCACCAATCCCACTCCTGGGCATATATCTGGAGAAAACCATACTTTGAAAAGATACATGCACCACAATACTCACTGCAGCACTATTTACAATAGCCAAGACATGGAAGCACCCTAAATGTCCATCGACAGAGGAATGGATAAATAAGATGTGGCACATGTATATTATACAGTGGAATATTACTCAGAGCCATAAAAAGAATGAAATAATGCCATTTGCAGCAACACGGATGGACCTAGAGATTATCATACCAAGTGAAGTAAGCCAGACAGAGAAAGACAAATATACCAAATATCATTCTGGCTGGTGTCTAGACACTGAATTGTCAGGGGAAGTGTGCAATAACGGATGTGAGGAGAAGGCTTAGAGTCCACGTGACCTCGGACAAGTCATTTGACCTCTCTGACCCTCCATTTCCTCATCTGTAAGATGGGAATAAGAAAACCTACCTCTGAGGCAGTTGAAAATTAAGTGACATAATGGCTTCAGTGCCCCCAACACAAGTCCCCATTCAATATAGTCCACTGTTACCTACCTTTTCTGGGAGAGGAACTCCCCAAGATTTCTCACATTTTAAAAATTCTTTTATGACACAAATTTTGATAGTCTGTTATTAAAACTCTAAGACATTAATTGACTGCAGGAGATGTCTCTGGACCAATTATAATGAAATACTATTCTGAAGGGAATCATGTTATAGCAACATATTTAGGATTTTCCTTTGCTGGGACTTTACATCCTTTAAGATGCTGGCTGCTGCTCTGAAGGCTTCAGGCTGTAAGTGCAAAGTAAACTGTGTCTCCATTTTGGACACAGCTGTGGGTGCCCGATGGGGTGAGTGATCACACAAGCCCATCGTTCTCTGGACAAGCATCCCCGCCTTTTGTAACAGGCAAATCCACTGGCTAAGCTGATGCCAATCTGGGCACTTCAAAGCAACTGCCATGTTGAAGCAACTTCTCTGTCTAAAGATACACACGATCTTATTTCTAGACAAGTGCAAGCACGTTTCAGATGATGGGCTTTTTCTTTTCAGACTACGTTAGATGTATTTCATGGGAATTGTGACGATGGGTTGGAGATTGTGTTTTGTTTTCCCATTTCTTCCCAGTGTGGACAGTTAAAGTATCATTTTCATAAAGGTAAAATCATGACTCTCATGCGAATATAAAATGAACTCATGTCAAAGATTTTATTAAACTGAGTAATTAATGAAGGAACCAGAAAAAAAGTTAAAAGAGCATTTGAGGATCTAGGTATCTGGAGACAATTCAATACAGTAATATTGGGATAGGATTGCAGGGCTGGACACGAATCTGATTAAAATCCAGCCAACAAGGTAATAAACCATTAACATTTCAGGTTATCTTTTCTTACTGAACAGAAGTTACTGGCTTCTTTAACCGGAAAAAAAAAATCCACAAGGTAGCAAGTAACTTTACTAAGTCAGGACCTTTAATCAATACCCTTTATAAGATTCGAAACCTCCCTTCCCTCTAAATGCTTCATCTCTGCTCGATTCTCCAAAGCTGAGGACCCATATTCATGTGAAACCAACTCACAGCACACTGAAGGGACAGTACTAGAGTGGGCAGACTAGCCAGGCCTCGAGGTCCATCTTCTGGACATCTCAGGGGTCATTCTTACTGAAAGCCATCAAAAAGAGTGGCCAGAGAGTCAGAGAGCTTCCTTCTTCTTAGACAGAAATAGGAGCTCTCACCTTGGTGCTGTGTGTCTCTTTACCTTCCAAAGACTTGAACCTAAGGCATCGCATCACTCATCCTTAACCACTCATTAACTAACCAAGTAGCCAGTGAGCACCTACTGTGTGCTGGAATCTGGGGATACAGTAAGAGCAGGAAAGTGTGGTCCCTGCTCTCCTGGACGTTATGCTCTGCAGGGAGACAGATACCAAATAGATGATCGCCCGCTTAATGAATTAAATACAAGGGTCATAAATCCTGATATGGAAAGGTGTTAAGAAAAAAAATGGGGAGAACTAGCTTAGTCTGGAAGAATATGGGTAACAGGGCATCATCTTTCAAGGAAAGGACACTTTAATCTGAAAGGATGAGAGGGATTTCACGGGGAGCAGGGGCGCAAGGTGCTAACTGTTTCACGGGGAGCAGGGGGGCAAGGTGCTAACTGTTTTGGGTAGAAGGGACAGCTTGTGTGAAGGATTCGAGGACCCCAAAAGGGTGGGGCTCCTGAGTGGCTGGTGAGGAAGTGACGCCATGAGGCTGGACAGGAGAGCAGGGTCCTGGAAGTTTGGGCTTCATCCAAAGGGTGCTGGGGAGACGTTGAAGGGCCGTAGGGTGAGGAATGACGCGATCAAAATTTGTGTCCCTGGAAAGTCCAGCACTGGGAACAGTGCTGGTAAATACTCAGTAAACATTGGCAGAATTCGTGAAGGAGCACAGGGCTGGCCCGAGGGGAAGCTTCCCCTCGGATCCCTGGCTGTTAGCTCTAACTCAGCTCTTTGCTTTCCAGTTGAATCTCATAAACTCACTCAACCTCAGACAAGTAAGGCTTCATACCATCCCTCTAGCTGAGGATCTGTGGTTCACCATGGATGAAAGAGAAAATCTCCGCAGGCAGCAATGACCCTCACTGTACACCAGCCCTTAACGCTTCAGGCCCTTCTTCCTTCTTTGAAAAATGAGTGAACAGTGGAGATGCCCCAGGGAGGTAACGCCCTTCCCAAACTGCAAAAACATTTCAAGTTTTCTTGACAAAGATTTTAAAACGAATGCGCCATCCAACCAAGAGCTGATGCACAGGGTATGTTAGGGTGCAAGGAAATGGGCAGTTTCATTCAAGGGTCAGGGTGGGCAGATGTGGAAATGACTCAGACCTCGCTGGAGGGCCGTGAACAGCCCGGAAGGGGGAGCCCCAATGATTTCCACCTGCAACTCCCCTCCCACAAATGTGTCTGTGGAAATAACAGGGGGAGTTGCAGATAGTTGGCTATCAAGGTAATCATTTCAGCATTGTTTGTAATCGCTAAAAACTGGAATTAGCTAAAATGTCCCCAAATCAGGAAGTTCGAGTATGGGTCATTCATACAATGGAAGACCATTCTGCTATTTAAAAGGATATTGAAGAAAACTGTTTATAGGCTGACGAAGATGTTCACAATCTATTTTTAAGTGGGGAAAAGCAGATTATAAAACTGGATGTATCATAGATTCTTATTATGTTTTCTTAAACATCTTTATTGGAGTGTAATTGCTTTACAGTGATGTGTTAGTTGCTGCTGTATAACAAAGTGAATCAGCTATATGTATACATATATCCCCATATCTCCTCCCTCTTGTGTCTCCCTCCCACCCTCCCTATCCCACCCCTCTAGGTGGTCACAAAGCACCGAGCTGATCTCCCTGTGCTATGCAGCTATCTATTTTACATTTGATGGTGTATATATGTCCATGCCACCCTCTCCCTTCGTCCCAGCTTACCCTTCCCCCTCCCCGTGTCCTCAAGTCCATTCTCTACGTCTACGTCTTTATTTCTGTCCTGCCCCCTAGGTTAAAATATAATTGTTACTCTAAGTATGTGTATGAACATGTAAGTTCAAGAAAAGGTCTGGAAAGACACAGCCAAAGAAGTAACAGTAGTGACCTGTGGTTGGTGGCACTGTAGGTGCTTTTGGCTTTTTCTATTTTCTTACCGTCATTTTGTATTCTTTCTTTATGAACTTTCATCGCTTTTGTAGCAAGGAAAAAAAGGCTCATGTACAAAAATGTGCATGATCTCCTAGGATCTCAGCTGCTGTAGATTTTATGGAGGATTTTCAGTGCCTCTTTGCCTGCAAGGAGGATTTGATTCTCCTTAGTCTTCTCAGATATACATGCATGTGTTCCCCCAAATCCACAGACCTGATTGTGGGTTTAAGATGGTATTTTTCAGCAGTTGGCCATCCAATTCCATTTTTGTGACAGAAAAAGAAAACATTATTATGCAAAAAAAAAAACGGCATCAGTTCTCAACCAATGTAATGGGAGGATTGGTCGTTTCCGCTTTATTTATAAACTGTACTAGGGGCTAGTGTGTATAAAAAGTATAATTAACTAAATTTGATTTTTTTAAAAAGGCAGCCGGAAGAATGAATACCAAAATGCTGTAAATAGTTACCTCTGAGTGGTGGGATTGTAGGTGATTTTCACTTTCTTCTTTTTGCTTCTCTACATTTCCTAATTTTTCTGTAATGCACTGATATAATAAGGGAAGGAGGCGATTACTTTAAAACCCACAGAAACAAATTGCATTCTTTTATTGACAGCAGAAAATTCCAGTAAGAAGGGGTTTTACCATTGCCGTCGTTACAACAGGTGGTTTTGCGTTTTTTGGAGGACTGTGTGGCTTACAGAAAGAGCATGGGTCTGAGAATTAGGAGACTGCCCGTGTTTTGATCCTGGCTGTATAGACTAGTCACTCACCCCTTGCGTCTTTGTTTCATTGCACGTGAATAAATGAACATTGATGGAGCCTCGCCTATGCGCCTGGGTACGTGCTTGATGCTGGGGAGAGAGCAGCAAACCGAGTGAGGTCTGGTCCCGGAAGTCATGGAATTTCCAGTTCCAGTCGGGAGAAAAACAAGCACCAGGCAAAGGGCAGTAGAATCATCTTGACACTTTACAGCCAAGCATTACTGAGCACTTAGCAAATGCCAGGCACTGTTCAATGAGCTTTCTACACTTACCAACCCATTTAATTCTCACAATAACTCCATCAGGTAGATGGTACTATTATTCCCATTTTACAGACAAGGAAACTGAGGCCCAAAGAGAGTAGCTAATTTACTCAAGGGCACACAGCTAGGAAGTCACAGAGTCAGGATTTCAACCCAACTCTGTGCTAGGCTGCCCTCTACCGTATAACTAGGGGGGTCATAAATTAAATCAGGACCGTGAGAGGGGAGAGACTGGACCTGGTCTCAGGGTGGAGGTAATACTTCCTGGAGGATCTGACATTTCACCTGAGACCACGCCCCACACTCCCCAAGGATGGGTAGAAATAAATCCGGCAAACAACAGGGACGGGGCCTCTGGGGTCGAGGAAACAAGATAAATGAGCAGCTGTGACTGGGTGCTAAGCGAGTGGTATGGCTGCAGTGGTTACTGGCAATGATAATGACCGTGAATTCTTTCGCCCCTGCCCCCAGATGCTCTTGGCCAGGGCACTTTATGACAACCACCCCGACTGTGCCGATGAGCTGGCTTTCTGCAGAGGAGACATCCTGACCATTCTGGAACAAAATGTGCCAGAAAGCAAGGGCTGGTGGAAGTGTTTGCTTCACGGGAGGCAAGGCCTGGCCCCTGCCAACCGCCTTGAAATCCTCGTGGAGGCCCCTGCCGACAGGCCCTGTCCCCCTTTCCTGAGAGGCCCGGAAGATGCTTCCACCAGCTCCCAGGAGACCTATGAAGTGCCCACCCTGCTCAACCCCTCATCTCCAGGCCCTGTGTACGAGCAGATGAGGAGTTGGGTGGAGCGGCCTCTGCCTCCCACCGTCCAAGTCTATGAAGTCCCTGACCCGCCTTCCAGCGCCAGAATCGTCTGTGAAAAGACTCTAAGATTTCCAAAGCAGGTAAGCCTGTTTCTGGACAGAAGAAATAGGTCAAGGGGTACGTAGCACCCAGGGGCTTAACTACCCTTGAATCGTGGGTGTCCGTCAGGAGATCAAACATACAAGATGGGAACCAGATGGCCGGGGTGAGTGGATGAGCTTGTGTTTGGCGCCCACTTTGGTTGTCATTAACACTCTGGGCACCCTGGCGGTTCCTGGCTCACCGAGACACCCACACTTTGCAGGAAACTAAATACTTAGTCAAGCTGTGTGTGAAAGCATCTCAACATTCATGGTGGTGTTTTTTTACGCCAGGAACACTAGGATGGCTAGTGGTAAATGGAGGGGTTGAATTTCCATGGGTCAAAGGCAGGAAATCACTCATCAGATTTAAAATTTGTATTCCTTTCCATCCAGAAACTTTACTTTCAGAATAGCTGCAGAAATATACAAGAAGGCAGAAATAGATCTGGATGAGGAGGTCATAGGCACTATAGCGTTATTTGTTACAGGGAAAGATCCAGGATGCCTAACTGTTTATTCATGGGGTATTTGTTCCGTAAATTTCGGCATAACCTATGATGAGCTACTATGCAGCTGTGAAAAAAAAGATGAAGCAGTCCTGTAAGGTATTTATAAGTGGGGACAAAGAACCATTTAAATAAAAACCAACCTAACAAAGAAAAACTCAAAAACAAAAATTGTGTGTGTATGTGTGCATTGAAAAGAATACACACCAACGGTGGTTACGCTTAGGAAGTGGAACTGGTTAAGGAGAAAATGAAAGAAGGCATTAAGCAGGGACCTTTAATTTATTCGCTCCTGTGTCCCCAGCATCTGGGACCATGCCTGGCATGGGGTGGGTACTTGATAAATATTTGATGAACAAAGAGACTAGGAAGTTGATTTGTGCGTTAGGCAGAGCATGTGTTACATCTGTAGTTTTTAAAAATAACAATTTTTAAAAAACAGAGGAAAAGAAGCGCTCAGTAAATGCAGAATGAAACTGTTTTTTTTTTAAAGAAGGAAAGGAGTTAAGAGAAAAATAATGTACTGTTTTTCCCCAAGCCCTGGCCTTCATGAAGTGTTAAGAATGTAGAACAGATTTGCATATGGTCTTCAGTCACTGCAGGCATTTCCTGCCGTCACACACTTTGCTTTCAGCTCAGATGACACATCCCACCCGGCCCCAGCTCTGCATGGAAGTCCCGGCGAGGTCTGTGTCCAGGAAGGCCCACTCCTCCCATGTATGTGCTGGCCCCCACCCCCCAGCTTCCCCCCCCGCGAGCAATATCCCACCTACCATGCAGGCCTCCTCCACACTAGCTTCTTCAGACAAGGTGTTGATTCCTTAAGAGATTTTGAGTACTTCAGATTTCCTAGCTCCCCGGGGCTGCCATGCAGAGAACCAGCTGTTACACAGAACAGCTGCCACTCGTAGGCACTGGCTGCAGACACCAGAAGGAGGCAGCTCAGTCTCCAGCATCCATCCGTGAGGTGGACCCCAAGTCACTTTTCGGGAACAACTGGCCCAGATCTAGGCCTGGCACACTCAGCTGTCATCTGAGCAGCTGACTCGGTGCTGGCTTCTCTGAGAACAACAAGTGGCCTGAGCTGAAGTTAATTGAGTTGCTTTTCAAAGCCACTAAAAGACACACACAAAAAATCAAAGGCCCCCAAAAAGGACAGCAGCTGCAATGCCCACTGTTCCCCGGGGATCCCAAACCCCCAGCACAGTGCCAGGCTCCTGCAAGGTGCTCTGTAAACATTTACGGAACGAATGAAATGACCGGATCCAACCTAAGGCTTCACAACCATGGACTCACTGTCAACTTCTAGACTGACAACGGTATGGAAGGAGAGATGAGTTTACCTCATCAGAAAAGGGCCAGGGCATTAGCTGTAACATTTGTCCTTGACATGAAGCGTGGAGCTCTCACTGGTGCAGGCTGCGGCCACGGACAGAAACCACGGCTGCAAGAGGGGAATTTAGAAGCGAGGGACTCCTCACCACTCAAGCAGGTCTTGCTGTGGCCCCAGCAAAACACCTGGGGAACTTTCCTTCCTTTCACTCCTGCTTAAGTTCCCTCCATCGCTGCCCTGTCTATATTTTTGCTCCCTCCCGCCTCCCTTTTTTATTGCCTTCTCCGTGCTTGGGGGTCTTTTAAAGCAAGAGATGCCATCTGTGGCTTAGAAATCAGGAGTCCAGATTCACTTGGCTTTGGGGGCAGCCACAGCTATGCTGGGTGATTGGAGACATCCCAGCACCCCTCTGTACTTCTCTTTCTTGCTCTGTATCAAGAGAGGGTGGGGCTCCATCATTTCTAAGTTCACCTCAAGTTGTATCTTTTGGTGATTCTGAATAATTTTGCTTCTTCCTCTACTACAAGAAGGAAGGAGCTAGAAGAATGCAAGATGATAATCAGTTAAGAATCTTCTGATTCACAGAAAAGGCAGACATCTTCTCCAAGTTCGGGTAATCTAGCGGTGAGCCTTGAGTCTGAGACCGCCCAGAAAATATTCCATTCTGAGCAGAAGCGGACATTGGTAAAACCGAGCACGTCCAGCCATTAGCTTTGAGCTGTTTTCCGACGGGCGGTTCACAGGGTTGGTACACGGCCCGGGGGACCCATTTCAGAGATTCCCCGGGTTGAATATCTCTAGATTAAGGTTGGCCAAAAATTAAAAACCAAGAAGGTGGAAATATGTCACCTGTCTCAAGTTGTCCTAATAAGGGATTCTCCGTCTTTCTAGCTGGAAGAGACCCGTGTAGATTAGAACAACTCTTCGCTTTACAAATGAGGAAATTGATTCCCAGGGAGGTGAAAGGCCCATCCAGGGTCATACCCTGATGAGTACTAGAGACCAAAGTTTCTTTGTTGTGTCTGTCTCTGTCTACACCCCTGGGCTGACAACACCCAAGGCAGAGCCCTTGGCCTACGCTTGATCTTGTTCACCTGGCTCTGTGGCTGACGCTATCTATTTTGTTTTATTGAAGTTTAACCTATAGATCCTAAGGGTATGTAGTTCAGTCGCTAGTATCCGGATCTAGAAAAAGAACGAAACTAACATCCCAGAAGCCCCCTCCCACCTCTCCCAGCCACTTCCCCCCAGGGTAACCACTGTCTTGAGCTTTGTTTTACTTCTTATTCCAACTTCCTTAATATAACATGCCGGCCTCTCTTAAAAAAATAATAAAATAAAATGACCATACAAAGAAGGTATTTGATTTTGGTTTAAATTCAGAGAGGGTAATCTTTTGTATTTCAAGTAAGAAGGTCAGATTTCCTGATGAAACTGCTTTTAGACCCTCTAGTTCTCGACCTGGAGCTTCCTTCTGTCCTCCAAACCTTTCAAAACCACGTTTCTCAAAACAGGTTCCTTAACTGATTGCCATCTACATTTTCCGAGAAACACTGGGCATTTTTGAACTGACTTCTTTCCACCTAAAATTCCAAACACAGGAAAGTCCCCTTGTAGTCTGTAGGTTGTCTCTTGGGCAAGTGTGACCCACAAAGTCAGCTGCATAAATAAAATGGACCTGTGGTGATTGGGGAGTGGTAGGCAGTGGAACCGTGTTTGGACAGGCTCTGCGGTGGGAGAGAGCTCGCTGTGTTCCAATAAGGAAGGGGGTGGGCAGGGAGGAAGGAAGGTGATGGCTGACAACTGGGGACACACCATGCATAGTCCCTGGGGTTGGGCAGGGCATGGCCTGCAAGGAGCTTGGAATTAACCCAGAGCATAATGGGGAACCGTTGCTGAGTTTGTCCTGGACAGATCAGCCAAAGACCAGCAGGGACCAAGTCCGGTTTACTAATCTGCGGCAGTGAAGGGGATCACAGAGCAGAGGATCAGGTAGCACCTGTAAAGCCCCCCTGCCTGCCTCATTCACGGCTGCATCCTCAGCATCATTAGACAAACATTAATAACCCAGCGTTCGAATCACAGCCTGGGATCCCTAGAGAACAGCAGAATCACCCGGGAAACTTGATGATACAGCAGTTTTTCAGTTTCTCCATCAAGACTCAGAAATTCCGTACCACGGACGCGGAGCCCAGGAATCTGCATTCCAGCCTGCTTCCCAGGTGAGGCTGATGCAGGCAGCTATGGGCCAGCATGTGAGGAAGACTGCCCTCCACCATGGACCTCCCCAACAGCGTGCTGCTGTTCCCAGTCTCAGAGCGAAGGGCTTCCAATTAGAGGTGCCCAGAGAACATCCCAGTGTGTCAGAGCTGCCTTTGCTGTCTCATGACCCGTGGACTCAGTGGTGACGTTTCTTTCCCTCAACTCTTCTTTTTCTCCCCAAGGCCCTCTTCACAATTCCCAGGCCTGCTCGGACCTCGTTGCCAGCTCTGCCTTGCCAGGTGTACGATGTGCCTGCCCAGAGCCGGTGCCTCCCAGCCCTAAAGGTGAGCCTCAGCCGTGGCCCTGCTCTTCCCACACCTCTCCATCCATTGTGGGGTCTCAGGGTCACGCAGACCCTGCATTTCGGCTTTGCCACTGAGATATCTCCTGGAGCATCAGTCCTGACTCCAAAGGACACATCTTCCCTCAGAAACCAGCTTTGTGCCCAGGGAGCCCAGACCTACTCACGAGAACATTACTACTATTTGAATTCTGAATATTTAAAACTTTTTTACTTTTCATTTGTAATAGATACTTTATATCCACGCATATGTATACACACAAACATACACATACACATATCTGCACTTTTTTTTGTTTTTTTTCGGTTTCCAAAGCACTTTTATTTTGGCAGGCGCGATCTTAGTTCTCCTGCAATGGGAGTATGGAGTCTTTTTTTTTTTTAATAGACCTTTATTAGAGTATAATTGCTTCACAATACTGTGTTAGTTCTGTTGTACAACAAAGTGAATCAGCCATATACATACATATGTCCTCATATCCCCTCCCTCCAGAGCCTCCCTCCCACCCTCCCTATCCCACCCCTCTAGGTCATCGCAAAGCACCAAGCCGATCTCCCTGTGCTATGCTGCTGCTTCCCGCTAGCTAACTATTTTACATTCGGTAGTGTATATATGTCAGTGCTACTCTCACTTCGACCTAGCTTCACCTTCCCACCCCGTGTCCTCAAGTCCACCCTCTGTATCTACATCTTTATTCCTGCCCTGTAACTAGGTTCATCAGTACCTTTTTTTTTTTTTAGAGTCCATATATATGTGTTAGCATATGGTATTTGCTCTTCTCTTTCTAACTTATTTCACTCTGTATGACAGACTCTAGGTCCATCCACCTCACTACAAGTAACTCAATTTCATTTCTTTTTATAGCTGAGTAATATTCCATTGTATATATGTGCCACATCTTCTTTATCCATTCATCTGTCGATGGACATTTAGGTTGGTTCCACGTCCTGGCTATTGTAAATAGTGCTGCAATGAACATTGTGGTACATGTCTCTTTTTGAATTATGGTCTTCTCAGGGTAAATGCACAGTAGTGGGATTGCTGGGTCGTATGGTAGTTCTATTTGTAATTTTGTAAGGAACCTCCATATTGTTTTCCATAGTGGCTATATCAATTTACATTCCCACCAACAGTGCAGGAGGGTTCCCTTTTCACCACACTCTTTCCAGCATTTATTGTTTTTAGATTTTTTTGATAATGGCCATTTTGACCGGCGTGAGGGGATACCTCATTGTAGTTTTGATTTGCATTTCTCTAATAATTAGTGACGTTGAGAATCTTTCCATGTGTCTCTTGGCCATCTGTATGTCTTCCTTGGTGAAAAGTCTATTTAGGTCTTCCACCCATTTTTTAACTGGACTGTTTGTCTTTCTGATATTTAGCTCCATGAGCTGTTTGTATATTTTGGAGATTAATCCTTTGTTGTTTCATTTGCAAATATTTTCTCCCATTTTGAGGGATGTCTTTTTGTCTTGTTTTTGGCTTCCTTTGCTGTGTAAAAGTTTTTAAGTTTAATTAAGTCCCATTTGGTTATTTCTGCTTTTCTTTCCATGACTCTAGGAGGTGGGTCAAAAAGGATCTTGCTGTGATTTATGTCATAGAGTGTTCTGTCTACATTTTCCTCTAAGAGTTTTATAGTGTCTGGCCTTACATTTAGGACATTAATCCATTTGAGTTTATTTTTGTATACAGTGTTAGGGAGAGTTCTAATTTCATTTTTTACATGTAGCTGTCCAGTTTTCCCAGCACCACTTATTGAAGAGGCTGTCTTTTCTCCATGGTATGTTCTTCCTCCTTTGTCATAAATTAAGTGCCCATATGTGCGTGGGTTTATCTCTGGGCATTCTATCTTGTACCATTGATCTATATTTCTGTTTTGTGCCAGTACCATACTGCCTTGATTACTGTAGCTTTGTGGTATAGTTTGAGGTTGGGGAGCCTGATCCCTCCAACTACGTTTTTCTTTCTCAAGATTGCCTTGGCTATTTGGGGTCTTTTGTGTTTCCATACAAATTGTAAACTTTTTTGTTCTAATTCTGTGAAGAATGCCATTGATAGTTTGATAGGGATTGCATTGAATCTGTAGATTGCTTTGGGTAGTATAGTCATTTTCACAATATTGATTCCTCCAATTTCTCTAATAATTAGTGATGTTGAGCATCTTTTCATGTACCTCTTGGCCATCTGTATGTCTTCCTTGGTGAAATGTCTATTTAGGTCTTCTGCCCATTTTTTAACTGGATTGTTTGTTTTTCTGATATTGAGCTCCATGAGTTTTTTGTATATTTTGGAGATTAATCCTTTGTCTGTTGTTTCATTTCCAAATATTTTCTCCCATTCTGAGGGTTGTCTTTTCGTCTGGTTTATGGTTTCCTTTGCTGTGCAAAAGCTTTTAAGTTTAATTAAGTCCCATTTGTTTATTTTTGTTTTTATTTATGTTACTCTAGGAGGTGGGTCAAAAAAGATCTTGCTGTGGTTTATGTCAAAGTGTGTTTTTCCTATGTTTTCCTCTAAGAGTTTTATAGTGTCTGGTCTTACATTTACATCTTTAATCCATTTGGAGTTTATTTTTGTGTATGGTGTTAGGGAGTGATCTAATTTCATTCTTTTACATGTAGCTGTCCAGTTTTCCCAGCACCACTTATTGAAAAGTTTGTCTTTTCTCCATTGTATGTTCTTGCCTCCTTTGTTGTAAATTAGGTGACCATACGTGTGTGGGTTTATCTCTTTATTCTTTCCTGTACCACTGATCTACATTTCTGTTTTTATGCCAGTACGATACTGTCTTGATTACTGTAGCTTTGTGGTATAGTTGGAAGTCAGGGAGCCTGATTCCTCCAACTCTGTTTTTCTTTCTCAGGATTGTTTTGGCTATTCAGGGTCTTTTTTGTTTCCATAAGAATTGTAAGATTTTTTAATTTTTTAACTCTGTTTAATTTTTTAACTCTGTTCTAATCCTGTGAAGAATGCCATTGGTAGTTTGATAGGGATTGCATTGAATCAGTAGATTGCTTTGGGCAGAAGAGTCATTTTCACAATATTGATTCTTCCAATCCAAGAACATGATATATTTCTCCATCTGTTTATGTCATCTTTGATTTCTTTCATCAGTGTTTTATAGTTTTCTGAGTACAAGTCTTTCACCTCCTTAGGCAGGTTTATTCCTAGGTATTTTATTCTTTTTGTTGCAATCTTAAATGGGAGTGTTTCCTTAATTTCTCTTTCTGATTTTTCGTTGTTGATGTATAGGAATGCCAGAGATTTCTGTGCATTAATTTTGTATCCTGCAACCTTACTAAATTCATTGATTAGCTCTAGTAGTTTTCTGGTGGCATCTTTAGGATATTCTATGTATAATATCATGTCATCTGCAAACAGTGACAGTTTTACTTCTTCTTTTCCAATTTGTATTCCTTTTATTTCTTTTTCTTCTCTGATTGCCATGGCTAGGACTCCAAAACTATGTTGAATAATAGTGGCGAGAATGGACATCCTTGTCTTGTTCCTGATCTTAGTGGAAATGCTTTCAGTTTTTCACCTTTGAGTATGATGCTTGCTGTGGGTTTGTCATATATGGCCTTTATTATGTTGAGATAGGTTCCCTCTATGCCCATTTTCTGGAGAGTTTTTATCATGAGTGGGTGTTGAAATTTGTCAAAAGCTTTTTCTGCCTCTATAGAGATGATCATATGGTTTCTATTCCTTAATTTGTTAATGTGGTGTATCACATCGATTGATTTGTGTTATTGAAGAATCCTTGCATCCCTGGTATAAATCCCACTTGATCATGCTGTATGATCCTTTAACTGTTTTGTTGGATTCTGTTTGCTAATATTTTGTTCAGGATTTTTGCATCTATGTTCATCAGTGATATTGGTCTATAATTTTCTTTTTTTGTGATATCTTTTTCTGGTTTTGGTATCAGGGTGATGTTGACTTCATAGAATGAATTTGGGAGTGTTTCTCCCTCTGCAATTTTTTGGAAGAGTTTGAGAAGGATCGGTGTTAGCTATTCTCTAAATGGTTGATAGAATTCACTTGTGAAGCCATCTGGTCCAGGACTTTTGTTTGTTGGAAGATTTTTAATTACGGTTTCAATTTCATTGCTTGTGATTGGTCTGTTCATATTTTCTGTTTCTTCCTGGTTCGGTCTTGGAAGGTTATACCTTTCTAAGAATTTGTCCATTTCTTCCAGGTTGTCCATTTTATTGGCAAATAGTTGATTGTAGTAGTCTTTTATGATACTTTGATTTCTGCAGTGTCTGTTGTAACTTCTCCTTTTTTTAAAAAAATTTCTAATTTTATTGATTTGCATCCTCTCCCTTTTTTTCTTGATAAGTCTGGCTAAGGGTTTATCAATTTTGTTTATCTTCTCAAAGAACAAGCTTTTAGTTTTATTGATCTTTGCTAGTGTTTTTTTCATTTCTATTTCATTTATTTCCTCTCTGAGCTTTATGATTTCTTTCCTTCCACTGACTTTGGGTTTTCTTTGTTCTTCTTTCTCTAGTTGTTTTAAGTGTAGGGTTAAATTGTTTATTTGAGATTTTTCTTGCTTCTTGAGGTGAGGTTGAATTGCTATAAACTTCCCTCTTAGAATTGCTTCTGCTGCATCCCATAGGCTTTGGGTCATCGTGTTTTTGATGTCATTTGTTTCTATGTATTTTTTAATTTCTTCTTAGATTTGTTCAGTGATCTCTTGGTTATTTAGTAGTACACTGTTTAGCCTCCATGTATTTGTGTTTTTTATAGTTTTTTTTTTCCTGTAATTGATTTCCAATCTCATAGTGTTGTGTTCAGAAAAGATGCTTGATACGATTTCAATTTTCTTAAATTTTCCGAGGCTTGATTTGTGACCCAAGATGTGATCTGTCCTGGAGAATGTTGCATGTGCACTTGAGAAGAAAGTGTATTCTGCCACTTTTGGATGGAATGTTCTATAAATGTCAATTAAATCTATCTGGTCTATTGTGTCATTTAAAGCTTGTGTTTTGTTATTTATTTTCTGTTTGGATGATCGGTCCATTGGTGTAAGTGGGGTGTTAAAGTTTCCTACTCTTATTGTGTTACTTTCGATTTCTCCTTTCATGGTTGTTAGCATTTGCCTTATGTACTGAGGTGCTCCTTTGTTGGGTGCATAAACATTAGTTATTATATCTTCTTCTTGGATTGATCCCTTAATGTAGTGTCTCTCCTTATCTCTTGTAACAGTCTTTATTTTAAAGTCTATTTTATCTGGTATGATTATTGCTACTCCAGGTTTCTTTTGATTTCCATTTGCATGGAATATCTTTTTCCATTCCTTCACTTTCAGTCTGTATGTGTCCCTAGGTCTGAAGTGGGTCTCTTGTAGACAACATATAGATGGGTCTTGTTTTGGTGTCCATTCAGCCAGTCTGTGTCTTTTGGTTGGAGCATTTAATCCATTTACATTCAAGGTTATTATTGATATGTATGTTCTTATTACCATTTTCTTAATTGTTTTGGGCTTGTTTTTGTGGGTCTTTTTCTTCTCTTTTGTTTCCTGCCTAGAGAAGTTTCTTTAGCATTTGTTGTAAAGCTGTTTTGGTGGTGCTGAATTCTGTTAGCTTTTGTCTGTCTAAAATGCTTTTGACTTCTCCACTGAATCTGAATGAGAGCCTTGCTGAGTAGAGTAATCTTGGTTTTAGGTTTTTCTCTTTCATCACCTTAAGTATATCCTGCCACTCCCTTCTGACCTGCAGAGTTTCTGCTGAAAAATCAGCTGATAACCTTATGGGGATTCCTTTGTGTGTTATTTTTTGTTTTTCCCTTGCTGCTTTTAATGTTTTTTCTTTGAATTTAACATTTGTTAGTTTGATTAATGTGTGTCTTGGTCTGTTTCTCTTAGGGTTTATCCTGCATGGGACTCTCTGTGCTTCCTGGACTTGGGTGACTAATTCCTTTCCCATGTTAGGGAAGTTTTCTACTGTAATCTCTTCAGATATTTTCCCAGACCCTTTGTTTTAATCTTCTTCTTCTGGGACCCCTATAATTCGAATGTTGGTGCGTTTATTGTTGTCCCAGAGGTCTCTGAGACTGTCCTCAATTCTTTTCATTCTTTTTTCTTTATTCTGCTCCTTAGCAGTTATTTCCACCATTTTGTTTTCCAGCTCACTTATTCGTTCTTCTGCCTCCGTTTAAAAAAAAATTTAAAATTTTTTTAAAATTTTTTATGAGTGGGATTGTGTTCCTTTCTTACTGGTTGTTTGGCCTGAGGCTTCCAACACTGGAGTTTGTAGGCTGTTGGGTAGAGCTGGGTCTTGGTGCTGAGATGAGGACCTCCGTGAGACTTTACTCTGATGAATATTTCCTGGGGTCTGAGGTTCTCTGTTAGTCCAGTGGTTTGGACTTGGAGCTCCCACCGCAGTAACTTCTGCCCCACCCCCAGTACATGAATCAAGATCCCCCAAGCCACATGGGGTGGCAAAAAAAAAAAAAAAAAAAGAACAATAACATATTAAAAAATAAAATTAGACTAGGAAACTAACAGATATAGTAGAAAGAACATAAAAATAAAAATATACATGAATCAGCAACTGGAAGGTACATCACTACCACAATAGTAAAAAAGAGGATGAGGGAAAAGAAAAAAAAAGGAAAGGAAAAAGAAAAAAAAAGGTGGGGGGAAGGCCGTGGCTGTGGAGGGTGGGGCCTAAGCAAGGGCGGGTTTGGGTGGTGGGCAGGGCCTATGCTCAGGACCCACAGGGCTGGAAAAGGCCCTGAGGGCTGTGGCGGGTGGGGCTTAGGCTCAAGGAACAGAAGGGGCCCAGGCGTGCCCCCCACCCCTGGTCTCAGAGGGCGGGGGACCTCACCTGGGAACCCAGCAGGCTTCCTGGGCTCGAGTAGGCAGGGCAATCGCCCTCCGCTCCTCTCCCTCTCCTCCCGGAGGGCCCCTCCTGCCTGCCTTTCTTGATCTCCCTGGCCTCCCTCCTCTGCCCCTGGGACCCACGCGGCCTTGAGGGGGCTTTGGCGGGGCAGCTACCAGCCGAGGAGCTCAGCAGGCTCCCCGGCCCCAGTGGGAGGGGTAATCACCGTTCACTCCCCTCCCGCTCTTCTTGGAGAGGCCCTCCTGCCTGCCTCCCCTGGTCTCCCCAGCCTCAGGGGCACCAATCCTGTCTGGCCCCCATTTCTTCTCCCCGCTCAGTCCTCCCATGTCCTACCAGTTCACTTGGGGGTTCCTCCCGTCTCCTTGGGCATCAGGGTCCCACACCAGCAGCCGGCAGTTGCCCTAGTTGTGGGGAGACGCTAACTTGGTGTCTTCCCACACTGCCATCTTGACTCCACCCCCCTGCACTTTTTAAAAGTAATAATATCATGAAGGATATACATCTTTTTTGTTGTTTTTTGGCTGCGTTGGGTCTTCGTTGCTGTGCGCAGTCCTTCTCTAATTGCAGTGAACAGGAGGGCTTCTCTTGTTGCGGAGCACAGGCTCTAGGCACGTGAGCTTCAGTAGTTGCAGCACACGGGCTCATTAGTTGCAGCACATGTGCCCTAGAGCGTGTGGGCTTCAGTAGTTGTGGCGCAGGGGCTTAGCTGCTCCGTGGCATGTGGGATCTTCCTGGACCAGGGCTCGAACCCATGTCCCCTGCACTGGCAGGTGGATTCTTAGCCATTGCGCCACCAGGGAAGTCCCACATCACAGTCTTAACATTATCATTGGTTATCTTAACATTGATTATCTCTGGGGGAGGAAATTTTAGGTTTTGGGATTTTTTTAAACTTATTTGAATGTTACTAGTACATCACTTCTGTAAGACATGCTTCGTTTAATCAGAAAACAACTTCACTCACTTCTCAGCCCATCAAAATTGCCCCGTGGCTGTGTTCTCCCCTGCCCATCAGTGCACATCGGAATGGCCTGGGTGCTTCACCCACGCCTGCATCCTGGAACCACACTCAGGGGCGCTGATGTTTGAGGTCTGGGTGGGCCCCGGGCAGCAGTAATTTTAACGCTCCCAGATGGTTCTGGAGCACAGCCAGGGCTAAAGGCCACTGCTCTAGTCTAAATAAAAATTCAGGCCTTCTCTGTGACTTCCTGGTCCCTCACAGGTAATAATTAGTCTCAATGGAGGAATTTAATGTTCAGTGCAGGCAATACCCGAAGTTCCTACTATATTTAAAGCGAAAGCTCGTGCTCTCTCAGCTTGTTTGCAGGGCCTGGGCTCCTGCTGCAGGGACGGAGGGCTGGCTGGATTCTCTGCTAGTTCCCCACCTCGGGTTCCTTCTCACTGGGTGACCTCAGGGAGGTCACTCCTCAGGGAGGAAGCAGGGAGGCAGGACAGAGGTGGAAAGGTCCCGCGTGCCTGGTTCTGTGGGAGGGATGGTGCAGTGTTACCCCATGGAGGCAGTGAGCACTGCAGGCTGATTCTTTCCCTTCGGGGACATTTTTGCGAGTGCCAACCCCTCCCCGTCTCCCCCGATTGCCAGGTGTCTCTCTCTCTCTCTCTCTCTCTCTCTTTTTGGCTGCGTGGCTTGTGAGATCTTAGTTCCCAACCAGGGATTGAACCTGGGCTCTCAGCAGTGAGGGTCTGGAGCCCTAATCACTGGACCACCAGGGAAGTCCCATGCTGGGTATCTCTTACCTGCAAGTTGCACAGGGTGGGCAGATGCTTCTCCTCTGGCCGGTGGCTGAAGGTTCCTCCCTGAGCTCCAGGCAGCTGGTCATCTCCAGCCTCACCCTCCTGAGATGCTCTCACCCTCTAGGCCTGGCTCCAGCTCCCATGCAGCCCACGTCTGGTCCACAGAGAACGCACGGGCTCCCTCAGCCGCAATGGACCCCAGGGCCAGGACTGGGGGGCGGGTGGGGTATGGAGAATGGGGCACTTTCTCCCCCAAAGTTTTAAACAAAGACACATTTGCAGGACTTACTTCACTTGCCTCGCCCTCGTCCCGGCCCTGTGGATCATTTCTTTATTCAAAATGTTGATATTTTGTTCATCACGATTTTTTCACATCAATTGCGATTTTAAAGTGTATTGCATTAAAATATTATTTATCTTAGACACTGAGTTTGTTGGTGCACCTTTAAATGTTATGCCAAGGCAGGCGCTTCCCATTGCTCCGCCTGGTCCCCGCCCTGAGAACAGACCCCCTCAGCCCAGCCACCACCCTGTGCTTTGTCAGAAGATTCTCACCTTTAACTTTTCGCAAGCAGAGTTAGACATTGTGCACTATGACCCCAAGCTCAGGTGGCACAGCTCAAATCTCGGAAGGTTCCGTGGGGCACTTTCCACTTTGCCTGAAGGGAGTGAAAAGCATCCTTTCCTCCCCCCACTGAGAAGGGGAGAGCAGGACACTCACAGCCCAGCTCGCTCCAAAGATACCCCCTCTCCAAATTCCAGCTTTTTCTCTTTTTCTTTGCAAAACCTGTTTTGGTGCTCTCTCACCTCGCTTTGGAACATGGAACCTGTTTTTTTTATCCTAAAATATGTATTTCCTAATTGTTGCACCCAAAAAAAGCCTATTATCTGTAGAGGCGCCATGTCTTTTGCTCATTACTGGGTGTATATATGTCATATGGTTCAGTGTGTAGTCGTTAGTAGGCACTCAGTAAATATTTGCAGGATGAATACATGACTTACAAGCACAGGAAAATTTCTGCTGAGAAAAACAAGAAAGGAAAAAGACATAGTAAGTCCCAATCTTATATTTATTCTTCTTTAATTCAATCTTAAGGTGAACTAACAAGAGGAAATGAACTACCGTTTTTAACTGCAGCTGCAGCTAATTCTCTCTATAGTTTGTCCCCACCTTCGATCTAGAAGTCACCTTTTCTAAAGCGCAGAGTCCATTGTTGAAAATATACCCAGTAGAGCACACACTTCCACCATGAAAGCATCATGACTGAAATCCCCCAAGTCTTCAGTGATTTGTGTTTTCATTTGGAAAAAAAAAGGAACACTGGAGTGGAGAGAGTTTGTGATGTGCAGCCATCAGGAGGGAAAAATTCATGTTGTCCTTCTTTGTGGTCTTTCTCCAGGAGCCAGGGAAGCAGCAGCAGCTATATGACATCCTCCCCAGCCCCCAAAAAGCAGCACTTGGTCCCCCTGCCAGCCAACCAAACGTAAGTATGACGGGCGCTGAGATCCGATGCTATGCAAACCTGAATGGCCTCTGGGAAATGTTGTTTGCTTGGTCAAAATTAGGAATGCAGGGCTTCCCTGGTGGCGCAGTGGTTGAGAGTCTGCCTGCCGATGCAGGGGACACGGGTTCGTGCCCCGGTCTGGGAGGATCCCACATGCCACAGAGCGTCTGGGCCCATGAGCCATGGCCGCTGAGCCTGCGCGTCCAGAGCCTGTGCTCCGCAACAGGAGAGGCCACAACAGTGAGAGGCCCACGTACTGCAAAAGAAAAAAAAAAAAAATTAGGAATGCAAATCCCTCACAGCAGAACTTACTTCACTGGAGGCAAAACTTGTAACTGCAATGGCATTCAGGAACAGAACAAGCTACGTGGTTTAGATCCTTTAACTTCCATATGCCTCCGTTTCTTATTACAAACTTGTGTGAGAATTGACATAATCCCTGCAAAAGACCTAGTACAGTGCTTGGCACAGAGCAAGAGCTCAGTAGACTTTATTTTATTTTGTTTTATTTATTTATTTTAATTAATTAATTTACTTATTTATTTATGGCTGTGTTGGGTATTTATTGCTGCAGGCGGGCTTTCTATAATTGTGGTGAGCGGGGGCTACTCTTCGCTGCAGTACGCAGCTTCTCATTGCGGTGGTTTCTATTGTTGCGGAGCACGGGCTCTAGGCGCGTGGGCTTCAGTAGTTGTGGCTCACGGGCTCCAGAGCGCAGGCTCAGTAGTTGTGGCGCACGGGCTTAGTTGCTCCGCGGCATGTGGGATCTTCCTGGACCAGGGCTCGAACCTGTGTCCCCTGCGTTGGCAGGCGAATTCTTAACCACTGCGCCACCAGGGAAGTCCCTTGAGCTCAGTAGACTTTAGATAAATGCTTCTTCTTATTGTATACCTTGGAGACATGTTGCATCAAGGTAGGTTTTTATTTGTATAAAAAGGAGGTGCCTTAATTTGAAATCTGTAATCCATGTTTATCGTTGGATTCTGTCACATGTATAAATAAATGTACCTATGCCCAAGGTGGCAACTCAGCAGTTTCACAAAGGATGCATAGGAGTTTGTTAGACAGAAAGCAAGGGGTTGGGAAGACATTTAGAGCAGAGGAACCAGTTTGGGTAAAATTAAATATAGTGGTTCAAGAGAGCATTCTGTGTTAGGGGAAGGTAAACAGCAAGGGTAGCTGGACTTTTAAGGAGGGTGGTGGCAGAAGCGGAGAGCAAGGAGGCTCAAAAGGAGGTTGGAGCCCGACTGTGAAGGGCTTGAGTGATAACAGCAGTGGGGAGCAACAGAAGAAGCGTGAGTGGGGAGTGTTGATCAGATTTTTAAGAAGCACAGTGCCAAGCACTTGGTGGGTCCTCAATATAATACACATGTGTCACCTGAGTCGCTCATACTGTCTTTTTATTGCTCCTAAACTGGGTGACTTTGTGTGGTTTTTCACAGGGGCAGAGTGTTCCGCTGATGTCAAGCATTGCCTTAAGGAGAGGCAGCTGCAACACGTTGCCAAGCCCTCAGAAATGCGAATGGATTTATGACACGCCAGTGTCTCCGGAAAAGGCTGATGTAAGAAACGCATCTCTAAGCAGCTTTGTGGAAAAATCGGGGCACCGTGCTCTCCCCAGGTACATGTCCAGTTTTCACAGCCCTCAGAACAGCAGAGCAAGGACCCTCAGTCCACACCCGCAGAAAAACGTGCCCATGCAGAAAAAACTCAGCCTTCCAGAGATTCCTTCTCATAGCTTTCCACCACCCAGGGATGCATTCCCTTTGGATGAAGGTGTCAGCTACAAGGTCCCTGCAAGCTTTCTGATCTCCCGAGTGGAACAGAAGAACACCAGGCTGAACATTTACGACGTCCCTAAAGCAGTGCTAAGTGTCCCTCAGGCTGGGAAAGAGCTGGGAAAAGCCGATGGGCCTTCAGAGAATTCCATGGACCATAATTCCTCATGGTTCTCCGGACGGGCAGCATCGCCGTCTCCTGAGCCAGACGGCTTGTCCGTTTCCAGTTCTGACAGCAGAGCCAGCGTCCTTTCCTCATGCTCCTCCACGTCTAGCCACTCTTCTAGCTCCTTCTCGGAGGAGTCAGCCAAAGAGCTCCCCTTGGACCTGGACTTGGCCAAAGAGACAGTCACAGCTCTGCAGCACAAGGTGGACAACTCTGTCGCGGGCCTCTTGCTCTTCGTCAGTAGGCAGTGGAGGTTCCGAGACTACCTGGAGGCCAATATCCACGCGATCCGCAGGGCTGCCGACCGCATAGAGGAATCCTTGAGAGAATTTCTGGATTTCGCCTGCGGCATCCGTGGGACCGCCTGTAACCTCACCGACAGTAAACTTCAGGCCAAAATTAGGGATCAGCTACAGACAATCTCCAACTCCTACCAAATCCTGCTTGAAACAAAGGAAAGTCTGGAGAGCTGCGATTGGTCCCTGGAAGTCCTTGTGACCAACAAAGTCCAAAACAGCCTGGATGACCTGGAGAGATTTGTCCTGACGGCGCGGATGGTTCCAGAAGACATCAAGAGGTTCGCCTCCCTCGTCATTGCCAACGGGAGACTCCTTTTCAAGCCGAACTGTGAAAAGGAAGACCCCATGCAATTGACCCCAAATGCAGAATTTAAGCTTGCAAAATCCATCTGGCTTCCCCAAAAGGAGATTGAATCATACCAAAGGAATGCTTCTTTTCAGAAACAAAGGGAAAGCAAACACCCTCCTGAACTATTAAAGAAAAATAGGACAGATGTTTGTGAACAGGTGAGTTCAGAGTGGTATACTATAAGGGGACTTTCCATTTTTATCTGGAGTGGTCACCAGTAAGTTAGATGATGAGAATCTGTTTTATCGTCTTTGGGGAGATAAGGGTTCCATTTTCCAGAAAATAAAATTCATGGAAGTAAAATTCTAGGTGAGCTCTTAGTAAGAAGTAAGATATGTATCTTAATATTAAGGCAGACAGGATGTCTTCTGGAAAATTGGGGTTTTGGGCTTACCTCTGATGCTAGGATTAGAAAGGATTTTGAAAACCTTGTGAAACCTGTTCTTTGAACAAAATTTTTCATCTTATCATCAAGTTTCTTTGCATTTTTCACAGTTTTAAATTTAGTCATTGTCAGTGTGTTTCTTAGAAACAGAAGAGGAACTGTAAACACTCTTCCAAGTTGTGCATGGTCCTAGCAGCCTCCAGACTCTAGTTACTCTTAGGAATACTTTGCTCCATGAGTCTAGACACTATAGAAAGAGACCCTTAGTTCAAGAATTGCAAGTTGCAGGGCTTCCCTGGTGGCACAGTGGTTAAGAATCAGCCTGCCAGTGCAGGAGACACGGGTTCGAGCCCTGGTCTGGGAAGATCCCACATGCCTCAGAGCAGCTAAGTCCGTGTGCCACAGCTACTGAGCCTGCGCTCTAGAGCCCACGAACCAAGAGCCCGTGCTCCGCAACAAGCCACTGCAATGAGAAGCCTGTGCACCGCAACGAAGAGTAGCCCCCGCTCGCTGCAGCTAGAGAAAGCCCACACGTGGCAAGGAAGACCCAACGCAGCCAAAAAAGAAAAAGAGAGAGAATTCCAAGTTGCAAGAAATGCAGCAGGTAAACTGGGGCCTGTGTCACGGAGATAACTCAGTGCTTTCAGCCCCAGTCTTGGTTTTCTGCTGACATGGCTGGAGGTGCAAGAGCTTTAACACACTCTAGAGAAGCTGGAAATTTGGTTATTTTTCGTTTCCCAATAAAATTGTGTGTCATTATATTAGGCCATGTTGGTAGGCAAAATTCAGCCCTCGGGCTGCTGAAGTCTCCTTTGTTGGAAAAAGTCATTACTAGGTAGAACCATCAACAAAAACATAACGAGGAATGCCCAAGTTATAAAGTGGACTTAAACAGCTATATAATAGTATAAAGACCATTCCAGTTGGTAATTTGAAGGGATTTTATGTTTCAGGAGTTGCCTAGCCTAGAAGAGAAAGAAACACCCATCTTGGAACAAAGGTTGGATGAAAACAAAGACTTAGAAACCCAGGTAAGCGATGATGCTGACTCTCCAATACTTCTGATGGACTAATAGGCTTCATCCCCAGAGACGTTTCCTGCTGTGAATAATTCAGGATTACAGCCCTGACCCACATGGGAGGAGACTTGGTTTTGTGACGGTTCTTCCTTTTTTATAATAGAAGGAACCCTGGGGATGAGCAAGTCCAATGAGCCCCAAAACGTGGACCATGGTCCTTTAACCATCAGTGAAATAATTCTAGGTGCTCTGCAAATTTATCACAGGAGATACTGACATGGCATGAAGTCACACGGACTCACATTCTTGTTGACATTTTTTCCCCTTTGGCTTAAACAATAGAAATTCATTTTCTCACAATTCTGGAGGCTAGAAATCCAAGATCAGGGTTCGTTTCTCCTCCGGTGTCTTTCCTTGGCTTGTACATGGTTGTCTTCTCCCTGTGTCTTCACTTGATCTTCCCTCTGTGCGTGTATCTGTTTGACATTCCCTTTTAATGTTTCTGATTACAACAGAAAAAACATTTTGGTTTGGGGCCTGTGTATCTTCAACACCTCTCTGACATTTGATCTTCTTCCTTTTTTTTTTAAATCAAAAATGTTATCATTGTACTTATTTTTCTTTGCTTACCTCCTATTAGTGGCAAAGGATAGTAGTTTTCCATTTACCGATTTTAAAAGTTTTAACTTAAGTAAAAACAGCTGATCGCTTAAAAACAAGGATGTAGCTGACCGAAGTTAAGAGGAAGATGGAAAGGGCGTAATGTGTGAAGGTTTTCTTTGAATCACTGAAGCCTGGGAACCAATGAACCCATTCAACCTCCTGGCTGATGGGGGGTGGGAAGGGCAGCATGGGCGAGAAGGGACAGAGATATCCAATGATGTGGACAAGATTGTTTGCCTTCTCAGAGGCCAACTAAGATAATAACCCAGGCGTCCTGATGCTTCGTTCTGCAAACCCCAAACCCAAAACTTGGGGCCTGTCAGATGACTAAAAGTCATGCTATTTTGTTCAGCACGATGTATGCCTTGGACCAGTGGTTCTAAAACCTGAGAGTGTGTCATAGTTTCCTATAGAGCTTGTTAAAACCCAGAGGGCTAGACCCCACCCCAGAGTTTCTGATTCAGTAGGTCTAGGGAAGGGCCTGAGAATTTTCTTTTCTAACAAGTTCCCAGGTGCTGGAGGTCCAAGGATCACCCTTGGAAAAACCCTGCTTTAGACTGACTGCTTCTCAGTGGGGGTGGCAGGGGGACCACTGACCATCAGGTGGGCAGTTCTTCACTGCGTGGGATGGACTGTTCAGCATCCCTAGCCCCCTGTCCACTGGTAGCCTGTAGTGTTCCCTGGTCAATGTGACAACCAAAAATAGAGATTTCCAACAGCCCAGAATAAAAATCATAGTACATTTTTGTTTACCTACAGGTAATACTCCCAAGCCAAGATGCCAACATTCCAACGTCCAGATGGTTGCTCCTCATTTCTAGCCTCTGATGCATTCTTCTCATGCTCCCTGCCCCCCGAGAGCCCATCTCAACCAACACCCCAGGCTTTTCTTCCCTTTACCTGTCTATCTTAATCTGTTTGTGCTGCTACAACAAAGTACCATAGACTGGGTGGCTTATAGACAATAGAAATGTATTTCTCACAGTCCTAGAGGTTAGGAATCCAAGATCAGGGTGCTAGCAGGGTCAGATTCTGGTGAGAGCCCTCTTCCAGGCTGCAGACTGCCCACTTCTCATTGTATCCTCACCTGGCAGAGAGCAGAGGGTGGAGCAAGCTCTCGGGCAACCCTTGGAAGAGCACTAACCCCATTCCTGGGGGCCCCACCCACATGATCTCATCTAATGCTGGTCACCTCCCAAAGGCCCCATCTCCCAATAACTTCACACTGAGGGGTACAGTTTCATGATATGAATTTTGGGGAGACACAGTCAGACTATAACACTGTCTGAGTGCTTCTGAGCTGGGTGTTTTAAGACCATAGGTTGATAAGAGTGCACAGTTTGATAGAAAGAATGAGAGTTTCAGGCTTGCTGACTAGGCTAAGAGCTCCAGATCTTTATTTTGCTAGTAGAGTGACCCTAGGCAGCCTCTTCTCTTCCGGAAGCCTCAGTCTCCTCACCTATAACCTAACAAAGGGGTTTTTTTTTTTAAATTTTTTATTTTATATTAGAGTATAGTTGATAAAAATGTTGTGTTAGTTTCAGGTGTACACAAAGTGATTCAGTTATACATATACATGTATCTATTCTTTTTCAAATTCTTTTCCTATTTAGGTTGTTATATAATATTGAGCAGAGTTCCCCGTGCTGTACAGTAGGTCCTTGTTGGTTATCCAATTTAAATATAGCAGTGTATTTGATTATTACCTGGAGTAGGATTTCCACTAAGTTTGATGCTGAGAATCTTTCAATAGTGAACAGGCTTTTGTTCCACATTCCAGAAAATAAAATTCATGAAAGTAAACTTCTAAATAAAACTTTAATTAGCAAGTAAGATAAATATTTTAATCTTAAAGCAGATAAGTCAGTATATTTTTATTTCTTCTGGAAAGTTGGGGGATTCAGATTTACCTCTGATACTGGAACTAGGAAGGGTTTTTTAAATGCTTTAAAACCTGTTCTTTGAGTAAATTTTTAAATCTCACCATCAAGTTTTCTGCATTTTTTTTAAGTTATAAATTTAGTCATTGTCAATGAGTTTCTTAGAATGGGTTTCTAACAGTTTGTAGAGAGGATTGAATACGATTTTATATGTATCTAATATGAATGATTTTATATATATAATGTAATATATAAAATTATATACCTGAGAGATAATTTATATGTAACAGTGCTTTGAAAACCTTAACATTAATTTCTTAGGCAAATGTTGCACTGTGGGGCTTCCCAAACAAAACTGTACTTTTTCTTACAAAAAGTCTAGCAAATTGAGCAAAAACAGGAAAAGAGAGACAACCACAGCCTGTCGATCGAATCTCTCTCTTATCCATTGTTTCCTTTCTCTTCTCTAGAATCCTAGCTCCCTTTGCCCCCGACCTTTGAGTCAGCAGAATCCTGAGAAGAAAATCCGCCTTTCTGAACACTGCCGCCTCTATTTCGGGGCGCTCTTCAAAGCCATCGGCGTGTTGCACAGCAGTCTCGGCAACGGCCAGCCCCCCCAGATCTTCATCGCGCAGAGCAAGCTAGTCATCATGGTCGGGCAGAAGCTGGTGGACACGCTGTGCCAGGAGACCCAGGAGAGGGACGTGCGCAACGAGATCTTGCGCGGCAGCAGCCGCCTCTGCAGCCTGCTCAAGGACCTGGCGCTGGCCACCAAGCACGCCGTACTCCAGCATCCCAGCCCCGCCGCCCTGCAGCATCTCCAGGCTGAGACCAAGAAGCTGGAGCGGCACACGCAGCAATTCAGGGGGATGTTGGAATGAGCCTCCTTCCTCCTTCCTTCTCCGTGTTAACTTCTTCGCTTCAGCTTCACACCCACAACCTGTGCAAGTCTGTGCTCTGGGAAAAGCCAGCCTGGGGATACACCAAGGGGTGGCAACAGCCGTGGTGCCCAAACCCAGTATTACCAAGTGGCTGAGCAACCCCAGGACATTGGCTTATCCCACAGAGAGTCAGGGAAGAGAATCAGGTGTGAACTAAGGACCAAAGTTTTTAGCCTATCATGTAGGGCCAGTGTGTGAAATGAAGTTACAGAAATCAACTTTTATATTGGCTAAATGTGTGCCTGTTTTAAACTCAGTCATTCAGTCCTTACTTATTGGGGACCTATTATACGTCAGATTCTAGGTTCTGGGCATATAGCCCTGAATCAGACTGAGGCTTTGCCCTCAAGGAGCTTACAATCTAATGGGGAGACAGACAAATGGTGAAGAAGTACATACACAATGTATTAGCTGCTAGGGAGAAAATAAGTAGGAGAAGCAGGGAGAGATTATTTTCAAACAATTTCTGTTGCATCTGATAGAAAATATAATAAGTTTTTCATTTTGGATTAAACTAATTCTGTGAGATTGGTACAAATTATGTATCTGCATCTTACACCAAAAAAACACATATATATATATATATATTGCTATTTTGTCTGAACCTAGTAAAACAGGCATGTTATAAGTAGCAGTAAATTTGCAACATAACATGTTCTGTTGGGTTCCCTATTAATTTATTTTGTACATTATAGGTTCTGTGTTGATAAATTCAGTATGTTGGATCATAAAAGGTTTACACCTCAGTGGTCTCAAATGTGTTACCATTTATAATATTATGTAAATACAGTCATGAATTGCAACATCCTTTGTAGCAATCTTTTCTTTGGAAAAGTCTTTGATCCGTGTCACTTGGGTTCTGGTACCAAAGCAACATGTTTACTTGTGTCATTTAAACGCTTCTCCCCAAAGTGTTCAAGGAGCTACAGAAGAGGCCAAGTTCGCACGCGCAAGGCTAGCTCAGGAAAAGCAAAGCCAGGAAGTGTGGTATAAACAGGATCCTTATCGCTGGGCACAGATCTGAGAGGGGCCCAGAGCTCCCCCCACCACCCCCGCAAGTCAAACCACCTCCTCTTCCTCTCCTTGTAGCTGGGGCTTTAGCTTACGTTGCTATGGTTACATCATCACTTCAAGTCTTCACATCTCCTACGTGTACCTCAGCCACTAGGCATCTCCAGTCTGGAAATCACCTGAAATGGTACTAGCTCCGGTTCCTACCTGCTACTTAGTAAGCTCTTTTAAATTGTTGACTGCCAAAAGACTAATTATTTTCATTGAGTTAGTCTCAGGGTCCCTAAAGAAGGACCCCGTCTTTGTGAGGCTTGGTTCCCTACACTAGAATGGAGAGAGCCACATTCTGGGAGCAGCTGTGATCTGTATCAGCTACGACTCCTTCTGTTACAAGGGATCAAAAACCATATCCATGCTCTCTTAAGCAATAAAGGGAATTTATTGACTCAAGTATCTTAAATTAATCCAGGGGCAGGCTGGCTTCAAGAACAGCTGGTTTTAGGAATCCCACTATTGGGCATATACCCAGAGAAAACCATAACTCAAAAGACACGTGCACCCCAATGTTCATTGGAGCACTATTTACAATAGCCAGGTCATGGAAGCAACCAAAATGCCCATCAACAGACAAATGGATAAAGAAGGTGTGGTACATATATACAATGGAATATTACTCAGCCATAAAAAGGAACGAAATTGGGTCATTTGCAGAGACGTGGATGGACTTAGAGACTGTTATACAGAGTGAAATAAGTCAGAAAGAGAAAAACAAATATCGTATATTAATGCATGTATGTGGGATCTAGAAAAATGGTACAGATGAACCGTTTTGCAAGGCAGAAATAGAGCCACAGATGTAGAGAACAAACGTATGGACACCAAGGGGGGAAAGTGGTGGGGGGGATGAACTGGGAGATTGGGATTGACATATATACACTAATATGTATAAAATAGATAACTAATAAGAACCTGCTGTATAAAACATTTTTTTAATTTAAAAAATTTTTAAAAAGAACAGCTGATTTTGGGTCCTCCAGCAGAATCATCAAGGCCCAATTTCTCAGTCCCACTCTCTCTGTGTTAACTCTCATGGTTGCAGGGTGGCTGCCCTGAGTTATGTCCTTCTTGGTTTGTGGCCAATGGGGAAGAGTCTTGATTTTTGCTTGGACTAGTTTAGATCAGATGCCTGCCCCTGAAAGCTCCATGATGAGAAGGGCATGTAATACCCAAGTTGTCCTAGACCTGGAATTCACCCCTACACACACACGCACACACACACACATGCACGCAAACACACACACACACATGCACGCAAACACACACACACGCGCGCGCGTGCACACACACACACACACACACACACACACTCCCATGTGTCCCGAGAGAGGTAAGGGGATGGATCTGACAAGAACTGTGACATGTCTGAGATTTTCTCCTACTTCAAATTCACAAGTTAGCCTGTGACAACTTCATGAATGCTGAGAGAAGACACGAGACTGAGGTCAGAGGCTATGTCAGGGTCCCCAAGACAAGGTCCAGTGATTCGATAGGAGGATTCACAGGTTCCCACATATAGCTGTGCTCACAGCTCTGAGCCATCACGGTGAGAGGAGACAAAGCAAAATCGACAAAGGGAAAGCGCACAGGTGGCGGGGGGTGAAGTAGCAAGGAAACCAGGCTCAAGGTGCTGAGAGTCCCCTCCCAGAGGTCACACAGGACACCCTTAATTCCTCCAGCAGCGAGCTGTGACAAACACATGGGCAATGTTGCCGGTTAGGGAAACTCTTGAGAGCCTGGCCCCCAGGGTCTTCACTGGGGCTGATCATGCAGGCAGCCTCTGTGTGGCGTGGACCAAAATTCCAGACTCTCCAAAGGAGAGCAGGCATCCAGCATGAATCACATCATTTGTACAAACAGTTTAGGCCCTGCACCATTCTTACCAACTCTGCGGATGGTGAAAACCCTCCTCAAATCCAAATTCCTATCCAAGCACCAAAGCCAACCTTGCAAGCAGGACTTTCTAGGGAGATTAGTCAGGCCTGTCATGTCAACTCTCCTGCACAGTCAGGGGGCTTTTCTTACAGCCTCGCAAGCAGCTTATGTTTCATCTTTGCATCATTTCCTCACATCCCTCAAGTCCCAGGGGCAATGCAAAGGTGGGCCCATGTGATGCTATGCACACAGTGGGTTTGCATCAAAGCCAAAGAAAAAAAACCCTGAACATAGGAAGCCCCAATCTTTTATAGTATCTGTGTAAACCTGACCAAGCTTTGCCTCAGAGGGAGACCTTATCTTTACGATATTGGACAGCAAACAATCCCGCCCTTCTGCTCTGGAGGGAGAGGTTATCTCTGTCTTCCAAGGGAGTTTGTTACAAACATCCTGGAAAGGATAGTCTAGAAAAAAATGTCAAGTCAATGCCTCTGCTCAGAAGATGTGCAGAAACACGAGAGACCCTTGGAGCGCTGTGTCCCAGCTGGAGCCCCTAGCAAAGTTAGCAATGGTGTTAGGAGGAGGGGTTGCTCCAGGGAGACACCAATAATTGTTTACTCCAGGGGGCAAAATGATGTTTTACACATGAGTGATAACAACAAGATGTATCTATTAAGGGATTACTATATTCCAGACACTGTTCTAATGCTTTAGATGTTTCAGCTCATTTAGTCCTTTAGAAGTGACATAGTCTCCAATAGGTAATGGACAGGTCCCAAATGGTTTCAGAATACTATGTATGTACGTATGTGAGTGGAGAGATCAAGCCATGGATAGAGCCAAAGAGAAAGAGAAAGACAGAGAGAGAAACACACACACACACGGATCTGGAGCTATATCTATATATACTTCCTTTTTTGAGAAGAGTTCAAACCAAGGACCTTTGTCAACAAAGTACAAAACCATTGGGTTTAAAATAATGCAAACTGCTGCTCTCAGCTAAATGTGTTTCCCTCCTTTTTTTTAAAAGAGAGCAGTTGTGGGATGAGTTTCCACTGATTAATTCAATAGGAAAATTACTTCTGAAAAAAACCTGTAAATTAGGATAAAATCGTATTTTTTAGCTTTCAGCAACTTTTGGCTAAGTATTTTTCTCTAACACCCAGACTTCTGTACTGTTTCCTCTCCAGGTAGGAAGAGGAAATGGTGGGTGGTATGGTGGTGATGGTGGTGGTAGCAACTTGATCTCAATTAAGTTCAATTTCATCAGGAAGATGGAAGTGGTAAGAAGCCTTGTTTAGAGATCTCCTAGTGTGATAAGCACTGTGGACCCAAGCACCCAGTGGCAACTATTTTTCTTAACAAAGCATCTTTTAAAAACTTCATGTTCTCCCCAGGTAGGCACCCCATGTCTCCTGAAGCTGCCCCTTTGCAAAAGTTGCCCATTTATGTAGGTTATTTGCTAATGCCCTTTTCCTTTCATTCATTCAACATTTAGTGAGCACCTCCTATCTGCCCAGGCCTCTGCTGATCACTAGAGGTGCTGCAGGGGCCAAAGCAAAGACTCTGCGTCATGCAGCTTTCATCCCAGCTGAGGGAGATGGAAAACCAGGGCCAGAACCGGGTGAGGCGAGTGAGGCACTCTTTTTGGATGGAAAATGTAAGGGGGGGCTCCCCCAAAACTTAGTAATCAAGATAAATTATACTTTGATGCCATATTTTAAAAATCTAAATCAATGCAAAAAATCCATGGTGAACAAGATATCAAAATTTAAATTTATAACACGGTATCAGTGGTGGGAAGTGCAAGGAAGAAATTAAATCAAGGTAGGGGGTAGCATGATGGAGGAGATGTGCTTTTTTAGTTGGAGAGGTCTGGGAAGATGACTCCGAATAGGGGACCAGGAGCTGAGTGATGCGTCGCTGAAGGGAGCTGGTCTGGCAAACATGGGGAAGAGTGTTCTGGAAAGGGAATAGCAAGGTGAGTGCCCAGAGTAGACGTACACCTGGAGAGTTCAACGGAGAGGAGCATGCCCGTGAGGCTGGAACTGAGTGAGACATAGAGAAGAGAGTGACATGAGCTGAAAGGAGTAGCCAGGGGCCACTTCATGTAAGGCCCATACAGTCCTGGAATATTTTGTTTTCGGCCACACCGTGCGGCCTGTGGGATCTCAGTTCCCCGACCAGGGATCAAACCTGCACCCCCTGCAGTGGAAGCTCGGAGTCTTAACCACTGGACTGCCAGGGAAGACCCTCCTAGAATATTTTTAATATTTCACTAAAACTGCAAACAAAAAGTAATTTTTGTCCTGAGTTATCTCAGCAATCAACTCCATTTTCTACTTTATTTTATTTTAACCATCTTTGGGTTATCCTCCCAAGTGTAACCTTAAATGAGGCTGCGAAATTCTTGAAGAATCCTAGCACAGAGTTGTTTTTTTTTTTTCATGCTAATTCTTAAAGTGAGTTACTCTGCATATCAACTTTTTCCGGAAAGAATTCTTATTATTTATGTTATTTATTTATTTATGGCTGCGTTGGGTCTTTGCTGCTGCGCATGAGCTTTCTCTAGTTGTGACGAGCAGGGGCTACTCTTCGTTGCAGTGCACGGGCTTCTCATTGCGGTGGCTTCTCTCGTTGTGGAGCATGGGCTCTAGGCACGCGGGTTTCAGTAGTTGTGTCACGTGGGCTCAGTAGTTGTGGCTCTTGGGCTCTAGAGCGCAGGCTTAGTAGTTGTGGCGCACGGGCTTAGTTGCTCTGTGGCATGTGGGATCTTCCCAGACCAGGGCTCGAACCCGTGTCCCCTGCCTTGGCAGGCGGATTCTTAACCACTGCGCCACCAGGGAAGTCCCTCCAAACAGAATTTAAAACTGCACCTCTGGAGAGCACATGGGCAGAGCTAACCGGAAATCAAACCCTCAACAGTTTAGAAGTCTGAAATATTTGGGAACTATAGTAACACCCAGTAGAAGCATTTAAAGTATTGGTTCTTAGCCTGGGCCTCGGGAAGTCATGAATGAAATACATACACGTATAAACAGTAGCAAAATTTCCTACATGCTTATGGATATTCTTCTGCGGAATAAGTCCAAAGTTTTCATCAAATTCTCCAACAGGTCCAATGACCCCAGAAAGGTTAAGGAATACTGATTTTGCTAGAGGGTAATGTTTTTCTCTTTCATGATTTCATTCTTCTCCTGCCCTTCAAGTTCACAGTTTGATCCAAGGATCAAAGTTGTCACCAAGGATCCTCTTAAGGGAATATCCTTTACTGGTTCATTCAGCAAAGGCAGTGGGAAGAAGCTGCTGCCCAGTGCGCTGGAAATGAAATGGCTCAAATCAAATAAAGCACGGAATACAATGCCTGACAGCTCTCAACACAAATTAGTTGCTACTGATGATAATAATCAACTTAGCTGTGTATGGTCTGCAACAAGAAGTAACTTAGAGACCAATACTCTAAAAAAAGAAACAAAGGAGGAAGAGAAAAAACATCCAGCTGCCTGACCTTTAATGCCCTGAGAGTCATCACCACTGGGTGTCATCAGCAGCTTTGCGGGGAGAAGTCAAGGATCCTGGCATCTGTGGTTAGATGGGCCTCATTTGAGGAAGCCCCTTCCTCATCTCCTACTCCTACTTCCTTGATGTGTGACCCTGACCCAAGACACCTTGGACATCTGAGACTCAGGTTTGTCCTTCGGGAAACAGAAGGCATTACACCCCCTACTAAGATTGTGAGGACAGAAGGAAAGAATGTTTCCAAATCTCCCAGTGTAGGTAGAATCATGGTTTGATAAAGAGCAGCTATTTTTTTTTCTTTTTTTTTTTTTTTCGGTACGCGGGCCTCTCACTGTTGTGACCTCTCCCGATGCGGAGCACAGGCTCTGGATGCGCAGGCTCAGCGGCCATGGCTCACGGGCCCAGCTGCTCCACAGCATGTGGGATCTTCCCGGACCGGGGCACGAACCCGCGTCCCCTGCATCGGCAGGCGGACTCTCAACCACTGTGCCACCAGGGAAGCCCAAGAGCAGCTGTTTTTGTTTTTTCTGCCCCAAATGAATTCAGTGAGGGGTAGATATACTTGTCAGAAAATAGCACTGGTTTGAGAGTCTGTCTAAAGATCCTTGGGTTTTTGCTATTCTCTGTCTGATTTTCTGTCCATTGCTGTAAGAGAAAACTAATCTTAGAACCCATTCCCAGCTCTCACTGACTAGCTGTCTGACCGTTGACGAGTGCTTCGATCTTTCCAGCCTTCTGTTTCCTCCCCTAGAAATGAGATTCTAGGTGTACTCATCAGTTTTAGGGGCTGCTTGTCACCTCTCTCTGAATGAGTCTGTACTTTCTTTTGGTTTACTGACTACTGAATAGTGAGTGTGCCAAAGATTCTTCTAGGCACTGAGGATGCAACAGGGAATAAATCAAAGTCCCTAGGGAGTTTACAATTCTTGTCATGGGCATAAAAATAAATCATAAGCCAATGAGAGGCCAGCTGATTAAAGGGTTTATTTTCTTTTAATTCCCATTAACTGCAGTAACAGATAACCCAATCTTATAGCCCCTGAGGTTTTCATATCCACATACACTTTATTTTCTGTTCCCAAGTGGGGAATATTTTCTGTTTTTTATGTTTCACTTTGGTCAACGTGGTAACATCCATTCATAAATGGTCAGCTTTACTCGCAGTGGATAAGCTTTCCCCTAATATTTGTAATAATTAAAGGAACAAATGGAGAGATGGTCAAGAGCATGAAAGCAGACAATCATGGATTTTAACAGGGGTTTTGCATGGGATTTGTGTTCTCATTATAGATATGATACAGCCTGTCTCTTGGAAACATCAGTGTACGTTTTATAACTATACCTGAGTCTGTTAATTATACCTCCTTTATCCTTTAATTTATTTTTAATTTTTTTATATACCTGCGTTTTAATAAGTAAAATATTTTTGCCTGGGCTTCAGTCTGCTGTGAATGAAATGTATACATGTACAAACTGTGTGCACTATTTCATATGTATAAAATATACGTGGCAGTATCAGAAAGTTTCAGGCCTTAGAGGATCTTACTCCCCCATAATCTCATATAATATCACTTCAAAGGATTTGTTACGAGTGCTTAGGTCACAACTGATGCTCACTAAAAAGATACGTTCTCTTTTTGAACACATGAACGTTAACTGAAATAACAGTTCCATCCATATTCATCACTAATTGCACGAATAAAATGCAGCCCTTCCCTCCACGAGCTCCCCAGCCTACGGATGTCTGCCCAGAGTCAGACAGGCTGGGGCCCGACGGGCTGCCGCGAGGGAGTGGAAGAACGCTCCGCACCCTGCTTCGCACTCGAGGCCCATTCAGCACTTTGCAGCAGCTCCCGCCGTGGGGCCACGCCCAGCGCCCAGCGATGTTCTCCATGGCAACCAGGGCGGGGCAAAAGCCCCACCCCACCCCCGCCGCGTTGCGACGGGCGTTTTGCGTCACTGCGGCGCGCCGGAAGTGACTGCTACAGTCGCTAGGCAGCCCGGAAGTTGCGGCTGTAGGGGTTTACTTTGGACTCTGACTCCCGGCTTGCGATGGGTTGCGACGGGGGAACAATCCCCAAGAGGCATGAACTGGTGAAGGGGCCGAAGAAGGTTGAGAAGGTCAGTGACATGGGTCCAGTGGGGCCCGGGGGTAGTGGGGCACGCGGACGCCCCCAGGGGGCGAAAAGAGGTGGGAGGGGGAGCCAGCGGGTTTCCACACGCAACTGTGCTCATTTATCCCTTTCAGAGAACTCAAGATTAACCACAGTTTTAATAACGGGCCTCTATTGAGTGCGTGTTGTTGCTATTCACCCGGCAGTGCGCATAATATGGGGTATCTCATGTAATTCTCAAAACAGCTCTACGGGTACATACTGTCAGAAGACATGCAAATTGAGGCTCAGGAGGAGAAAGTTGTAAAGCTAGTAAGTGGCAGAACCAGGATTTGAAGTCTGTCTGCTGCTAGTAACAGTGATACAAATGGCTGCTCTTTGTTGAGTTTTGTACACACTAACTTTCAAAATTAGCACTAGTAATTACTTTTTAATAATAGAAGGTGTGTAAAGTACCTAATACAAGTGGCTGGCACATTGTGGATGGTCCGTATGAGTCTCCATTCAGCAGCCAGAGAAGTCTTTTTTAAAGATAAACTCCACATATCAACTGTATTTAAACCACTCCAGTGGTTTCCCATTGTATTCAGAAAAAGAATCCCACAAGACCCTGTGTGGTCAGACAGGGTCTGATGTAATTACCTCATCTTCTGCCCTTCTCCAGCCCTTTCATTCTGTTCCAGCTACACAGGCCTTGTTCCTCAACCTGGAGTATAATTTCCTCAACCTGATATGTTCTTCACTGAGATAGTCATATCATTTGGGTTTTGTTTTTTTTTTTAACATCAATCAGTTCTTTACTCAAATGTTATCTCAGTCCACTGTAGCCAAAATACATCTCACTTCTGATCACTCTATCCTGTTCTGCTGCTTTATTTTTCTTTCTTTAAATAAAAATTATTTATTTATTTATTTTGGCTGCGCCGGGTCTTAGTTGCAGCATGTGGACTCTTAGTTGCGGCATGCATGCGGGATCTAGTTCCCTGACCAGGGATCGAACCCGGGCCCCCTGTGTGGGGAGCGTGGAGTCTTACCCACTGGACCACCAGGGAAGTCCCTACTTTTCTTTATAATGATTATCACTATATTTGTTCTTGTCTCTTTCCTATATGGACAGGGTCCTTGTATATTTTATTTCTGTGACTCCTGTGATGTGTCTGCCACACAGTAGACACCCAACAAATATGTGGAATTTGAGAGTGAATGAACACCCAGGAGGATGGAGCGTACCCTCTAATCATACCAACATGTGCAGACATTAATGCTGGGTGGTTACCACTTGTGTGCGAGAGCTTTTACCCAAAGAGTATTCAGCTCAGTTTTGTTAACTTGTGCCCAGAGCTGAAGAAGTAGCTTAATGAAAGGCTTGGCAAAGAATAGGTGTCAGAAGGGGATAGAAAAGAAAAAGGGTGATCTGAAACAACTAGAGTGCCCAGGCAGGATGGAGTTTTATTATCCTTATTCACTCAACAAATACTTATTAAGTGCTTACCGTATACACCATTCTAGGCCCTGAGGATGCAGCAGGAAACAGAGTCCAGCCCTTGTAGAGCTTACATTTTCAAATAGGTAAATAATAACATTTGTTGATCACTCATGTGGTATGTTGGGTCTGGCCCAAAACATTACTCAAATTTGATACCTTGCCCTGAAAAGAGTGACCCTAGAATAAATGTTTTCAGAAGTTTTGGGGGGACCAATTTTTAAATTCCCGGGCACGGAGTAATCTGGAAAGTAGATCCTAAACTTGCTGAACATGGCTTTTTATTTTTTTAAATTGATTTTTTGTTAGCTGAGTTGGGTCTTTGTTGCTGCGCGCAGGCTTTCTCTAGTTGCAGTGAGCGGTGAGCAGGGGCTACTCTTTGTTGCGGTGCACGGGCTTCTCATTCCGGTGGCTTCTCTAGTTGCGGAGCACGGGCTCTAAGCGTGGGCTTCAGTAGTTGTGGCTCGCGTGCTCTAGAGCGCAGGCTCAGTAGTTGTGGTGCACGGGCCTAGTTGCCCCGTGGCACGTGGGATCTTCCTGGACCAGGGATCGAACCTGTGTCTCCTGCATTGGCAGGCGGATTCTTAACGATTGTGCCACCAGTGAAGTCCCCTGCCTGGCTTTTTATCCTAGCTCCTTGGTCTGCTTGTGTGTTTGTGACCTTGACATGTAACTTAACTTCTTGGTATGTCAGTTTCCTCAACTACAAAGGTAAAAATCCTAACTCAGAAGGTTTTATGAGGGCTAAAAGACAAGTCACTGAAACTGCTTAGCACAGTGCCTGGCACACAGTAAACACTTAAGTAGTTGTTCCTGCAAAAATTAAATTTAAGGGAATTTAAAATTTTTTCTTCCTGTTTTCTTTCAAATGTGCCATCCTGTTACATTATTCAGGTTTGACATTTTAGGAAGAGGAAAGAGTGGGACATGGAATATTAAATAGGAGAAAATATCATTTGAGGGCTCGGGAAGGTCTCAGATCTGGATCTTTATACTGTGGATAATGGCTTGATATGCCACATAGTGAGCAGTTGGCAAAAAACACTTCTGTTAAATTGCTGATTTTATAAAGAATTATACAGTCTGTGCTGAACTGTTTTTTTTTAAAAATGCCTATCTTCTCAATTCTTTGTCCTTAAATTCTGCTACAACTTTGGAGCCTTTCCCATTGTTAGGAATTAACCTGTACTGCTTGTTTTTTCTGTATGGCCTTCCTAACTTACTGTTAAGATATAGATATTAATATGTAACTAGCATAAGCAATATAATGACTTGATGTGAACTGTTTCTTTGTACATGTCATGTATAGAGAGGCCTTTATTTGACGTAGTGTCGGTTACTTGTGACTTTTTAAATCCCAACTTCGTGTGTCACTATCTTTGATTTAAAACACAAAAATCGTGGGACTTCCCTGGTGGTGCAGTGGTTAAGACTCCGCGCTCCCAATGCAGGGATCCTGAGTTCAATCCCTGGTCAAGGAACTAGATGCCACATGCTTGCCACAGCTAAGGGTTCGCATGCTGCAACTAAGGAGCCCTCGAGCCACGACTAAGGAGCTGGTGAGCCACAACTAAAACCCGGCGCAACCAAATAAATAAATAAATAAATATTTTAAAAACAAACAAAAAAATTGTCACAGTGTGGTATTACTGAATAAGCCTTTATATGTGGAACTGTGGACCATGTGTCTTTCAGAGGTGAAAATTAATTGACAAGATTTTTTTTCTTTTCTCAGGTTGACAAGAATGCTGAGTTAGTGGCCCAGTGGAACTATTGTACTCTAAGTCAAGAAATATTAAGACGACCAATAGTTGCCTGTGAACTTGGCAGGTGTGGTTCCGTTACTTAATAGAGACGAGTTTTTATTAAATGATCTTAAAAAGAATTTTAATGTATAAATGCTGTTCTTGGTTCATCAAATGTGAATGATCTCCAGCAAATTTGTGAAGCCTGGGTTATCATTCCCTGTCTCAGAACATACTTCTGCACTTTTCTATTCCGTTTGGTTTATTTAATCCATGGGTTGAAAACTCAGGGGCCATTAGGAGTTAAGTTATAAAGATAAATGCATGAAGGACCCATGTGGGGTCAGTAGGGAATGGTGAGGACTGGGGGAAACTGGAGAGTTCACATTCCTGTCTAAAAGGTAGCTGCAGGAATTCCCTGGTGCTCCAGTGGTTAGGACTGACTCAACGCTCTCACTGCCAAGGGCCCAGGTTCAGTCCCTGGTTGGAGAACTAAGATCCCACAAGCTGTGCTGCACGGCCGACAAAAAAGGCAAATTAAGGGTAGTTGCTATTCAGTTCCAGCCTGTTGTTACAGTTCAAGATTGTAGACTGATTCCAGAACATATGGTTGTTTTTTTTTCTTTTTTTCAGGGAAAGTTGAAAATGTGTACTTTTATATTAAACTTCCCAATTTAAAAAAAGCCTTGTTCAGGTCACATTCAGTCCTCAGACTGCCAGTTTGTAGCCCTTTATGTAAACTAGTTTCTTTCTTTGTATGCTTTGGAAATGGTTGATACAGGATTAAATTTACTTTTTTTTTAGGAGTGCAGGGCATTTCTATTATCAGACGTAAATGACTTTGGATTGTACTCAATTTAGTCTCCTTCCTTTGGGTGAAGGTTGATTATTGCCAGAATGTTTTGACTGATCTTTATTGTTGCAGACTTTACAACAAAGATGCCATCATTGAGTTTTTATTGGACAAGTCTTCTGAAAAGGCTCTTGGGAAGGCAGCCTCTCACATTAAAAGCATTAAGGTAAGACAGGTGATTCTGAAGTGCTCCGGCGCTTTCAGTGGTTAGGGTTTATTTTATAGAATTCATGTAAATTTTAGACTGAACTTGGAAATTTGGAATTCCAGTCCTGCCCAGCCACCTAATAAAGGTGTGATTTGGGGCAAGTCACTTGAAGTTCAAACCAGAAGTCCTCACACCCGTACTTCCTGGATTATAAATCTGTTGTGAGTTCATCTGTGGTAAAGAACTTCAAAACTGTAGTATACGAGTTTCAAAACTTCGAAACTTGTATATTGTGCTATATAGGTTTGGGGGGGCATTATTTTTATAGTTAAAACTCAGCCACTCGAATTTTGGTTTGGAAGACACTTTTATAGAATTAGAGATTTTTATAGGTGGATAACTATTCAATCATAGTGGTTATCTCCTGCTGATTAGAGGTTCTGAAAGTTCTTTCATAAAAGTGGAAAAACAAGCTTTTTAGTAAAGGAAGTTTGTTGAGAGGACAGAATCTTTCAAATCTGGTCAGTGGGAGAAAAATCAAAGTAGTGAAAAATTCGAGAACCACCAGGCTTGACAGGTGAAAACACTCGCTGTGTATGACATGTTGAGGCCTCATGGCTCATCAGTGGGGCGCTTAAACTAGGTCCAGAGCCCCTGACGCCCAGGCTACGGCTTTGAGTTTTTTCCTCCTTCTGTTTCTTTTTAAAAATTTTTTATTATTATAATAGGCTTTTTGTTTGAGTTCTCGGGGTAATTACAGAATATGTTTATTTCAGACAAATTAGTGATTCTGAGATGTAGCTGTTGGTAGTGGTGTAGAGGTAACCATGCTGACTGTTGCCATCGTTTCCTTGGGAAGAGAATTCATTTCTCAAAAACCCATAGTAGCATAATTATCTTATCTCAAAAATGCGATTATCACTGAAATTAACTTATACAAGTCTATACTTAAAACACAATATATAATGTATGTGGTTGAACTTTTAACTTTAATGCAAAATTTTTTTTTCTAAGAAATCACAACTGTAAAGACAAAAGGATTCACATAAAACAATGCAAAGGTTATTATTACTGCAGTTAATAGTCCACAGACACTCTGAGCAGAGAACTTGATGAACACACAAGCAGGAAGCCGACCCCGTGTGTGGTGGCTTTCCTTTCAAGGTGCTCAGCTGCTCTCTGGAGTGTTGAAATCAAATGGTGCGGTTAAATATGAAGAAATGCTTCAAATGCTAAAGTGGGGCTGTTAGGTCACTCCTTGTAAAACTGAATTTTGAAAACCGGAACAGCTGGATCTTGGAGTGTGACAGTAATCTCCGGCTAATATTCTGCCTTGGACTCATTAGACCATGGCCTCACAGATTTACCGTCTATTTATCTGTTAAATAAACGTGGCTGGTCAGTAATATGAACAGCCTCAGTGAGGCTTCATCAGCCAGGGAAGAAAGTGTTCCTTTCTGGATGAAACTAATACAAAGCTTTCTTCTCTTGGTGGGGTAAATTTTCATGTCTGAAGTTACTTTGCCTTATATAGCAAAATGCTTGTAAAATAGAAATTAATTATTTGCTAGACAGTGCATTTAAAAAATTTTGTTTTCTATCACAACTTATGGTTTAATTTTATATCCATGTTAATTGATGTTAAAGGAAAGTAGAAAAAGAGGTTTGAATGGGAAGGGACTAGAATAATAATTAAGGCCAAAGATGATCCATTTGTCAAAGGAACTCTTAAAATATTCATGTTTTTTTCACAGAATGTGACAGAACTGAGACTTTCTGATAACCCCGCCTGGGAAGGAGATAAAGGAAACACTAAAGGTGACAAACACGATGACCTCCAGCGGGCACGTTTCATCTGCCCTGTTGTGGGCTTGGAGATGAATGGCCGACACAGGTCAGTAATGGGCGTGGGCAGATGCTGTGGAGTCTGGGTGAGTAATCCCAGTGCTGTTAGGATCTGTGCCGAAGCTTAATAATCACACAGATTTCTTTAAGGTGCCTTTTGGTTTGGGTGGCGCACAAGGCCATGTTCATTCCCTACCAGCCACGTGTAATGTGGCCTCTTTGTTGTCTGCAGCTTTCTGTTCTTGAGGTCAGGAGAACCTAAAGTAAAGAGGGAGTTGAAACATTTGTCTTGTGACACTTAAGAGACTTGAGTTGAGTTCTTTGGTCTTCTCCTATGGGAAAGAAAGTAAAGGACAGATATTTCCCATCAAACAAATGCCATTTCCTTAACAATTGCTTAAAACTCTGCAGTGGAAAACGGTCTTACAGAATGTGTGGTTGATCGGTCAGTGAAAGGCCCGGTTGATGATGATAACTTGCTTTGAATTTGTAGCTAACAGATCCTCTGGCTAGAGCACCAGAAATCTTAAGCTTGAGATTTATATTGCAAATGTAAGTAAGTAAGTATATTTCCCCCTTAAAAAAATACGAGTGTCGAGTGGATTAGTAGGTGCCTTTTTATAGGATGTCTCACTTTGCCAAAGCTTTAAACTTCTTTCCCACCATTTAGAAATATCTTTAATAGCTGGTAGTCCAGACTAAATTTCACAAGAGGAATATTCTGGGGAATGAGATTCATGTACCTAACCTTGTCCTACGTGTGTGTGTGTGTGTGTGTGTGTGTGTGTATACGTACACATTATTTTGAGGTGAAAGTCATAACATTCACAGTCTTTTTAAAGTGTATGTTTCAGTGGCATTTAGTACATTCTCAGTGTTGTGCAACCATCACCTCCATCTAGTTCCGGAACATTTTCAGCACCCCAAAGTAAAAACCCCCTACCCAGGGGCTTCCCTGGTGGCACAGTGGTTGAGAGTCCGCCTGCCGATGCTAGGCGACACGGGTTCGTGCCCCGGTCCGGGAAGATCCCACATGCCACAGAGCGGCTGGGGCCGTGAGCCATGGCCGCTGGGCTTGCGCGTCCGGAGCCTGTGCTCCGCAATGGGAGGGGCCACAACAGTGAAAGGCCCGCGTACCGCAAAAAAAAAAAAAAAAAAACCCTACCCATTAAGCAGTCCCTCCCCATGCCCCCTCCCCCAGCCCCTAGCAGCAAACAATCTGCTTTCTGTCCAGTGGATTTACCTATTCTGAATATTTCATATAAAATAGAATCACACAATATGTGACCTTTTGTATCTGGCTTCCCACTTCTTTTTAAGAAAACCATGGTTCACCCCCAAAAGAGGAACTTAGCAGAAACAGACTCAACTCTGGCGTCTTGAGCAGGGGTTACCTGTAGCCTGTTGCTCCAGTTGTGGCTTCCCCCAGTTTTTTCCCTTTCATTTGCTGGTTAATCTCTTCTCCTTTTTCTCTTCTCAGTTAATTGAGCTTTGCCTGTTTTGGCTTTGCCCTCTTCCTGTTAATAGGGCCTCCACACTCAAAAATTGATTTGGGGGTTAGTTTGTATATTTAATAACGTTTGTATAATAAAGATTTAAGTGTACAGAAAAATAGAAATAGGTTATTGGTATAATAAAAACATTTAGCCTTTGTTTAAAGAAAAACCAGTTCCTAAGTCACTAATACTTAGTAAGCATTCATAAAGCAGGTTTTTTTTTAAGTCCTAAACAACATTTAATGAATATTAGTACAATGTTATTAATTTGGTTTTCATTAGAGCAATCTGCATCTGCTATAATCCCTAGGATTAAAAGTTTCTATGGAGAAATTAGAGAAAGTTTCTATGGTGAAAAGTTTGGAGAAAGTTTCTATGGTGGTATTTTTTAGAGGAACATAACAAGTAAATGTGAGGGGCTTCCCTGGTGGTTCAGTGGCTGACTCCACGCTCCCGATGCAGGGGGCCCGGGTTTGATCCCTGGTCGGGGAACTAGATCCCACATGCTGCAACTAAGACCCAGCACAGCCAAATAAAAAAATAAATAAAGAAGTAAATTAAAAAGAAGTAAATTGTGAAAGTGCTTTTTGCACCTTTACCCCATCCTAGCCTCCAGTGACAGCACTGTTAGCTGTTCGGTGTCTAACGCCCCCTACAGACCTCTGCAACCCCAACACACAACACACTTCCCTGCACCTCTGCAAGAGAGACACAAATAGACATGTATGCTTCCCACCGGCATGGAATCATATTACACATATTTTGTAACCTTATTTTTTTCTACTTCTCTGTCTAATTTAAACATTTTCTTGGCCATACATACAGATTTCCTTATTCTTTTTTTTTTTTTTAATTTTTTTGGTTGCATCGGGTCTTAGTTGTGGTAGGCAGGCTCCTTAGTTGCAACTTGCCGGCTCCTTAGTTGTGGCAGACAGGGTCCTCAGTTGCGGCTTGCGGGCTCCCCAGCTGTGACACACAAACTCCTACTTGCAGCATCATGTGGGATCCAATTCCCGGACCAGGGATCGAACCCAGGGCCCCTGCCGTGGGAGTATGGAGTCTTAACCACTGTGCCACCAGGGAAGTGTCTCACCTTATTCTTTTCAATAGCTGTGTAAGAGTTCATATTTATTTAACCAGTCCTCTGTTGATAGGCATTAGGTGGCTTCCTCTTCTTCCTTGCTGTCCTACACAACTTCATAAATATATACTTGTGCATGTGCACACTTGTGGGCATGTTTCTGTAGGAGAAAGTCTGCAGAGTGATGCTTTACCTGATACTACTGCCAATTGTCCTGAAATGTTGTGGCCACCCAGCAACACGTGCCTGTTTCCTCAGACAGTTTCCAACTGGATACCTTCAGACTCTTTCATTATTGCTTGATAGGTAAAACACTGTATGTCCTTGTTTGAAATGCATTTCTGTAATTAAAAGTAGGGGTTAAGCATCTCTTATGTGTTTTGGCCATTTATATTTCTCTTGTCAACTGCATGTTAACGCCCTTTACCCATTTTTCTATATTGTGTACTGTTGCTTTTATAGACCTCTTTGAATATTCATAAACTCTGAACCTCATATGTGTTTAAAATATTTTCTCCCTGAGTTCCTATTCTGTCTTTTGACTTTTTATGGTGTTTTTAAAAAAATGCCTTTATTTATTTTTATTGATAGAGTCTTTTTTCCAAAGGATTATTGCAGGGGGGTAGGAGTGGAACTTTGGCCTATGTTTGTGGTTTTAATTTCAGCACACAAATTTCTCCTCTCTCTGAAAAGTAGAGCTTTTCCTAAGTGACTAAGAAAACTTTCCTAAGCTGAAATGGCGTAAATCGAACAAGCAGTTACCCTTAAGACACATCTTGCTAGCAGATGCACAAAATAAATAGGGATAAAGCACAGATGGTCACAGACACAGTTCAAAGCTATGGCAGCTTGACACTGAGATGCTGAATGTAGTTCCTCTAGAAGGAGCTCGGGGTGCGAGCTGCCTGTATAACAGCTCACTGCAAAACAAATGCTGAGTGCCATTTCTTAGTTCTTGCCATTTTTCATAAAAGCAGAAATCCACTTTGGATTTCTTTCCGTTAGCGAAAACAGGTACTAATGTAGGTCTTTCGTAAAAATGAAGTGGCGTAAGGCAGACTTTCAGAAAGCGGGGTGTGTGTGTGTGTGTGTGTGTGTGTTTTAAGTACTTTATTTATTTAGGACACACTGATTTTTTTTTTTAATGGAATCAAATATAACCATTTTTTTCTTTGAGGTTCTTGGCCTTTGTGTAAACGAAACAAATGTCAATTGCTAACTGTGCGTAATGATTTTTGAATTGTTATTTAAGTCATTCTCCATGTTGGATTATTTCTCCAGGTTTTGTTTCCTGCGGTGCTGTGGTTGCGTGTTTTCTGAACGAGCCCTGAAAGAGATAAAAGCAGAAGTCTGTCACACGGTGAGTTGTTAACATACATCATTTGTTCCTTCCCAGTAGCTGAAGAAATCAGATGGTTTGGGGTCCCCCCTCCATGTGTCATTTCAGCATCTTTCAATTCTTTCTGAAACATGAATCTAATTAGTTGCTTCTCTGCTTAAAACCTTTCTAGTCCCGTCCTTGCCGGAAGTAGAGACTCAGACCGCCTCTTGTGATGTGTCCCTGCCCTTCTGTCCTCTCCTGTGCCTTTGTCCCCTCCACCGTGACCTGCCAGCGGGAGGGGTCCTGCTCCCCGAACCTTAGTTCCAGAGCCATTGCTTCCTGTGTGAACCTTGCTGCTGTCTCCTTCCCTGCTCCCTGGGCACCTTATTATCCCACTGACCTCATCACAGTGTAATTGCTAGTTAGGTGGTGCTTTCCCTACTGGACCATGAGGGTTTCTTCTTCTAACTCTTTTTTTTTTTTTTTAAAGACTTCATATTTTTTTTGAGCAGCTTTGGGTGCACAGCAAAATTAAGAGGAAAGTAAGGGATTTCCCCTGTACCCTCTACCCTCACACGTGCCTCCCCCATTATCAGCATCCCCCCCCCAGAGCGGTTTACTTGTTCCAGTTAGTGAGCCTACGTTGACACCCCATCATCACCCACATCCCCTTTACATTAGGGTTCACTCGTGGTGCTGTACATTCTGTGGGTTTGGACAAGTATATAATGACGTGTATCCATCATTATAGCCTCACGTGGTGTATCTTCGCTGCCCTTGTGATCCCCTGTGCTCCGCCTGTGAGTGTTTGAGAGCGAGGGCAAAGCTCATCCATCCTTCACCCTGCCAGCCTTGTTCTCCCCAGGGCAGGTCGCACGTCCTCAGTAGACGCTCTCGGGAGTGAGTGAACCCATCACGTGAGGGCGCGCCTGCTCAGCTCACGTGAGGGCGGTGCTGAGGGCTTTGTCCTCACGGGGTTGCTGCTGCAGCCTGGGACATCTGTGTCTGGGTGTTCCGCCGGTCCGTGGGGAGCCTGGCATTTACTTTAATGTCATGGATACCAACAACTCCTGGCTGCATTTTCACCCACATTAATTCTGCTTGGATTTCCTTAGGCCTCCCAGTACTGTTTCTCCCTGTTGTGAATTATTCTTTGATCCAGTAGCTATTGTGGAACAGCTGCCATGGGCAGTACCGTCCTAGGCACGTGGGGTGGCGTACATTGTAGATAAGATTGATCCAGTCCCTGCCTTCATGGAACCCACATTCCAGTTGGAGAGAGAGACACTCAGGTAACCGAGCAAGGCAGTACCGCTTGTGACAGCTGCCAGGAAGGAAGCGCAGAGGGTGAGGTGCCGGAGGGCGAGAGGCCCCCTCAGCGGTGGTCGGCGGGGGCGCCTCTGGGGCTTTGAGCTAAGACCCGAGGGTGAATGGCAGCCAGCCAAGCGAGGTCTGAGCCGAAGCTCAGAAGTGGCGGAGGACTTCGCTAGTTGAAGGAGCAGAGAGTGCGGTGGATGGTGGGGACAGGAGAGAAGTAGATGAGGTTGAGGGTGAGGCAGGGGCCACCTTCTGTAGGGCCCAGGTGGCTGCGCTGGGGCTTGTGGATTTTACCCTAAGAGCAGTGGGAAGCTGGGGACAGCTTTCGGCCAGGCCGGATGTACTTTAGTTTCAGAACGATTTCTCTGTAAAGAAGTCAGACGTGGAGGAGGATACGCTCAAATGTGATTCCATTTATTTGAGACTCAAAAGACAGACAAAAGGTGATTGGTAGTGAAGAAGTCAGGGAGGGGCGTGGAGTTGTTTCCAGTTTGGGGCGATTACGGATCAAGCCGTCAGAATTTGGAATCTGTCTCATTAAGCTTTTGCCAAAAAAAGAGAAATTCAAAGAATGCATTCAGGAATTGATTCATGTCGTTTATTGTCCAGTATTTATTATGTCTCCTGTGTTCACGACAATGTTACAGGTGTTCCCAGGGAGGATGGGATGTGAAGGAATCAGTGCCTGTGCTCAAGGAGACTGCAGTCGTGCAGGAATCAGGTTACATGAAAAATCATATTCTGTTTTGTTTTTTGAGGCCAGTTGCCAAGTGGATGTAAGGATGCTACTGGAGTTGAAGGGCCAGAGAACTTTCTGGCTGTGCTGGTGAGAATTGGCTTTATGGGAGGAGACATTTGTTCTAGGCCTTGAAGGCAGAGCATGTTCTCACGGGTCAGGCTTTCCCAGAGAGTGGGACATGGCTGCTGGCATAGGCGAATTGGTGTGAGGGGTCCACAGACAGGACCCCAGACGCCCCTGTGAGACATTGCACAGCAGGACGGTAGCTCCCATTCTGGCGCACCCTCTGCCTGTGTGCCTGCCTGCCTTGTGGAGAAAGTCTCCGTTTGGTCCTCGGATGGTTTTAATACATCTCACTGAGCTCCCGAGAGAGAGCGGACCTTACGCTCAGAGCTTTGGCAGGCAGGGCCTCGAGAGATATGTTTGTGTTCTCTGCATTTTTATGCTTTCTTTACATTTATGGCAAGGGGTACTGTTTTTATACATATGGTATGAATATAAAGTCAACATTTAAAGTAAATTTAAGTAAAAACAATGGGTAGATTTAACGAAAAATATTAAGATACTGACGGTACCTTAGGCAGGGGAACGCCTGAAGTTTGAGAGACGCCCTTGTCAGTGATGGTGGGTGCGCTGTGGGCAAAGGGAATGTGTGGGAGAGGAGAGCAGCCGTCACACTCAGGGGAGGAAGTGCCGGGGCAGCCTGTGAAGATGGGGCCTCAAGATGTAGTCCTGGCCCAGCCGCTCAGGAGCAGGGAGAGGCCAGAGATGTGAGTCAGACTGCTGGCGGAAGCTCTGAGTGCCAGGCAGAGGGGCAGCTCGGGGGGCATGCAGCAGGCGGCCCTTGACGCCTTTGCAGCAGCACAGCGCCTGGGGAGCAGCGGGGTGTAGGTCTGTGCAGTATGGGCAGAGGGAAAAGACTAAACAAGAGCAAGAATCTGACAGCAGGTGAGGAAAAGGAGCCTGAGAGAGAAGTATCGTGAAGGAAACGGCTCAGCTGGCCTGGGCTTCCTGCGAGCAGGAAAGGAACCTCGCTCGCATTTGTTCTGTGTCCAAGTGTGTGCGTGTTTTCACAGATAGTGCGCGAGGCGTTGTCTGAGTGTTAGACACATCCGCAGGCACACTGAGGAAATTTACTTGAAAGGATATAAATATGAGAAGGTGAGAAATGAAGCTGAAATTTATTAAAGCAGCCAAGTGTCCTGAATCAGTGGTTCCCAACCCAGGCTGCACTATAGAATCCCCACAGTGGTTTGCTAAGTTCCCACTCCCCACCTCAGACCCCTCGTGAGCATCTTCAGGGTTAGTGTGGAGCCCGCACGGAGTTCCACTTTCATATAAGCTCCCGGAATAATTCTAAGGGGCAGGCAGGTCTGGGGGACTCGGGGATCGAAAGCACTCAGGCTTCTTTCCCCGACCCACAGGGATAACTTTCTTAGATTGGCGTGCAGTTGTCCCTTCATTGGCTGACGCCAGGCATCCGTAACCATCTTGACAGACTTGAAGCAGAATAGGAGTGTCTGCTCACAGCTCTGCAGAGAAGTTGATTTTATTTCATGGAAATGCAACATTGCAAGGGAACTCTGAAATCATTTTGTTGGTGTCTGGGAACAAAGTGCTAGTAAACGTCTGAAAGTCTACGTAGAGCGCTTCAAGGGAAAGGAAGGAAGTAGGAGGAAAGGGGAAGCAACTGCATCAGGATTGCGCAAGAAGCCAAGACCAGTTGAGGACCGGACACCGGCTCCTCCAGCCTCCTAATGGGGGCTGCCAGGGCTGTTGAGACTACCTGCAGTCAAGACAGGACCCTGGCTGGAGTCTAGGAACACCTCAGGGACAAAATTCTCTTAAAAATAAATCTGTTATCAGAAGAGTAATATTTTACTCTTTTCACTTGTATAATCTCCTTAAAAATTGCCTTTGAAACATAGCTAGATTGAATACTCTGCGTATTAGTTTGCTAGGGCTGCCATAACCAGGTACCACAAACTGGGTGACTTAACAGAAATTTATTTTCTTACAGTTCTGGAGGCTAGAAGTCTGCAGTCATGATGCTGGCTGGGTTGGTTCTTCCTGAGGGCAGTGAGGGGAGGATCTGTTCCAGACCTGTCTCCCTGAGTTGTCGGTGGCCTCTTCTCCCTGTGTCTGTTCATATTGTCTTCCCTCTGTGGAGTTTGTCCCTGTGTCCAAATTTCCCCTTTTTATAAGGACACCAGTCGGGTTGGATTAGGGTCCACACTAGTGACTGCACCTTAACTAATTGCATCTGCAGAAGGTGACATTCTAACATACTGGGAATTAGGACCTCAACACATGCCGGGGCGGGGGGAGCATAATTCAACTGATAACACTATACAGTTTAGAAAATCAGAGCATGGGACAGTCAGTCAGTGGCACACTTGAGTGGGAGTCATTCATTCGGGCACTCACAGGACCGACATTGAGAGCCTGATATATATCAGTTTTGGTTCACACACCAGCACTGGCTGGCTTGGGAGTATAAATCACTTCACCTCTCTGGGCTTCACATTCTAGTATGTAAAACAAAGGAATTGTAGTAAATTTTTGGACGCTTTCCTTTTAGACCCAAATTCCAAACAATGACATTTTTAAATGAAGAAAAAATCCAATGACAAATTCGTATACTGTCATTAGGAATCAAGCTCGTACTTCTAATTTCATGTCTCTAAAGTTTAGTAATACTAAGTATATCAGTCAAGGTTGGCTACGTCCTGTAACAAACAGCCCCCCAATTCCAGTGGCTAAGAACGGTGAGAGCTCCTGGTTAGGCAGCTTTCTTTTAAGGGAAACTCAAGGACTCAGGCTTCTTCTGTCCTGTAGGTCTGACTTCCTCTGGTGTTTAGAGTATTCTCCGTTCAGTTGGCTGATGGGAACAGAGAAGGAGCATCTAGCTTAGGAGGTTTTTATGGGCCAGGCCTACTTAATGCTTCTGTTCACATTCCGTTGGCCAGAACTCAGTTACGTGACCACAGCTACATGCAGGAGCCTGGGGATTATAGTCTAGCTGGACGCCCGGGAAGAAGAGGTGAACAGGAGCCACTTCTGCCAAACCAGCAAAAGGAAGAGTGATGGCGCAGTTTCAGGAGCTGTAGTGCATCGTGAAAATGTGAATGAGGGAAGATAAGGCCACAGTGTCAAAGTCTAAAGCAAATATTTTCATGTTTTACGTAATGTCTGAAATTTAGAGGAACCAATATCATAAGAACAGTGTCAGGGACTTCCCTGGCGGTCCAGTGGTTAAGACCGCACTTCTACTGCAGTGGGCACGGGTTCAATCCCTGGTCAGGGAACTAACATCCTGCATGCTGCACGGCACGGCCAAAGGAAAAAACAAAAAAAGGAAGACACCTTCCCATGGAAACAGAAAGGAATAAACAAGTAAACAGACACGATAGAATGTGATATTAAAAAAAAAAAAAAGAACAGTGTCAGGAACCTCCGTGATACTGAGGGTGTGCACGTTCTCTGCTTTTCCCTGTGTAGTTCCATCGACATTTGGCTTTTCAGTTCCCTAGAAGAGACTCCAGGGTTTGAAGTAGCTCTGGTTCTGTGTCTAAAACACATGGTGTGCACACTTGATTTCAGTAAACAGAGTCCAAAGAGATGTAGTTGCTAGGTTTCTTTGTTTTCACTGTCAGCAAAGCACCAGCCGAAAAATTAGTTGTATTCCCCACTATGTTCTTCCCTTCTTGTAACAAGAAGAAACACATCGGAGTAATCACAGGTTGCAAAATAAATGATGTGCTTGTTACTCAAAACACGGTCCATGGTCCTGCGAATATTGACATCGCCTGGGAGGTTTTTGTATTTTTGTTTTTTAAGAAATGCAGACTCGCAGGCCCCTCCCCAGACCTGCAGAATCAGAAATCGCATTTTAACAAGAGCCCCAGGGCACTTGTATGCACAGTAAAGCTTGAGAAGCTGATCTGGGCGTTAGAGGTGTGGGCAGCAGTGTTTGACTTGCTAGCCTTCTGGCTTCATTTATTTAGGCTTTGTGACAGGTGAGTGCGGTGTTTAAAGTCAGAAGCGAAACAAAAATTTACACTCGTATACCTTTTGTTTGTTTGTTTTGAGTACTTGTCATGGAGGGGGTGGAGTGGAAAGGGGAGAAAATAAGGAAGGGGGTCTCTTCAAAAGCGGTTGGCAAATACTGCTGTTCGGGCCCAGCCTCCTTCACGCTTTTCCTTTCTACTGTCTTTATGGTCTTTGTGAATATTAAGCCTCAAGAAATCATATACAGCACAGGCAGCTGTAGACTTCTACATGAAAGAAAAATACAATAGAAAAATTGAACAGTAGACTGCGTGTTAGCAAGAAGGTTCTGTTCCCCAGAAAGTTAGAGGAATCATCTCAGTATCCCTGTTATCCTCAAGGTTGCCTTTAAGTTACAGTTTGTAGCAATGTATTTCAGACGTGTTTTACACATGATTTAATTTTGTTCTTTTACTTCATGAATGAGTACAGCCAGAGGCTGAGTCAGGCTGGAGAGAGCAGCAGCTTCTTGCTGGTTCCGATGCCCACGGAGCCTGCTGCTTTACCTTGGCCTCCCTGGCCTGTCCCCTGACGCTCCACTGAAACCCAGCTTGCGCTTCCCTGAATCTCATGCTGCTTCATTCCACCGTGCCTTTAAGTTATTTTATTATTTTTATTTTATCTCACTGTTACTGAGAGGATTCACTGAGATGACTTCTTCCATTATAATGTTTGAGCCCTCTGAGGGCAGGTATGTGTTTGTATTTGGGTTCTGTGAGTTGACGTTGAAATGAGATGAAGGAAGGCTTATCTTTTAAGTAATTTGAAAAGATTTAAGCTTCCCCTTTATTTTTTATTTTATTTAATTTTAAAAATGCAATGGGGTGTGCACTTACTTGCAAATGGGTTGTGATGAAACGTAAGGGACATGACTGTGGTGAACCTGAGCTTTCGGAACAGCCAGTCGGAACACGGCCGTGAGCTGTGTGTCTGCCTGTGCGCGGGGAGGCTGCTCCGAGCTGTCTGGGGCTCTCATGCCCTCCTCTGACGGTCCTAACCCGCTACTGTGTGTTCTCCCTGGGATTACGTATCTTTGGGGAAGCAATGTTTGTTTAAGCAGAGATTTTAATATGCTGTGGGTAGCTTGGGTTTGATTTGTGGGCTGTGCTTTCAGAGCCTCTTTTCCTTCTATGTAGTTTTCGTGCTTTTCAAGGGCTATTTTCATTGAGTGGATTTCATTTCATTTCTCTGTTTGGGAAGCGTCAGTTCACTGAGGGGTTATACTTCGCCCTTGAATTATCCATTTATTTCTTTAGTGTCCTCTCCTGTGGTTCCTGCTTTTCCTTTATTTTAGTTGTTTTAAGTTGTGCTATTTAATAGTTGTATATTTCCAGCCTTGTATGACGCCGTGAGCTCTTTTTTAGAAAGAGAGTATATTAAAAGTCCTCGACAAAACAACAAAGATTCGCGGACTTTTGGCAGACCTGAATCTGTGAGTAGAGAGAATTCAGACCATTCATGCCTTTGACCTGTGCTGTTCTGTATGGTAATCATCAGCCACATGTGACTATTTAGATTTCAATTAATTAAAATTTTAAAAGTTAAGGTTCCCTTAATCAGCCACTGCAGCCACGTTTCAGATGCCCAGCTCTCCCCGTGATTGTGTCTGGTATCAGACTGTGCAGATGTAGACCACTGCATCATCACAGCTGCACGGCTGCAGGGACCTAGGGCGGCCTTTGTAGGAAGTTGTGTTTCAACTCCAGAATTTTATTTTACCCAAAGGAAATAGACTCTTCCATGCTTTTCTAGGATTTCCAGAACAAAGTTACATTGTTCCCAGCCAGAGATAAGCATATTTTCTCCCATTTTCTGTGGGAGTTTGTTCTTTTTTAGAATCTCATCCACAGTAGTATATCTTTAAGACAAGATATGTTCTTATTCTAACCGGAGCCTGAATCTAAGTGTTTGGGGGACTTTGATTTTCAGCAGCTGTTAAGTGAGGCAGTCGAGCCTCCAGGATACTTACCCAGTCACCAGTGGGACTTTGAGTTATTTTTTCTCTTGTGATTTCTTTCTCAAAGCCGTAAAAGTGGCCTATAGTCAATAGCAGAGTCTTGTTGGTAGCACGTTTCTAAACTCATTTCAGGACTAACTTGTGTCAAGGAATTATTTTCCCATTCTTTTTGGTTGAATGTTCTCTGATTTCAAGTTAGGGAAACAGAATTATACCAGTAAGAAAGCAAACATTCTCTATAACTTCCAGCTCAGCGGTTCAATTTCATATTAAAATGACTCTCCCGTTTGAAATGCCAGTGTGGTTCCACAGGGACCTCCGCCTGCCCTAGAACTTTAAGTCTGTGCCACCGCTCCAAGCATGAGACCACAAGAGGCTCGGTCGAGTCAAACTGGTTGGCAAACAAAGAAGGTGATTGAATGATCCAGGGCAAGTCTCCTGGTCCATACACACAGGCGTCCTGGACATAGTGGCCTGCAAAGGGAACACAGAAACTTAGCTGCCTTTGTTTCCTCATCAGTTTACATCCACGTGGAAAAGTGATGCACTTCTAAGGCCATCTGTAAGGCCTCTCTGCTTCATGCCAGTTCAGATTAAATGGGGTTTCCATGATCTCTTTGACAGGGGCTTTTATGTTGAATTTTGAATTCATGATGGAAGGGAAGCTTTCATTTGTTTGGTTAGTGATTTCTGAAATGTTTAATGGCTACTTTAGGTGAATACTGTAGAATTTTAGCTAGTCATGAGCACGAGGGGGACGTAACAGCCATCATTTGCCAGATAACACCTAAATTCTGATAGCTGCTGTTTTAAGTTCCATGAACTTTTCAGCTATTTTCCTCGGTTGCGGGTAGTTCATAAGAGTTGTGTTGGTTTTAATAACCAACACATTGCTTCAACCTTCTATAGCTTCAACCTTCTTTTGGTTTTGCAGAGTGAGTTTGATATAAATAGAAGTAATTAAAATTGGAATTCTAGTTTGGATCCAGTACTGATTGGACTCCTTCGAGGTGAACTCAGTAGCACGTTTTATGTGTCTGACACTGTGCTTGACTCTTCCTACTCTTTTTTTTTTTTTTGCGGTACGCGGGCCTCTCACTGTTGTGGCCTCTCCCGTTGCGGAGCACAGGCTCAGCCGCTCTGCAGCATATGGGATCCTCCCGGACCACGGCTCGAACCCGTGTCCCCTGCATCGGCAGGCGGACTCTCAACAACTGCGCCACCAGGGAAGCCCCCTCCTACTCTATTTTAATCCTCCCACCAACACTGGGAGGTGGTTTCTGTCATCACCTTCAGTTTGCAGAGGCAGGAGTGCTCAGTTTGCGTGTAAGGGAAATTTCTGTCCGTTTTGGAGACCTTGCTCTTTTCTCTGCTCAGTGCTGCCATGCTCTCTCCCCCATGCTGATACTGTAATCCTACTTCCAGAAACTTATCTTAAGGAAATATTATTTAAAAGAGTTGGAACTGCATGCATAGAAATGTCCAGTGTTGTTTGTAAGACTGAAAAAAATCAAAAGGGATCTTTTCCCTGCTAAGCGTGCATTCGTGTAGTGAAGGGCCTAGAACTGGCCCATGGTAAGCACTATATGCGTGAAAGCTGTTATCATGATCAGAATCTTTTTAACTGATAGACTCTTGGTGCAATGTCACAGAATCTCAGTAGTATTACATTTAACCAGTTGAAAGTGTAAATATGAAGATAATATGAAAAGCTTAGGACATAGTGAAAGAGGAATCAACTGCACCTTGATCGTAACTGCATACTCTATAGCTTATGTACGTATGAACTGGAAGGGAACACAAATAAATGGAACTTTGTCAGAATTGCGTTAATGCTGTTTTGGTGATTAAAAATAAACAAATTCTTTGTTGCTGATAGCAATGGGATGGCTCTGCACTGTGTGCAGAGCTGGGCCATATGCCCCCCCAGTGGCGTGGCATCAGGCAGCCGCACCTGGTTTGAGACCCAGCTCTGCTACTGCCTTTGCCACTTCCTGTGCCACGTTCTGTGACTCTGGGAGTGACCTCGCTTCTCTGAGTCTGGGGTTCCTCGTCTGTAAAGTGTGCATAATGATAGTTTCTACCTGCATATCGCTGTGAGCATCGACAGTAGGCCCAGAGCCGGGTTCCAGAAGGGTTTACCACAGACCCTGCAACAGTGCTTGGCCTAAGTCGGGACTGACTGAATGCTGGCCAGGGTTGGCCCTGTACTGCTTTGCTAGTAGAACCATTTGCACAGTGAAGCTAGTGATGGCAAGAACTTTCTGAAGTGTTTACTTGTAGGGAATAATGATTCTCGTTAAGACTCGCAGTGACTAGATTTTCTTGCAAACATTATTAAAATACTCAGATTTTGCTACTCTAAGAATTTGGAATCACTTTATCATTGACAGCCACAACCCTTCATGACATCTTTTTTTTTTTTTTTTTTGCGGTACGCGGGCCTCTCATTGCTGTGGCCTCTCCCGTTGCGGAGCACAGGCTCCGGACGCGCAGGCTCAGCAGCCATGGCTCACGGGCCCAGCCGCTCCACAGCATGTGGGATCTTCCCGGACCGGGGCACAAACCCGTGTCCCCTGCATCGGCAGGCGGACTCTCAACCACTGCGCCACCAGGGAGGCCCCATGACATCTTATATACCATTGGTGAATCACTTTTTCAGGAAGAATCTGAACCTCTCCTTTTCTGAGCATTTATCCGCCAGTCCTGTCAACCCCTGTGGGCCACTTACTGTCTGAAGAAAGGCCAGGGTTGTTTGTTAGTCTGTCGTTTAACTGTTACCTTCTTTCTATGTGACTATCCCCCTAGCTGAATCATATCTACCTTTTAAAAAATACTCGAAAATTATTCCAGTCCTTCTGACCTGGTACCTGTTCAGGAGGATGGCTGTGCACATGGCAGCGGGAATTGTTTGTCTTTGAACTGTTCTGGTATTAGATTTTCCATTTTTTGTTTGTCCACAACCTGTTTCTTTTAGATCAGTCTTTAAATCAGCTTGGAAACTGGGCGAACCTAGTTTATTTTGCATTATCTGATATACTGTATTCAGACCTGAGGACTGTACCCAGATGCCTTGTGAAAATAGGTATGTATCTCTGTAGTAGCTCCCGTGGTGGTTAGGGAGCTGCTTGTAGACAGACAGCGCAGGGCCCAGGTATCCCTGGAGAGCACGTGCTCTGCCGAAGCCGCCTTCACACACGGCTTTGCTCCAGTCTTCCCGCGTTCTCTGTCCACCACCAGCTGTGGCCCCAGAGACGTCAAGCACACTCTGTTTTCCTTCCCCGGAGTACACCAGAGAACTTGCCATCTTTCTACTGGACTCGTCCGTATCATGCTGCGAATTGTCTGTCATCCATCGTTTCCTCCCTGAGACTGTCTGCTCACCCTGGGGGTTCAGGGGTGCAGAGCGCCGGCCCCAGAGAGGAGGCACGGATAACTTCCCGGGAGCCAAGTTCTAGCTCTTCGACTCCGGAGGTGTTTTCCCCGAACCGATGCACCTGAGAGCTGCTCTGTAGCCAGCTAGTTCTCTTCCAGACTCTTCACAGAATAGAGATGTCCTCTCCTCCACCCCAGATCTGGCTTTTGTGTATTGCCCTGGTCACTAAAACCTCTGGCACACAAGACAAAGGGGCAAAAGAATTCACAGTCCCTCAGGGAGAATCTCCTGAGGGCAAAGCAAAGAGACCTTTTTTCAGCAAGAACTGCGTAAGAAGTATGGGGGCAGCTGGCTGACCCCACCGAGGAGCATATACCTGTGTTACTCAGGTGCCTGTTCTAGTAAAGAGACCCAGGGAGACAGAGAACTCATTTTAAATAAATGTTAGGGTTTGAATTCTAGGAGCAGGTGGGACAAGCCAGATAGCTCATGTGTTTTCATCTTAAAACTTTAAAAGTTGCAGCCCTGTTGTGTGTTCACTTTGTGAAAATTTATCGACTCAAATACTTAGAATTTGTCTACTTCTCTGTCTGGATATTATAATTCAAAGGAAAGTTTTTTAAAAATTGACACCGTGCTAGTTGGATCATCACTAATTCTTCCAGATTGCAGTAAACATGACTGTCAGTCTTCTCCCACTGTTTTCGAGGCAGCAGTTGTACAGTTTTTATAAAATTTGAAGGCGTTTTGTGGCTTGGGTTTTGTTTTTATTTTTGTTTTGGCCACACTGCGTGGCTTGCAGGATCTCAGTTCCCAGACCAGGTACTGAACCCAGGCCCCGGCAGTGAAAGCCCAGAATCCTAACCACTAGGCCACCAGAGAACCCCCTTGGGTTTTGTTTTTACCTTTGCAGCCATCATGAACAGTTCCCTCCTTGTTTTTCCATTTAATGGCTCGAACATTTCCTTCCCATCCAGTGTTTGGGGTGGAACCTGGAGCATCTAAGGGAAAAGACATGCAGGCATACAGTGAGCAGATGAAGGGGAAGCCCAGCCTCGTTCAGAATGCATGTTCTCATCTGATGAAAGGCTAACGCTTCTGGGGGCGGGGTGTGTGCTGCACCTGTGGTAGTATCAGGCTGGAGCGAGGTCCCGTATTCCGTCTTTGTGCTTAGACTTCACTTTTCATCCCTTCCACCATCCCTAGTAACTCACCTAGTATTGACAGCGTGTTATGTTGGGTTTCTTTGGATCGCGTTTTCTCCGCAGCAGCTCCCTGGGGGTGATTTGAAAGGATTTTCAGTGGATGTGAGAGGTTTTAAAAAGCTCCTAACCCATTTCTGCTGGATTTCATTGTTTGCACTGTCGCCTGGACTGACTGATTCGCTTAGCTGTTCAAGCTTGAAGCCACATTCGCAATAAGAGCCAATCAGCTTTATAGAAAGAGCAAATAAGCCCATTTAAAGTAGTGCATCAGATTTCCCTCTACCTCTAAGAAAACCTATCTGAAGTATCATATTAGCCACAAACAAAATTACTAGTTTTAATATTTTCCATTCTTAACGAGCCCCTAGCACGATACCTGGCACTAGTAGGTATCCAGCAGTATCTAATAAGTGAAGGAAGAAAGGAAGAACTTTCCAAAGATCTGTGCTCAGAAGTTTCAAAAGGCTCTATTTGAGGAGATGCACAGTGCTGGTACTTCCTTCTGGAGAGGGAGCAAAAGCAGCCAGCCTGCTGTGGGAACACGGCGCGCTCTCGGCAAACCTCAGATCCCCAAAAGCAAAGACCCTCCTGGACTACCCCAGTGGAAGGTCTTACAGAACGCAGAGCTGTTTACCAAGGCAAAGAGCTGAAACAGAATCTTCAGTTAAGGCTACACTTCTCCTGTTGTTGCCCCTGGCCTGAACAGACACTGTTTTTCTGGATTGTTCTTACCTTTCAGTCGGTTCAGAGTTACCCAGTAATGTCGCTCTGGGCCGTGGATGTCTTTAGACCACCAAAGCATGTCTTTTGCGCGGGTGTCTGTTAGTACAAACTCCACAAACTTCCTTGTTAGTACATAGTAAGCACTTCCAAAATAAATTGTTAAGTTATGGGGTGGTTCATCTTTGAATCTTTCATTTGGAGGTACATAGATATCTTCTTCAGGGGTGAATTCGGGATGGCTTTGACTCGTCTTGGATTTAATGCTTGGTGGCTGGATTACTCCAGGAGTTATATTTTTATCATTCCATTTGCTTCTGATGTAGTGTATGATTTCTCTGTTAGTTTTGATTGGAAAATCCTGTCCACAAAGATTAATGACATAGTTCCATTGAAATTTGGAATGAACTAGATCTTTCATACAATTAATATCTGCCTGTAGTCTCCTAAAGCCAGTGTAAGCCATTTTCTCTCTCGTTGATGAAATAAAAATATTTTCAAAACAATTAACCAGGGATTGCACAGCAGTCTTATACTTCTTGGGGGCCTTTTCATCAACACGAATACAGTAAACATTTTGAGGCACATAAATGGCTCTGAGAAGCTGCACAAACATAGCCAGCTCCTTATGAATAGTTATAATATATGCCAAAGGGAAGGTGCCCTCTTCTGCAGACAGTCGTCTGGTTATGAAATGCAACTCCTGGGATATCCTGGAACAATTTCCTGGCCTGTGTAAATGAGCAAGTATTTCAGATCCATGAGGGTTTTTACAGAATTTTGCAATTTGGGGAGCCACCTCTTTCCCTTCAAACAAAGCTGAACACAGTTCATCTGGATAAAAGCCACAGTCCACTACTGCTGGGTAGGTGGGTTCCTCCTCTGGTTCCTCAGGAGTTGGATTCCTTAAATAAAGAAAAATGAAGACGCCAATGGCTACGCACACGAGAAGACCTGGCTTTGTGGCTCGCAGCTGGCTCATGTTTTGAGCTCCAGTCGCCTTCTTATTACCATGGTTTAAAATGTTTTCCTCTAAGCTTCCTAAAAGAGCAACAGGCAGAATTTAGGGTGTTGTTAACTTTATTCCCCCCCGTCCCTGCTAACTCTATTGGTGTACACGTATTTAAAGTGTATGATTTGATCAGTTTTTACATATGTGTATACTCATGAAACTGTCACCACAGTCATGATAACAATCATTTCTTTTACCCCTAAAAGTTTTCTTGGACCCCTTTTACTCCATCCTCCTTCCACCATTGTCTCTGGGAAATCACTCATATGCTCGTGTCACTGTAGACTAGTTGGCATATTCTACAGTTTTATATAAACAAAGTTATACGTGTGTACTTTTTTGCCTGGATTTTTTTTCACTTAGGATAATGATTTTAAGATTTCATCCACATCACTGCATTTATCACCATTTTTCCCTTTTTATTGTTGAGCAGTATTCCATGAAATGGACGAGCCACAATCTGTTTATCTGTTCATCTGTTGAAGGACACTGAAGTTGCTTCTAGTTTTAGGATATTACAGGATGCTGTAAGCATTTGTGCACAAGTCTTTGTGTAGACCTTTGTTTTTGTGTCTCTGGGGTAAATACCTAAGAGTGAAATGGCTGGCTCGCATACAGGTATATGTTTAACTTCTTAAGAAATTGCCAGGTTTTTTTCCAAAGTGGGTGTGCCATTTTACATTCCCCCCAGCAGTGTATGAGAGCTCCATTTACTGTACATCCTCACCGACACTCGGTATGATCAATTTAAAACACTTTACCCAGTCTAATAGGTGCATAGTGGTAATTCATTTTGGTTTAACTTTGCATTTCCCTGATGACTAATTTTCATGTGTTATTGCCCTTTTATTGGCAGATAAAAATCTCAAATATTTGTTTTGGACATAGATACTGTCCTGTTCGGCGTTATTCAGAATTTATCTTACGCCATTATTCTGTATCGTGTTATGAGAATATATCTTTCCAATAAAGAAAACAACAAATCAAGAGAAATTTTGCGATCATATAATTCAACTTGTTGAAATGAGTTTATGAATTTTTTTTAGAGAAGGCTTCAGTGATTAAAAACAAGATATCTTTATCTAATAAAATTATTTGACAATAATTTAGTTTCCTCTCTTGAACTCTACAGAGATGCATGAAGAAGTATTTTAATTAATTAATTATTGTTGGCATGCAAAGACCATCCTTTGGAATTTAGGGAAGAAAATTGATCAGGTAAAATGTCTATATTGTTAGTAGTTTTTTCCCTTGTTTATGAATTTTGTCTCTAGGTCTCTGTAAAAAGTCACATCATTGCTTGTTCCTACTTCCTATTTTAAAAAAAATATTTATTTGTTTTATTTTTGGCTGCGTCGGGTCTTAGGTGTGGCACGAGGGCTCCAGAGTGCATGGGCTCTGTAGTTGTGGCACGTGGGCTCTCTGTTGTAGCCCTTGTGCTCAGTAGTTGCAGCGTGTGGGCTTAGTTGCCCCACAGCGTGTGGGATCTTAGTTCCCCGACCAGGGATCGAACTCGCGTCGCCTGCATTGGAAGGCAGATTCTTAACCTCTGGACTACCAGGGAAGTCCCCCTACTTCCTGTTTTTAAAAACCCATTTACTTTTTTTTCTTTTTTTTTTCTTTTTTTTTTTTTTTTGTGGTACGCAGGCCTCTCACTGTTGTGGCCTCTCCCATTGCGAAGCACAGGCTCCGGACGCGCAGCGTCCATGGCTCACGGGCCTAGCCGCTCCGCGGCATGTGGGATCTTCCGGGACCGGGGCACAAACCCGTGTCCCCTGCATCAGCAGGCGGACACTCAACAAGGGAAGCCCCCCATTTACTTTTGACCAGTGTTTATCTCAGACTTGACATTAGGCCCTTACCTTTCCACATCATTATTGCAAATGCCATTTGGATAAAGCATTAACAAGGCAGCATTTTGAGTTATCCTGTGTTCTTAAACTATGAGCCCATAAAAACTGTAAATGCTGATTGTGGATTTTAAAAACGTATTTATTTTCATTGTATAGTTTCTTTTTGCCCATCATGCTTCAAAAATAAAACAACCACTGCCCAAATATGTCAGGTTACGTTTTACTCTGGTTCGGTAAATGTTGATTGCCCCCAGCATAAAACGTTATGGCATAATTTTACAGGCATTTTTATAAATTACATAATACCTTTTATAAGCACAGTCATCATTATAATTAACACATTTCATATCTGGTCTCTAAAATAGACACAACATGTATCATAAAAACAAAAATTCAGTTGGACGGAAATACCTTCTTGAAATGAAAATAAAGCTTTTAACTGCTTCTCTGTTAAGAATTTTGGTGAAAGGTAAACCATGTACCATAGTTCGTTACATTTTCTCCTGTGTTTAGCTTTTGCGTGGGAAGGGGGTTTGGGGGGTTTTTTGGTTTGTTGTCTTGGTTGTTGTTTTTAAGCTTATGGTCAAAGTGTAAAACATGCTGGTCTCATCACAGAAATGTTAGCCCCACTTCACTGACAGACTATATACCCCATGCAGAGCCCAGGGGATTGGGTATTTTCAGTGTTTTATGATAATTAAGTGAAGACACATCCCACGTGTAGTCCGTTGTCCTTCAGGGCAATACGTTGGCTAAATGCTTTCCCTCCCTTATTTATAGAGAGACAGGCACAGGAGCTTGCTCACAGTTAATCTGCTGCCTTTCTGCCTCGTGTTCTGTTAGTGCAGTGCTCACAGTTGCCTGGTTAAATCTTCCTTTTGGCTCAGGTTCACTTTGAAATTTAGAAATCGGTGTGGCTAGAATGCCATGTTGTGGGAAGGGTCACCAGCTTTATTTTCATTGTTTCAGTACAAGCTTTTCCAGGTAGTCAGGACAGCCTTGTAATGAAGCCTTTGGAGACTCCACTGCTGCTGAATTTTACATAGTTCTTGCTGTGGCTTTAACCTGCTTCTGGTGGACAGTGTGAAAATTCCCACAGGAATCAACTCTTTAGGGCCTGGCAGTTTTTCCTTTTTAAGTCACGATGAGCATCACTTTCAGCTTTGCAGACATTTCAGTTCTTGGTGATTTGTTGTCATGGTTTTGTTGCTATAATGTGAAATCAACTTTTGTAGTCATAATGAAACTGTAATTGTTAAACATGTGCCTTTTTATCACTAAATTAATTTCCAAGAAATGTAAGTGATGTTTTCCAGGTGAGAGGAACATGCAGCCCATTAAAAAAAAGTGCAGTCTTACTGATTATTGAGCAATTTTTTTCCTCCACAAAATGTTTAAATTTTTATTTATTTTAAAGACTTTAGAAAGAGTGGCAGTTATCATTATATATCATGGAGCAGATACAAAAGTTCTTTATTCAGACCAGACCCATTATTTTACCATTCCAGTGTTCTATTTCCTCATGTACTACTGAAATCACAAATGATTTCTAAAATTATTATTTTGTGTGTGTGAGAGAACATCTTAAGGCTTTTTTCGTATAGTGTCATTCCTTAAATTATCTTTCCTGGCCCTTATATATTTTGATAATCTTTTAGCTCCTCATATCTGCAGCCTTTAGTGAGTAGCATCATTAAAATATGTATAGTGTACAGTAGAATTGAATAGCTTCCAGACAGTGAATAATGTTTTGAAGATTACACGTTCAGTTGACTGAGGACATATGACATCCAAGGGATTTTGTAGAATATCTTTCGGTAGCAGTAATTACCAAAGTTACGGTTAAGGATGGTATTAAAATTTTTTCCGTTTCGTGGTACTAGAAATCACAGATGATTCCCAGTTACAGTTCTCAGAATGGAATTATTTTACCTTTTATTTAGGTTTTTGTCCAAGCATAAAATATTGCCAAGGAGTTGTTTCAAAATACATTACTATCCTAATTATGAGAGCCGGCAAGCATGTTTTCCTTCTTCTTTTCTGCCTTCTTTATCTGTCTGTAGTGCCCCTCTCCCACCGCCCCTACTGTAGGCCTTAACAGCCAAGAACAGAAGTCAGCAGTATGGGTCTGGTACTATGTGTTGCCACTAGAACACTTAAGGGCAGTCATTTTGAATTTGTTATGACGGGATTTAATTTGTTATATAGGCTTTTCAGGGGGAGTTGGCAACATCCTGGATAAATTAATTATTTTGCTAAATCTTTTATACTTTGTGGGTTTTGTTTTTTTTTTAATTTGGTTGCACCGGGTCTTAGTTGTGGCAGGCAGGCTCCTTAGTTGTGGCTCACCGGCTCCTTAGTTGTGGCGTGTGAACTCTTAGCTGCAGCATGCATGTGGGATCTAGTTCCCTGACCAGGGCTCGAACCCTGGCCCCCTTCATTGGGAGTGCAGAGTCTTAACCACTGCGCCGCCAGGGAAGTCCCTCTGTTTTTTTTTTAAAGGTAATTCTTGTTAGTAAATAGAAAATGGGCATCTTTAAAGATGAACTTGTAATATTTTGCCATATATTCTATAGACTATTACTGTTTTAGAGTATTAACATTAGCTTAACCAGATTAAACAATCTAGTCTTTATTTTCTGGACTGCAGATGGGGGTGTATGATAGTACCTGCCTCATGAGGACACTGGGCTAGGGGTGTGGAGCAGACGGCTGAGCGTTTCCCTCTCAGCCTGGCCCGGGGCAGTGCTCAGTGCTTGAGCGGGGTGGGGCTACTCGGTACCCGCCAGTCCCGGAGCAGTGAGACCCTCAGACCAAAGAAGTCACTGTAGCTGCAGCAATGAAAATTTTGTGTCTGTTATTTTTGTCGTCTCTGGGCTCAGAATGATGTCCAGAGCACCCTACAAGTTAACAGTTTTTTCTTGAACTATTTGAGCTTTATCATAGTAGTTAGACTGATTTCGAATTCAGACCGTCAGAGCTGTCCAGTAAAATAGATGTCTTAATCACACATGCTTATTCCTAAAATGTGTATACGTTTCTTCAGCCACTTTGATGTGAAGGGGAAAACTACATTTTAGGATATCTATTTAAAACAATCACAACAAAAACAACGTTTTTATTAGAGGACTGTTTTTTGAGAGGAAAAGATGCCTGCTACTTCTGCATTTTATAAAATTACTGATATTCCAATAGTTCTATTTTAAAACCATGGAGGAGGCACAGAAAAACATATTTTAGTAATAAGACCTGCTCAGCCTGTGCCATTCATGATCTCTGCATAGTTAACGAAGCACTTACCGGGAGAGGCTCGCATACGGGGTAGAGGTCCTGGCCGCGTCCGTGCCCAGCCTGGCTTTTTTTTTCCTTCAGTTGCTTCCTTGCTGTGGCTCTGGGTGAAATCACATGAACAGAGTTGCTTGGCAGGTTTTGTTACCCTTTCATCCCTGGAGGATTTTATTCTTGTTGATCCTGACGCATGGGTTGGAAAATAGAACCTGCGTATTTCTTCAGGGCTGGCCCCCTGCCTTATAAAACAAACAGCAGAAAACACCCAGCCCAGGTGAAGGGCAGCGCAGGGTAATTGTTGGATTCTGAAAGCTGGATGAAATCCTGGCAGTCCTGGGTCAAATTCTTTAAATGTCTTTAAAAGTAGGAGGCTAGGTTTGGTTATCGGACACTTTTTCATTAAAGGGATAAATAAAAGTCATTTAAAAATCTCATTTGATTCCTAAGTAGCATTCGGAGTGCTTCAGTGTGGCTCTCCAGAGGCCTGACTTCAGGGAGGCAGGTGCGCCCTGCCGTGCCCCGTCCTCCCGCGGCCGTCTGTGCATGGTTAGTAATGACTCCCTTTCGTTATTCTCCGATGGATACTTTTCCTCCTAACATCCTTCCTTTTCTGGTTTAAAAGGTCCTCCCGCTCGCTGGACCTCTCTTTAGGTTTATCCCAGATGTGTCTGTCGAGAATAGTGAAGCCAAGAGACGTGAATCACACCCTGCAGAGACTCTCACCCTCGTGGGTGTCCAGACACCTGAGCTCTTTATTTAGTCAGCCGAGTTCAGCTTTTCTTCACCTGCTGCGGTGACTCGAGATACCTGTTGCTCTTTTGCAGAACAGATGTTGCTGTTGCCCTAGAAAGATTTCTTAACTAGGCAGCTAGAACCTAGTCTCTTTAGTCTTAAGGGGACGCAGCATTGCTACACGTGTGACGTGTGTGCCTTTTATATAGAAACAGGTCCGTGCAGCCTTTTAGTGGGGAGACCGTGTATATGTTTGCATGGAGTTGTTCACATTCTGTGAGTTGAGAGACTAATTTTATCAGACAAGAGTCAGGAAAGGAAAGGCCACCCTGTCAGCTGCTGAAGTGTTGCTCCAACTCTGCCCCAACCCCGAGGGCTTGTTTTAAATTGTCCTGTGAGTGCTGCTGAACTGGCCTGGCAGGTCCGTCCCTGGGGGAAGAGGATTGGCGCTGGATTTCACCTGGACCACACATGCTTAACCTGGAAAAAAGCAGTGGAAGAACCTGAGAAAATGATGCGGAGAGTTGCCTGCGTGCAGCTTTGTACTCCCATAGCTCTAAGGGAGACACAGAGTAAAACCAGCCATGCTGAACGGAGTGTTGTAATAAATGGACAAAAAAACAGGCTTAATGTATCAGCTTCTTTTTTTTTTTTAATTTATTTTATTTATTTATTTTTGGCTGCATTGGGTCTTCGTTGCTGCACGCAGGCTTCCTCTAGTTTCAGTGAGCGGGGCCTACTCTTCTCTAGTTTCAGTGAGCGTTGGCCTACTCTCATTGCGGTGGCTTCTCTTGTTGCGGAGCACGGGCTCTAGGCATGCGGGCTTCAGTAGTTGTGGCTCACAGGCTCTGGAGCGCAGGCTCAGTAGTTGTGGCGCACGGGCTTAGTTGCTCCGCGGCATGTGGGATCTTCCCAGACCAGGGCTCAAGCCTGTGTCCCCTGCACTGGCATGCGGATTCTTAACCACTGCGCCGCCAGGGAAGCCCTGCATCAGCTCCTTATACTGATGTGATTCAACTAAAATTTTTGAAAGATCAAAATCCTAATAAATAAAACAGACATAGAGCGTAAACATGTAAATTACAAAAGAGGCGCTGTGAATACAGTGGGGTGTTTTATGTTTCTTAAAGCCAAAAAGGAGCTGTCTTCTTCTGCTTTTTAGGTTAGCATAAGTTTTTTTTCTCCTTCCTTTACGTGGTGTGATGGGCATTCTCACATGTTGTAAGGAGTGTGAAGTTCATGACCTTCTAGAGGAGCTATTTGGCTTTAAAATTTCACTCCCTTTCATCCTGGTTTGAAATATTTCTTTAGGTCATGTTCTCATTCCTTCATTCAGCAATTATTTACTGAACATCCCTGTGTGCAGGACCCTGGGCTTAAGACTCAGCTACAGCCATGAAAGATAAAGACAAAACCTTCCCATTTGGAGCTTACAGTGTGACAGAGGGAAGCCCTGTTTTAAAAGTCAATACACACATACAGGCATACATTCATTTATCATAAGCCATGAATACAGGAAACAGGGTTCTGTGATAGAGAACAAGCAAGTCTCAGAAGTGGAATTTGGGGGTCAAAGATGCATGTAATCAGTTGTTCATCACAATTATTATTTGTAGGAACAAAGATTGAGAAACCACTATTCCACTTGTTTGTGATATAAATATACAGACATAGTAGCATATTACTCTTGATTCTGTTTCCTTCAGCACTTTCCTACTGGCCTTTTTTTTTTCAATATTTAAAAAAATTAACATCCAGAGGTCATGTGAATATACAACGTCTAGTCTGCTTTTCTATTTAACATATACTGAGCATATGCTGTGTTGTCGAAAACTCTTAACATAACTGTATACGCTTCCTTTTTAGGAATGTATTATGATTTATTTAGCCATTTCCCACCTTTTTTGGACATCTGAGGTACAAGTCATAAAAGGAAGCAAAACTGAAAATGAATATGTGATTTCACCTGTACGGGAACAGTACACATAGAAAAATGGGAAATCCAGGTGTTTTCTACTTTGTGTACCTATTACTTTTATAAGCAAAGAGAGGGTCAGTCCCTTTGGGCCGCTGGCCTTTGCAGCAGCCCCACTCCCTTTCTAAAGCCCCCCCGCCCTTTAGTCCACGGAGGAGAGCCCCTGTCTGGCAGCTGACATCGTGGCAGAAACCTGCTTCCTGCCTTGGTTTTACTCGCCTCCAGGGACGGGCTGCTCCACGCAGGGCCCTGGGTTCCAGCAGAAGCCTGGTGAGGTCAGGCATGACCCCAGAACAGGTGCTGGGCCCGTAGCTGGAGGGAGGGCCACGTGCTGCCGTCCCCAGGGGCTGCCCGCTCAGGTCCAGGCAGCTGAGTCCTTGAGGGGTGGGTTTGGTATTAGTGGATTTTTTGAATTTTGGAGACAAAGAGCAAAATATCTCAAGTTTTAACGTGCAAGGTTCCCGGCTCAGTGTTGTTACTAGCAGCTGATTCAACTCTAGGACTACAGCTCGGGTACAACACACCACAGCTGTAGGCAGGACAGGGCCCACCGTCACACGTAGACAACTAAACAATCGTGTGCAGGGAAGGAGGCTGCGGACCACTGGCACGATCAGTCAGACCCGGGCAGCAAGATGGTGGAAAGAGGCGCAGAAAGCCCGCGGGGGGGGAGGGTGAGGGCTGTGACGGGGCAGGGGAGCAGATACGCTAAGGAGGGTATTGACGCCAGAGCCCCAGCCCCAAGCCCCACCGGGCCTTATCTACCACCTGATTCTGTTCCTGCAGATCCTTTTTCCTTCTGTCTCCAAGGAGGACAGCCCCCAGGGGAAGGCTCTGCCCCAGTCTCCCACAGCCCGGGGCTTCCCAGGTGGCCTTCCCCTGCAGAGGGGCTGTTCCCCTCCCCTGGCCTCCTGGCATCTCTGTTCTCCAGAGGCAGCCCTGGCCAGACGCCATACCAGACGCCCCCTGTCTGTGCACAGAGCTCCTCTCTGTGGCACCAGCCTCAGGCTTTGTGGGTCTTTACCACCTTAGAAAAAGAGCCGACTTTGACCTAGAGCTGTGGGTTTTGGACACAGAACCACAATAAATAACCCCAGCTAAGGCAGCGGCCAAGGAGAGTCAGCAGACGGTGACCGGCTCCTCTGTGTGTTAAGAGGTGCTGGGAAAGCTGTGGCAACTTTTAAGAAAAAGAGCAGTTGCGTGGCTTTTCTTGTGCTGAGAATGTTTTCTATGAGAGAGATACTGGGCGTGGACTCGGCCTACGGCCGTCCTCACCGCCCAGGTTTGTCCAGTGATCCAGCAGGGCTGTGTAGCCCTCAGATGGTAAGGGGCAGAGACCCAGGCAGAGTCTAGAGAAATCCACGTGAGGCTTCCTTATGCTTTCTCCCTTCCACGAGGGGGCACAACTCCCAGCGAGGAAAATGCAGCAGCGCGTACTGTCATCCCTCCCTGTCGGTTGGGGGGCTGGGGGGATTGGCCCAGGACTCCCGCATATACTGAAATCCGCACATGCTCAAGCCCCTTATATAAAGTGGTGTAGCGTTTGCGTATAACCGACACCCATCTTCCCGTTTACTTTAAGTCATCTTCAAGTTACTTATAATACCTAATATAATGTAAATTCTATGTAAATAGTTGTAAATACAGTGTAAATGTTACGTAAATAGTTGCTGGTCTGTGTAAATAGTTGCCAGGACCTGCACTGGTACGTGGCAGCTATTTATATAGTAGTCAAGTGTTGCTTTTTGGAACTTTCTGGAAAATATTTTCTTCCCAAATATTTTCTGTCTGAAGTTGGTTGAATCCATGGATGAGGAACTCAGGTTATGCGATGCTTCAGCTTAGGGAAGCTAGTTAGAGACACGATGCTGAGGGCTGGAACTTGGAGTTCCATCCGTGTTAGGAAAATGCAAAACTGGTGATGGTTGAGTGTTCAGTGCCCAGCTCTGGGCTCCATTCCCTACGGCGTTACCCTTAATTCTTGCCTCAACCCGATCATGCTGGGAGTTCAGTTTATCCCCATTTAACAGATGCGGTAACTGAGGCCAAGGTCTAGGCAGAGGGACTCTAGAGAACCCACAGGAAGAGGCAAACAAACCCCCGAAATGGATGCTGGCCCACACACTGTCCTCAGCAGCGCTGGCTCCCCAGGGAGCAATTGAAAATGCAGATCCCCTGTGGGCATGACAGTGGGCAGCTGCAGCCCAGGAAAGAGCCGAAATGCAGGCTGTGCCTCCGGAATGGTCCTTCCCCTCTCCTGCTGGGATTTAGTCCATTTACCCTAATTGGCCAACTTCCTAAACTCTAGAACAGTGGTTCTCAAAGCCTGGTTCTCCCACAGGCAGCATCTGCATGACCTGAGAAAACATTAGAAATGCAAATTATCGGGTCCCACCCTAGAACTCCTGAATCAGAAACCGGCGTGGGTCTCAGGGATCTCCCTGGAGATGCTGATGTAAGGTCAAGGTTGCAAACCTCTGTCTGGCATGTGAGATCCCCCGGCCTCTTGCTTTTAGCCTTGGCTCAGCTGTGTGTGAGTCTCACAGGCTCTTATTAAGTCAGTCCTCATGAGATGAGCCAGCAGTAGGTGCTCAATAAGTATTGCTAATGATCCCTTAAACAGACATTTCCTAAACGTCCACCCTGTGCTTGGGTCTTTGCATGGGGCCCCTGGAGGTCGGGTCCAGTGGGGAGGCCTGTAAGCTAAGAAGCCCAACACAATTAGGAAGTGGGAGGAACCCTGCAGAAATCCAAGTTCCTAGACACCAGCCAGGGCCAGTCTGGCAGGCAGGCCTGCTATGCTACCCTGTACACAGAAACTTTCCCAAGCAGGGCTCGGGGTCAAAAACTGGCCAAGCCAAGGTGCAGGCGGGGAAACAACAGGAATTTCCCAAGAGCTTGAGGACCCGTGGTTGGGCTAAGAGTGAGGGCCTGAGGGTAGCTGCTTTCCACGTGGTGACGGAATCTGTCGTCTTCTCTCTTTCGTCCTCTTCAGTGTGGGGCTGCCTTCCAGGAGGACGACGTCATCGTGCTCAATGGCACCAAGGAGGACGTGGAAACGCTGAAGAGAAGGATGGAGGGGAGGAGGCTGCGATCCAAGCTGGGAAAGGTACCGGAGTCCTAGGCTCAGTTCCTCACCTTCCCGAGTCTGGGCGCAAGTCAAGTCTGCAGGTTCTGCTCCAGAGCCTGTCGCAAACCCGCCAGCTGTGCTGCTGGTGCTGGTTCGGGGTTCACTGCGATCAAGGTGTTTTTATGACCAGGCGGGCCTGGGCTCTGGAAGATTCCAGGCGGCCTTGCTGGGTCGAGCTCAGTGGTCTGCCCTGCGCTCGGCTGCCTCATCGGTGAAGGGGGGCGGGGGTTCACGCCACCTGCGGGGGGCGGGTGTGGGCAGGAGGGTAGAAAAGCTCAGGCCTGTGAAGTGCGTCCGGAGGGCAAGGCGGCCACCACGATTGCTGCGCGGGCACTGCGTGTAAGAGGCTTGGTGTCACACCTTGTAAAACTGAGGAGGAGTGAAAGACACCACCCCCAGCACCTCTGCAGAGCCTGTGCGGCCCAGGAGATCTGGGGGGAGATCTGGGGGGACCCCGGGGCCTGTGCTTCCCACCCACTCCTGGGAGTGCAGATGCAGATGCGCACACGCATGCAGCCCCACACACACGCATGCAGACACACATGCACACGCGTGCATGCGCGCGCACACACACATGCAGACACACACACACGCACACCCCCTCCCTGCACTCCCTGGAGCGAGGAGACAAGCAGCCTTCCCCCCGTGGAAGCCGCTGCCTGGCCGTCCCGAGCCTCCCCTGGCCGCGGTCTTGAGTGGCGCCCCGGCGATGCTTGCTGATGCCCGGCGCTCTGGGTCGGGGGTGCTGGGGTGAAGGCTTTGCTTTGCGCCCCAGGTTTAGAACCACCTTCCATAAGCAGTGGAATCCGTGCTTAATGATCTGATGTGATGAGCAGGCTCAAAACAGTTGATCAGCTAAGAAATCATTCAATGTGTCATTGATTCTGGATCCAGTAGTAAATTTTGTTGTTTCTTGAGTACTTACAGATGATAGCCATGGTCTTTTTTTCTTTCTTTAAAAAAAAAAAAAAGGTTCAGGGTAAATGTGGGAGAAACTTCATGCCATCAGAACTAAGGCAAAAGAATGCCTAAAGTATTAGAAAATTAGTTTCAGTGTCCTGAGGACATAAAGTTGTGAAGAGAAATAGCCTGCCTGGTTCTGTGCTACTGGCTGCATTTACCAGTGATGTAATGATTAAAGATTTTTCAGCTTTTTCATTCTTTAAAATCATAATAGAGGAAAGTGCAAGACCGTATCACCCTGGAATAATATATAATTCATGGTCGTGAGGCTTTAAAAAGCTGAGAATATGATAGCAGTATCGTTATTGTGTGTGGGCCCAGAATTCTCAGAGCCAAACCACTGGCATTTCCTCCTTTGATAGCTTCACTTAGGTAGAAAATAGATAATGTGTGTGGATGGTTCTGTAGTACAAGGAATTGTGCCCAGCTTTTGTGATCAAATACCAGTAGAAGTGCTCCGTGAAGCGGTCTTGTACAAGGTTATTGCAATATTCATGAGAAAGAAAGAGACACTCTGTCATTTAAAGGGGCGAGTTCGGGTTTAGAAGCGAATAGAAGTTTGAGGTATTTTTGAGGACATTTACCAACTTGTTCTTTGTTGCTACTATTGATCAAGTTCAGTTTTTAAGAAGCACAAAAGGGAAAAATTGTATTTTAATGGAAGCTCCTAGAGACATTGGTATGGTCATTAGCCTTCTTCTTACTTTAGTGAGCTGTCTCCTCTGTCCCAGGCTTCCTGCCAAGTTGTTCAAAGCCCGGTGGAACTAACACACCCCTCTCCGGAGGCAGGATACTTCCCAGACCTTCTGGGAATGCTTCCTAGAGACGGCTACCAGGAAACCAAAATATTTCCCCAGTATACCCGCAGCTGGAGACAGGGCATAGCATTTCCTGTCTAAGGCCTCATTGCTCGTGCTTTTCAGATAACCTCAGCTCTGAATGGAGGGCTTAGAAATAAGCAGCTTTCTGCATTTTTTTTTTTTTGAAGGATGACGTGTTACCTTCACAAATGTGAATGCATGTCTTGCATGTGTGAAATGAACAGGATGTGTTTATGTTTTATGCAAGTGTTACAGATCACGTAGCATATACATATTACAGGTTCAGGTTCACTGCCTGAGCAAGGCCTTTGATGTTTTCTAGTGATGGGAGCCTTCAGAAACGTTTAGGCTGCGTATCTCTAATGCCACCTTTTGCATGCTTCGGAAAACGGCATGTTTAAAGTAAATTCTCTGAGTGAACGTAAGTCCTGTTTGTCCTTTCTGTGATTGAATTAGCTGTGTGGTTTTAGAACGGTTTGTTGCATTCCTTAAATTTTTGCTGACCAGTTTAACGATTATGAGCGACAGAATTCTGACAGAAGTGATCCAGAGCTGAGGAGAATTGGCTCAAGTGTTCCTTAGTACAGGCCTCAAGCCCTTATAGTTAAATACACAAGTGTCAGAGCAGTTGGACAACTTTGAAGAAGTCTTCCTGGAAAGGTTGAGATTCGGTACTGGCTGGACTTACGTTATCATCCAGGTAACTGCTCTTTTGTGTGCAGTCGTCACCATTAACACTGACTGTTACCACTGAAACCTGTCCTCCGCATTTAGATTTTTTGAGGATGTGGTTTTGGAATGTAACTATACAGCTGAGCAGATCTCTGCGGATGTATGTCATGTGAGGCCAGAGTGCACAACTGGAAACACGTGGGGAGGCCGAGGTTTAGGGCAGAGGATCAGAGTCCTCTTCAGCGGGAGGCCTGCCCTGAGTGACCCGTGTTGGCCTCTCACTGGGCCCCCGGACTGGCGGGAGCCACACTGACACCGAAATCAGTGCATCTGAGCACGTGTCCGCCCCTCCCCCCACCCCCTTTCTTTTCACAGAAAACAAAGAAACCCAAGGTGGCAGAGTCTCTCTCAAAATCAGATGTCAGTGAAGGTAAGATGCTCAAAGAGGTCCTTATCTTAGCAAAAATAAGGCCATAGGCCTGTTTCCTAAATAAGTTCCTGATGTTGTTTTGTTTTGCTTACTTTGTTCTTTCACAGAAGCCCCAGGACCATCAAAAATGAAGACAGGGAAGCCCGAAGAAACCAGCCTTGATTCTCAAGAGAAGAAAACCACCTTGCCTCCCAGAAGTGCAGGTGGGTCCTATTGAGATGGCAGTGGGCCACTTAGACAGCTGGGAACCTGCGTGGGTGCGTCACGGTTTTGCTGGCGCGAATTCGAGAACTCAAGCTCGTCCTAATGGTGTCTCTGAATAGTTCACTGAGCTCTCTTGGCGGGTAACTAAGAAACAGTTGATTCACCTTAGAGCAGGAGCCCTCTCGGGACAGAAGGGGTGCGGGCACAAATGCCAGTTTTCCTGTGGAGTCTGCACTTGGTGCCAGGCTAACAAGGGGCGCCGAGGCCTGACTCAGGCGTTCCCTAATTTAAGGATGGGGCTCGCTGTGCACCACGTGTGCACTCGAGCCGGCCTTCCTCCACCTGCTCTTGACCGAGAGCCGTTCCATTTGGTGCATAGTCCAGAATTTAGTGCCTTTGCCTGGAAACTCACTACCTTTAGCAAAGAAAATAGTATTTCACAAAGAAGAAAAGCACAGATTGAAGAGGTAAATAAAGGAGTGTGTAATCCTGTGGTGTAATCGCCCTCCAGAGTGTTCATGGGTTCCAGTACCCCGACACACACCTCAGCCACCTGGCCTCGGGATCTGATGTACGTCATCCCCAGAGCTGGGACCAGTGCCGAGAATATATAGCAAGTCGTGATGAGTGTGATTTTAGATACAGTAGCTTCATTTGTTTTTAGGACTTGGCAATTGAGATAACGTATTTCAACATTCATCCCCAGAAAGCAGGAGGGAAATTCCTGGGATTAATGAACTTTTGAGGATGTGACATCTGGAATAATCTGTAGTCCCAGCTTTAAAGTTTTGGGCTTTTCATTTTTCCAGCAGCACAGGGGAGCTCTTCCGGAAAAGCCGGGAAGCCTCCGTGTGGAGCCATGAAGAGGTCCATCGCCGACAGCGGAGAGTCAGAAGCTTACAAGTCCCTTTTCACGACCCACAGCTCCGCCAAGCGCTCCAAGGAGGAATCGGCCCACTGGGTCACCCACACATCCTACTGCTTCTGAGGCCCAGGGCGCGGCCTCGGCGCACCCCACAGCTCGGAGCCGGCGTGGCAGGGCAAGACGGGGGCTCGGTGACCCTGCCGGCCCCACCCCGTCACCCTCTCCACTCACCTCCCCCAGTGCGCGTGGACCCGCCCACGGCCGAAAGCACGCTGGCCGCACTATTTATGCTTAAAATAATTAAAGATGCCAGATTCCTCACGGGTATGTGGTTGGCTCATTTTGACTCAGACTCTTATGGTTTTGCTCGCGGTGGTTAATTAATTAAACAAGCCAAGTGAAACCGAACTTGAGGAAGGGCGAGTTTGAAGTGCATTCCGCCTGCAGGGCTGTGGGCTGTAGGAGGGGTCGTCTTGGCGCCAGGGAGGAGACTGAGGGGGCTTCCTTGCTGATCGCCTTGATGAGAGAGGAGGTTTAGTTGGCACCCGATGATTTCGTACGAAAATAAAGTAAGTCTAAAGTCTGCTCTTGTTCTCATCTCTGTATTTTTCTCCTTTCTTCCCCGAACGTTGAGTAAGAAAATTGCAGCCATTGCACTGATAGCGATTGTAGTTCTATGACATCATGTCAATTCCACTTTCTCTCTCAGCAGAAGATTATAAAAGGGGGAAACTGTGCATAAAATTGGTGTATCTTATCCATAAAGTGTATTGAAGTGAATAATTAATGAAATTCTCCTATGAGACTAAGAATCAGGAACATCCAGGTTCAACACTGCCTTTCTGGAGACAGTTGTATCATTCAGATGGTTCTTTATACCAGATCCAGGGCCCTGGTTTCCATGAAAAAGCAGGCAAAGGAGCTGGGGGAGGAAGGTCGGAGGCGGGAGGGAGCAGCCTCAGAGGGAGGATTCTGGGGAGGGGGTGGAGAGCCGAGCGCAGCCTGCTCCGTCCCGGGTCCTGTGCCTCAGCGGGGTGGGAAGTTGGACCTGAGGACGTGTTGACATTGTGAATATAGAGGAGTTTTATCAGAATGACACTAACATCAGTGAATTTCTGTTGTGGACTTTTCCAGAACAAACCTGAAAATTATCTATTTTCTTTCCCAGATCAGCATTTATATACCTTTACATACAGATAAGTCTGGTTATAATAGCCGTGCCTATTTCCTAATCAATTCTTGGGCCTCGCGCCCCCGTAAGCCCTGCACAGATGCTCTTGGCAGGGAGCCCCACATCCCCACCCCAAGCTGGGGGAGGATGTGCCCCAGGGCAGTCTGTGCCGCCGGATCCCACTCTCCGTCTCTCCTCCTGGTTTCAAACCATCTCACAGAACTTCATCACTCAACACAGTTAGAGGCACAGGGGAGGCACCCAATGGACCCTTGGTTATATCCAGCAGAAGGCTTTATTCCCCGGGAATAAGTGTGAATCAGGTGACCCAGCGGAACAGGTACAAGCCCTGCGTTCCATTAGTCGGGACTTTTTGTTTCATGTCATTTTTAGAAACTGATGGTTTCAAGTGCACTGGCCGTTGAGCCCTGGCTGTACTCCTGGCAGCGGCCTCTGTTGTCCTGCAGGCTGTGTCCCTCTCGCCTCAGAGTCTTCACACCTGCCTGGATGTCAGCCACTTCCCCATCTTACCCAGCCAGCTCCTGATCATCCCACACGTTCCACCTGAATGTCTTTTTCAGGAAAGCCTTCCTGCCTGAACCAGCCTAGAGCTGCCCCCTTGTGTTCTCTTAAAGCTCTCTGTTCTTATCACAAATGTTATTTTTTTCTTTTTTGGCCACACCGTGCAGCATGCAGGATCTTAGTTCCCCAACCGGGGGTTGAACCCGTGCCTTCTGTATTGGGAGCGTGCAGTCTTAACCACTGGACCACTAGGGAAGTCCCCCTATCACAACTTTTTTTTTTTTTTTTTTTTTTTTTTTTTTGCGGTACGCGGGCCTCTCACTGTTGTGGCCTCTCCCATTGCGGAGCACAGGCTCCGGACGCGCAGGCTGAGCGGCCATGGCTCACGGGCCCAGCCACTCTGCGGCATGTGGGATCTTCCCGGACCGGGGCACGAACCCGTGTCCCCTGCATTGGCAGGCGGACTCTCAACCACTGCGCCACCAGGGAAGCCCAGCCTTATCACAATTTTAATGAAATAAATGATACTCTTAATTAACTCAGGCATTGCACACTCAGGTGAAGTCAATGAGTGTAACTGTGAGGCGATAGGGAGTGGTGGGGACTGTGGAGAAAACATGGCCACCTAGAGGGGCGGTTGCTACTCAACTCCAGCAGAGAGGGGCCCCCGTGTTACCAGATGGTCCATACTTTTCAAAGGAAACTTAGTTTCCTTTGAAATCTGGCCTTTTTAAATGAAGCCCTCCCCCCACCGACATTTAAATATTGGCAAATAATCATTTTCAGAAACAATGTAGGCCAAAATACATCAGTGGCTCCTAGTCTGTAGCCTCTGTTTTTTTGGTTGTTTTTTTTTTAGCCTCTGGTTTAATATCTTTCTTTCCCACTAGGCTCTCAGCTCCACAGGGACACATGCCTGGGCTGCTCTGCTCACCACAGCGTCTGCAGTCAACAAATAGAAAAACAAAAATAGATGGACTCTCCCAGTAGAGCATGAGGGTCAGAAAGAACATAGTGGCAAGGAGATGGCCTTCTATCACTCCCCCGCCTCTCTTTTTATTGCCCTCTGGAAATTTCGCTATTTCCCTTTAAGCCCTACTCCCAGGCAACCCCTGCGAGCCTCTTTATCCTCTGCCCTGAAGTCATCACATTGGCCAGAGCTGGTTCTGGTTCAGGGCCTTTGTGACATCACCAACCGCCCAGCCCAGCCCTGGTTCCCAGTCTCCGGGTGCAAGGGCAGACCAACCCACCATGAGCCACTTTGTCCCCCATCTCTGCTCACCATGCGGACACTGAAATGGTTCTTGTTCTTTCCTCTGTGCCTCTCCTGCGGCTATGCCTTTACGTTTTCTTCTCTGAGAGATAAAGCCAGAGAACCCCAGGAGAAGGCGCCTTGCGGAGCGCGCTTTCGAATTCGGCAGAGTCTCCCAGAGCACGCCCAAGGCTGGCTTGCGAGCAAGTGGCTCTGGCCTTTCTTTGTTGTCGTGCTGTATGTGATGCTAAAGTTTCGAGGAGATAGTGAGACGGGTAAGGTAAGGATGGCTCCGTATTTCACACCACGTTGATTCCACCGCAGAAAGCTTAGACTCAGAGGAACACGTACTCTGGTTGTTACAGGCAAGACGGTTAAGTACAACGAGTATGAATACAGAGTACCTACTTCTGGTCCTGAGAAACATTGGCTAACTCATTTCCCGACGTGTCCTTAGGGAGGATGGGAGATCTTAACTCACAGAGGTGGGGACTCATAGTTGAAGACCACCTTCTGTTTACTGGGCAACTAAAGCCTTGGCTCAATATTTATCCTGTTAAATCAGATGTTTCAAATTGAGGATAGATTCAAGAACTTGGCGTGTTTCAGGTCAACATTAGTTATGGAGGCAGACTCACTGCCCCTGATTTTTAATTTCCCTAGCGTTTGAGTCATTACAAGTTGCTGAACTGAATGGAAATGGTATCATTTCCCAGGTAAAGGAAAAGACCTGTCATAAAGCATCAGAGGTGTAAAGAGGTAACAGCCTGTCCATAAAGTGGCTGAACAGCTCTGAGAAGAGGAAGGGAGAGAAACACGGCAGCATGTTCGCTCCTGGACAAACCCCCCGCTTCAGGATTCTGTGTCCAAACTGATGGGAGCAGGGGTTGGCAAACCTTTTCTGTAAAAGGCCAGATAGTTGATATTTTCAGCTGTGCAGCCCATTCAGTCTGTGTTGCAAGGACTCAACTCTGCTGTTTGAGCATGAAAGCAGCCGTAGACAGTATGCAAATGAACGAGCCTGGCTGTGTTCCAATAAGACTTTATTAACAAGAAAAGCTGGTGGGCCAGATTTGGCCATCGTTTGCCAATCCCTGGGCTAGATCAATGCTAGAGCCAACTTCTCTTAGGTGAGCCCAGCTCTCTTAGAATTGTGTCAAAACCAGCAACATCAACAGTATTATTCACCCCGAATATCTTTCTTGACAGGAGCAGAAGAATCCTCCGGCCCTTCGAGGCTATTCATTACGCTCTCCAACAAAGAAAAATCAAAATGCTTCCCCCAGCGAAGACCATGCATTCAATATCCTAACCCAGCTCGAGATGGACCTTGTGAAATTCATGTCCAAGGTGCAGAATCTGAAAGCCGCCATGGCAACAGGCGGTAACCTCAAGCTTCTCAACTCAGAGATGCCTGCAGCCCCACACAATAATATTACAATATATGAGATATGGGGAGAAGAAGACTCCGAGTGAGTGGATTTGTGTGTCAGAGTAGGAGAGAAAAATCTGAGTGTTTACAAACCATAGGCAAACTAGTAAAACTATTCTGAAGAAAAAGAATTCTCGAATTTGGGGCCTTTTTCCTTTCTCTTTTTTTAACCTTGAAAAAAGTGTGAGACCAGTAGCCATAGCAGTTATTGTTTTGTTTAACTGTTGTTTTTTGTTTGTTTGTTTGTTTGTTTGTTTTTACATCTTTATTGGAGTATAATTGCTTTACAATGGTGTGTTAGTTTCTGCTTTATAACAAAGTGAATCAGTTATACATATACGTATGTTCCCATATCTCTTCCCTCCTGCATCTCCCTCCCTCCCACCCTCCCTATCCCACCCCTCCAGGCGGTCACAAAGCACCGAGCTGATCTCCCTGTGCTATGCGGCTGCTTCCCACTAGCTATCTATTTTACGTTTGGTAGTGTATATATGTCCATGCCACTCTCTCGCTTTGTCCCAGCTTACCCTTCCTCCTCCCCATATCTTCAAGTCCATTCTCTAGTAGGTCTGTGTCTTTATTCCTGTCTTACCCCTAGCTTCTTCATGACATTTTTTTTCCCTTAAATTCCATATATATGTGTTACCATACGGTATTTGTCTTTCTCTTTTTGACTTACTGCACTCTGTATGACAGACTCTAGGTCTATCCACCTCATTACAAATAGCTCAATTTCGGGCTTCCCTGGTGGTGCAGTGGTTGAGAGTCCGCCTGCCGATGCAGGGGACACGGGTTCGTGCCCCGGTCCGGGAAGATCCCACATGCCGCGGAGCGGCTGGGCCCGTGAGCCATGGCCACTGAGCCTGCGCGTCCGGAGCCTGTGCTCCGCAACGGGAGAGGCCACAACAGTGAGAGGCCCACGTACTGCAAAAAACAAAAACAAAAACAACAAATAGCTCATTATCATTTCTTTTTATGGCTGAGTAATATTCCATTGTATATATGTGCCACATCGTCTTTATCCATTCATCCGATGATGGGCACTCAGGTTGTCTCCATCTGCGGGCTATTGTAAATAGAGCTGCAATGAACATTTTGGTACATGACTCTTTTTGAATTATGGTTTTCTCTGGGTTTATGCCCAGTAGTGGGATGGCTGGGTCATATGGTAGTTCTACTTTTAGTTTTTTAAGGAACCTCCGTACTGTTCTCCATAGCGGCTGTATCAATTTACATTCCCACCAACAATGCAAGAGGGTTCCCTTTCCTCCACACCCTCTCCAGCATTTACAGCAGTTATTGTTTTGTTCTTGCCTTCCTCACTTCCTCTAGAGTGGAGGGTGGTGAGAAGTGCATGGACAGAGGCATTAGTGTAGGGTGACATTCTTGGCCACTGTGCCATGGCCCTTGTAGAATAAGGCTTTTGGGAAATTTGTGGTAAGATGCTGATATTATTTTCTTAATAACTATCTTTACAGTAGCTATTTTTGCAAAAGACAGAACGTTTTTTTATCTTTATGATTTATTATATTACAAAGGACAACTTTATAGGTTTTAAAATGAAATAAAATAAAAAATTATTGTTAGGAGGTGTGTGTGTCAAGGGGATGGTGGATTCTAGAATCATTTCATTTTCTTACCACCAGAAAAGTCATCTTATTCATTCTGTCTCATGGGTCCCATGCATTGACTTTTCTACTACAAAACTAACAGTTACATGTGTCTAAGTGGATTCAGAGAAATGGAGAATCAAACCATGTTTTAATGTAATTCAGATATAGATGAGCTAACCAGGGGTTCCCAAATTGGTCAATATGAATATTCTTTATAATACTTATTTAAAATATGGGTATTTGGGCATGTTTGTATGGCTAATGGAAACTACACTTACTCCAGGCTGTTCTGTTAGCTCATGACCTCTAATCTAGGCCAGCCTGGTAGTTTTAGAGACATGCAGGGACTTCCCTGGCAGTCCAGGGGTTAAGACTTCGCCTTCCAATGCAGGGGGTGCGGGTTTGATCCCTGGTCAGGGAGCTAAGATCCCACATGCGCCTAGTGGCAAAAAAACAAAACATAAGCAGAAGCAATATTGTAACAAATTCAATAAAGGCTTTAAAAAAAATGGTCCACATCAAAAAACATCTTAAAAAACAAAAAAGAGAGACCTGCAGGTGCAGACCTGGGCAGAGACGTCAGCTATGCGAGACCATGGAAATTCCCTTATTTCCACTTCAGTCCAAATTAAAGTGGGCTTGACTCTCCATCACCTTCCTTCCCAGCCATAAAGAGTTCAAAGAGTTCATCCTCATCGTCGGAGCACAGTCCTCAGGGTCAGTCGCACATACGTGTTCGGGAAGAGACCTCAGATCAGAGCCGGCCATCTCTTCCCCTCTCGTAACTGTGACGCTACCTTTGAAAAGTGGTCCCTGAACCCTTTACTTTTTGCCGAAACTTCAACTTCCAGGATGTGGAAAAACTGGAAGGAGCTGAGACGCCTCCTTTGTGCCTTCTGTTCTCTTTCTGGGTGTTTTCAAGCAAATGGGACTATGTGAGTTATTTTCACAGCACATTCTGAAGAAATGCAGATAAGGAAAAAAGACTTTGGTTTTAACCTGTGATGTCAACATGGGGCACATTTTAGATTAGAATAGAGATAATGTAAAGGTTGCCAAACCGTGGCTCATGGGCCGGATCAGCCCACGGCCGGTTTTTGTGCAGCCCATGAGCTAATAATGGTTTTTATACTTTTAAATGGTTGAAAAAAATCAAATGATGAATTGTATTTCATGACATGAAAATTACATGAAATTCGGGAATTCCCTGGCGGTCCAGTGGTTAGGACTCTGCACTTTCACTGCCGAGGGCCTGGGTTCGATCCCTGGTCAGGGAACTAAGATCGGCAAGCCACGGGGTGAGGCCAAAAAAAAAACCGAAAAATTACACAGTGACCATAAATAAATTTTTATCGGAACACAGCTGTACCCATGTACATATTGCCTATGGTTGCTTTTGTGCTCTGTGGCAGAGTTGAATTACTGCACAGAAACCATTTTGGCCCCAAAGCTGAAAATATTTACTAACTAGCCCTTTACAGGAAAAGTTTGCCAATCCTAGTTTATGCTAATCTTATTTATATGTTAACAACCAGAAAAGGTGTTCATCGAGAACCAGTGTATTCAATAACCTTCACAAATAGCCCCTCTTTGTCTGATGGGCAAAAATGTAATTTCATATCATATTTTTGTGTCTACTTTTGTCCAGGTCACTACCAGCTAATGAAGGGAATCCTAAGAAAGAGCAGAACATCAAAATGCCTTATAGCAAGTCGATTGAGGACATAAATGAGAACGAAATCTGCTGTACAATTGGATTTAGCAATTCCCATAAAATAGCGTCCCGGGTCTTTGCCTCGCCCTAACACAGAGCTTTGCAGACCTCGGTGTTGCCTGGAAAACAGTGTTTCCTCACCCCAGTCCATTTCATGCAATATTTTCAGGCAAAAATGCATTAGATATAGGTGGAGAAGCCAGAGCTCCACAAAGCTGCTCGGCTCTGTTGTTCCAGGGTCAGCTCAAACCCCACTGTTACCACACTCCGCAGTGACTCAGCAAATCGTAGCCGCTGGATCGCTGTAGTTGTCTACACCTGCTGTCTCTGTCCGAGGAGGTTCACTCGGGTGGTTGGCAGAATTCCTAGACAAGACCCCTCTCCTGGGGGCCTGAGGGGGCCACTGCCATACGCGAGGTGATGGGTCGTGGGGCGGAGACGTGAGGGCAGCCTTCAGGATCCAAGAATGGTCCCCAGTGAACAGCTAGAAAAGAAACCCGGAATCTCAGCCATACAACTGCAAGGACATGGGCTCTACCAGCAACCAGTAACCTGGAAGAGGCCCCCGAGAGAAGGGATCCCAGTCTGGTGAGACCCTGAGCATATGAGGCCACCTACCAGAACATAGACTCCCAACCCACAGAAACTGTGAGAAAATAAATGTGTGTAGTGTGAAGCCACTAAGTGGCTTTGTGGTAGTTTATTACACAGCAGTAGAAAATCAATACAGACACACACACACACACACACACACACACACACACACACACACTCTTTCCATCCGCTCTTTCTGATGCTTTGGATGACACATCCACGCTCCCTCTGGCCTAGTCACCAGCCTCTGAACCAGGGGAATGGGACCAAAGGAAATACTGGCAGAGGGTCACGAACAGGGCTACCCTGCTCCTGGAAACCAGAGGTTACAAAGTGTTGGCTCAGGGACCAAACCTCCCCCCACCCCAGCATGTTTGTTTGGCCCTAATCATATTCTCTAACATTTTATCTTGAAATTTGTAGATTCACAGGAAGTTGCAAAGTAGCAGAGTATCTCCTTAGACGCTTGGTCTAGTTTTCCGCATTGGTTTTCCCCAGCGGTTACATCTTACTTGAGTACAGTCACAAAACCAGGAGACTGACATTGCGACAATGTGTGTGGGGAGTTCTGTGTTGTTTTATCCCGGGTGTGGAGGCGTGGACCCACCACTCCACCATCCCAGCAGAGACCCCCAACTCCTGGCAACCACCAATCAGTTTCCATCTCTGTGATGTTTTTAAAATTTTGTTTATTATTTTATATTTATTTTTGGCTGTGTTGGGTCTTCATTGCTCCGCGCGGGCTTTCTCTAGTTGCAGCGAGCGCGGGCTGCTCTTCATTGTGGTGCGTGGGCTTCTCATTGCAGTGGCTTCCCTTGTTGTGGAGCACGGGCTCTAGCCACGCAGGCTTCAGTAGTCATGCCTCGTGGGCTTAGTTGCTCCACGCATGTGGGATCTTCCCGGACCAGGGTTTGAACCCGTGTCCCCTGCGTTGGCAGGTGGATTCTTAACCACTCCGCCACCAGGGAAGTCCCCAATCTCTATGTGTTTTGTCCTTACAAGAATGTTTATGTGAATGAAATCATACAGTGTGTGACCTTTTACTTTTTAAAAATATTTATGTATTTATTTAGCTGCGCCGGTTCTTAGTTGTGGCACGCAAGCTCCTTAGTTGCAGCATGCAGGCTCTTAGTTGCGGCGTGCAGGATCTATCTAGTTCCCCGACCAGGGATCGAACCCGAGCCCCCTACATTGGGAGCTCAGAGTCTTAACCACTGGACCGCCAGGGAAGTCCCCTACAGTGTGTGACCTGTGAGGCTGGCTTCTTTCACCCGACATAAGGCCCTTCAGATCTATCCAGGTAGTCTCATGTGCCAGCACTTCGTGCCTGTCTGCTGCTGAGTCCATGGAACCCTCTGCCTGCCGTGTGGGGGAAGTTTTGGTCTCTTGTAGGTTTCGGTTATAATTACAGAGCTGCTACAAAGAATCGTGTGCAGGTTTTTACATGAACACGCATTTTCATCTTTCTGGTATAAATGCCCCGGGTTGCGGTCGCTGGGTCACATGGGAAATGCATGTTTTGGCTTCCAGTAAGAGTCAAAGATTTAGAAGAAGATACACCCAGGGAACTGCCGCTCTTTCCTCATCCCGGCTACCCGGATCCCACACCCTCCTGCCCTCCACGAAGCCCTGTAGTGACGTGATCAGCCCCTTAGTTTCTGTTTTGTCCTTCCTTTCTCTTGCACAAACGAACAGATGCGTGTGTATTTTCTTATACCCCTTCTTTCCGACGTGAAGGACAGCAAGCTTTCCAAATTCTTTGGGGCTTTGCTTTTTCCACTTAACAGAAGGTTCTTGGAAATCCCTTCGAAGTGGCTCTTAGGGGGTCTTTCTCATTCTTTTTTCCCCGCTGCAGAGTGCGCCATTGTGTTTGTCCAGCCCCTGTCTTATATGCGGACATTCAGGTAGCTTCCAGGAGTTTGAAATGACAAATAATGATGCAGTGAATAACCTTGTGCTGTGGTGTTGGAGATGTATCTTCAGGGTAGGTTCCTAGGAGTGGGTTTGGTGGGGAGAAGGGTGAACGCATGTGTGGTTTTGTTAGGCATTGCTAAATTTCCCTCCAGAAGGGTGGTGCTGAGTCGCGTTCTCATCAGGGATGCCAACACAGCGTTTCAGCTGCCCGAAACGCCGGTCTTAGAACGCTTTGCATGGCTTGCAGTTACCGAAGATTTCCACTAGGTGGCAGACAAAGCCCGTCACAGGGAACAGCGCTCTTGCTTCCCGAAGATTTCGTTTTCAAGGGCCCTCGATAACAGTCACGTGTGAGTTGAAGTAGTAGCTGTCATAACACTTGTATCCCAGTTAGCAACTAGCATTCATTGTACTGGTAGTAATGAAAACATTACTTTGTGTTAACAATGAACATTTGTCGTTTGATTATTCACTCATTCAGTCAAGTATTTGTTCTAAGCACTGTTCCAGGCTCTGGGCATGAGGAGATAAAAAGAAACAAACATCTTGCAGGCACAGAGCTTGCATTCCACTGGGGGAGAGACAAGAAACACGTACATAGTCCAACATGTAGGCTGTCAGGTGGGCCCATGTACTACAGAGAAAGGTAAAACAAGGAAGGGGAGCAGGGTTTGGGGGTCAGTGAGTGAATGGTTGTTTAGGATCTTAGTGTGGTCGGGGAAGGGTTGCTGAGAAGCCCTTACTGGAGGGAGTCAGCCCTGAGGACCCACGAGGAGATGAAGAGGACGTGGGAAGAGGAAGTGCAAAGGCCCTGAGGCAGGAGCGCCAGGCCTCAAGGCGAGCTGCTGGGGGTCCCATGCTTGGGCCGAGTGAGGGAGGAGATGAGGTGGGACACAAGGAGCGGGTGCCTCGCAGGCCACCGGCAGGACTCGAGTTTCCCTCCTAAAGAGATGAGGGCTGTGGGGAGACTGTGGAAACCCTCCTTCCCCCACTCCCCGGACAGAGATGCACCCATCCCCCAGGTGTCTCCAAACGGCCCAGCCCCGGCCACACCTGATCTGGGCTTTGTCGGTCTCTGTTCTCAGGGGCCCTTGGGGGTGGGGGATATGGGGACGACAGGTGGGGGGAGATGAGGCTTCCTGTGGGAGACGAGCACCTTTCAGGGGCCCTGCTGTGTGACCTCTGCCTTCCATTGTCTTTGGGCCACTTAACAATTCTGTAAACTGTAGAAAATGGGTAATACACGAAGCCTCGGTGTTTATCAAAATGCAGGTGGATCTCATGTAAGGGACGCAGTTAGTTGTGCAGCTCTCTGTCTGTCTGTCCTCCCGTCGGCTTCCGGTCCTTTGAAGCCTCCTCTGAACCTGCTGTACCGTCCTACTGGCCCCTCCTTAACCAATGAGTTGAGTCACGTTTCTGACACATGATCGTCTTATATCGCATGAGTCGTGAGTCTGCCGCTTCAAAAGTTCCCTTTCCCGGTGCCCCGAGCCCTTCTCAGCCACGGTGCGGACATGAAGACACCTCTAGCACGTTACCCCAGGAGGAGAAGAAATTAGATTCCCTTCCATTTTGAAAACCCATAAAAAGGAAATGTGATGGAGAGGAGGGGGCAGTGGCTGTGGGAGGACCCGCTGCGGCCCAGGCTCTCCTGTCTTCCGTTCTCTAGGTGTCAGGGACACCCAGGGGAGGGGGCCCAGCGGGGACCTGCCCGAGGGTGGTGACCCGGGAGATGGAGCACCCTGGAGGCAAAGGGGAGGCTCTGAGCTCCTGAGGGCAGAGCCTGGTCTCACCCTGAGCACCCCCCGCTCCTCCCAGCAGACCCTCGCTGCCCTGAGCAGCCCCCGCTCCTCCCAGCAGACCCTCGCTGCCCGTGCAGGCGAGAGGGAGGCCTCCCCAGCCCTGAGGTCACTCCTGGCGCCCTCAGGAAAGCGCTTGCCTTTACTGGGCAAACCTCCGGGTTCCTTCAACTTGAAGAGCCCGCGAGTCTGCTCAGTACGTTTCCTCCCCGCCGTGTGTGGACTTAGACATCAGGCAGATGCTGCAGGAGCTTTGCCTCTCACTCGGACCAGTGCCTTCCGGCCGCTTCGTTCTTCCAGAAACACCCTCTCCCATCCACTCACTCATCCTTCCTTCCGTCATTTATCTGTCCATCATTCAACCAGGACTCAGGAGCATCTCACTGTGCGGACATGGCAGTGGGTGCAGAGGATACAGGGATGAGCGAACGTGGACCACAGGGAGACCCACCTCACACACCTTAGAGGCTGCTCTCGAGAAAGAGACTGTAAAATGGTGCAGCCACTGTGCAGAACGGTATGGAAGTTCCCCAAACACTTAAAAATAGAATTTCCATATGACCCAGCAAATCCTCTTGTGGGTATAAAACCCCGAGAATTAAAAGCAGGATCTGGAAGAGATGTTTGCACACCCAGGCTCATAGCAGTGTTGTTCACAACAGCCAAGAAGTAGAAGCAACCTAAGTGTCCATGGATGGATGAGTGGATGAACAAAATGTGTCTTATACATGCGTTGAGTATTATTCGGCTTCAAAAAGGCCAAGCACCCTCTGGGCACCAGGAATGCAAAGGTAATCAAATCCTACAGTATTATTGGGGGCTGTCAGACAATTAGGAAAAACAGACAGTGGCTACAAACACATAAAAATATACAACAGCATTCAGGAGTGGGTAAGTGCTGTGAAGAAAAATACTCCAGAGGAGGGGTCTCTTGTGCCAGATGGTCAGGGAAGACCTTCCAGAGGACACTTTGAACAAACCTGTGTGAGGTGAGGACCCAGGGATGGGAAAAGCAAGTGCAAAGGCCCTGAGGTTCTCCTAGAAACCCACCCCTTCCTTCAGAGGGCCGACCTCCATCCTTAATTATACCTTCATTTGTGTTGTAATTGGGTCCTTAACGGATATGCTGTCCCCAAATGTGCCACTTTGGCATAAGGATTATTTTGAGCTGAAGGCAGCTGAGGCAGGAAGAGTTCTCCACCCTCCCCTTTTCTGCCTAAAAGCAGGACATAAATTTCGCACTGAGGAAGGTGCCCCCCTTCCCAGCACACCAGGGGGAGAACAGTGACTCTTATCATCAAAGACTGGAAGTCGAAACCGAGATGCATTTGCATAAACAGACCTGACTAGAACAGTCCTGTTTTCCATTAGTTTCCCCCATATATTTCCTAGTCACTTGCCCACAGTCTGTCCCTTGAACCCTAAACCCTCTTTCCTTTGTTAAAATGGTATATAAGCCCCTGAGTCTACCTGCTTCTTTGATTGTCACTTCTTTTCTGTGAACTCCTGTGCACACAAACAGTAAAAATTGTCTTCTGTTCACCTTTTATTAGTTTAATTCATAAACCCCTATTTACTGAGCGTAAGAAAGTAGAGGAAAAGCTTTCCTCCCCAACATTTTTTTGTCTTTTTTTCTTTTATTATTTTATTATTATTTTCTTTCAGTTTTCTTTTTTTTTCTCCCCAACATTTTAAATTCTCTATTTTTAATAGATATTGGCTCTTCTTATTCTAGAGTTTGGATGTACCGTAATTTAACCAGTTCCCTACTGGTGGATGTCTGGGTGCTCTCCAGTGTTTTCTTATTACGAACACATATGGTACCTATTTCCCTAGATCGGGCAGGATTTGGTGCTTCCCACTTGAGGCCGTACAACCACCATCTGCCAGTGTTTGGGTTTATTCCACAGTCAGCAAACACAGAAAGCGCAGCCAGCCAAGGCACTGAAAACAAAAACCCTGCAGTGGCTTTTTACACGTGACTTATTTTAGAATTTCTAAGCACAGTTAAGTGATGACTCATCCCACTTAAATTCTGAGCTGTTTAAAGGGCCATCTGGTTCATCAGAATATGAAAGACTCTGCCCAGCAACCTGGAAAAGCACCCAAGATGAAGACCCAGCGCTTTTTAACCACTGACGGTGAGTCCCAAGGAATGTCAGCCGAGTGTTAGCTCCTTGAGGACAAGAATGTTGTCAACTAAATAACCTGCATAATGTCTGGGCCTATTTTTGTAAAAAACGTTTCCTTTTTTTTTTTTTTTTGATTACATAGGCAATGCAACCCAAAGCACAAGTAACCAAAGAAAAATAGATAAGTTAGACTTCATCAAAATTAAAAGCTTTTGCGCTCCAAAGGAAACTATAAGAAAGTGAAAAGACAACTCAGAGAATGGGAGACAATATTTGTAAATTATATATTTGACAAGGATCTAGTATTAAGCATATAGGAAGAGCTCACAACTCAACAGTGAAAAGAAAAACACCCAACTGAAAATGGGCAAAGGACTCAAAGAGACATTTCTTCAAAGAAATGTACAAATGGCCAATAAGTACATGAAAAGGTGCTCATCGTCAGTCATCAGGGAAATGCAAATCAAACCCACAGTGAGACACCACTTTGTACCCACTAGGATGTCTGTCATCAAAAAGGCAGACAAGGGCTTCCCTGGTGGCGCAGTGGTTGGGAGTCCGCCTGCCGATGCAGGGGACACGGGTTCGTGCCCCGGTCCGGGAAGATCCCGCATGCCGCGGAGTGGCTGGGCCCGTGAGCCATGGCCGCTGAGCTTACGCGTCCGGAGCCTGTGCTCCGCAACGGGAGAGGCCGCAACAGTGAGAGGCCCGCGTACCACAAAAAACAAAAAACAAAACAAACAAACAAGAAAAACAGCCTCATACCCATTAGCACTCACTCCCCATCCCTGCCCCGCCACTGATAACCACGAATCTACTTTGTCTTTATGGATTGGCCGCTTCTGGACATTTCTCATAAACTGAGTCACACACGTACAGCCTTTTGTGTCTGTAGCATGTACCATGTTCCTTCTCATGGCTGAATAATATTCCATTGCATGGATGGACCACATTTGGGTTGTTTGCACCTTTGGGCTATTAGCTCTCTCATTCTTAATCATATCACCTTACCTCCTTCATCGTTATTACGCCATCATCCTACTTATCTACCCATATCTGTTTGTTTTCTCCCTCCCTCACTGCACTGTAAGCTCCAAGCAGGCACAGAGTTTTGTCTGAATCATTGCTGGGTGCCTGGCCCACAACGATAAATGAGTGATTGGAATTGGACCTGCTCCCACTGAGTCAGGCCTCTGGGAAGTGAGGGCATCATGAGCTCAGGGAGAAGAAAGTTCTCATAGTTTCCAGGTGTGGCCTGGAGACGCTGCTTTTCTCTTGGCCACCGCGACCTCTGCTTTGAGGGTCTGCACCACCAACTTTATCTTCCTCTGAACCTTTCACGTTCAGAGGGGAGGTGTTGGGACAAGTGGTGGAAACGGGTGCGCTGGGGGGAGCGGGGTGGGGGTAGTTGGGGTGGGCGGGGCCACTATCTTCTGGGAACCGATTCCTGAAACTTGCTGGTTCTGCCGAGACACCAACCATGCAGTGGTTTCAACAGTTACCCCATGGAGGGAGGTTCCCACCTGTAATCAGCTCTCCTAGCCCAGATGAGGATGCTGATAATCCCCTCTGCTCAGCATTTATTTTATTTTATTTTTGTAGTTTGGGGGAAATTTGCCAAATATAACCCTCTTTCCAGGAAAAGGAAATTTTTATTTCCTTTTTTTAAAAATAAATTTATTTATTTTATTTATTTATTTTTGGCTGCATTGAGTCTTTGTTGCTGCGTGCAGGCTTTCTCTAGTTGCGGTGAGCAGGGGCTACTCTTCGTTGCGGTGCGTGGGCTTCTCATTGCAGTGGCTTCTCTTGTTGCGGAGCACGGGCTCTAGGCACTCAGGCTTCAGTAGTTGTGGCACGTGGGCTCAGTAGTTGTGGCTCGCGGGCTTCGTTGCTCCGTGGCATGTGGGATCTTCCCGGACCAGGGTTCGAATCCGTGTTCCCTGCGTTGGCAGGTGGATTCTTGACCACCGCACCACCAGGGAAGCCCAATTTCTATTATCTCGACTTCATTCTCAGACCAGCCTTCCCCCGTGCTTGCGAAAAGGCCGCCAGGAGCTCCTGAGGCCACCGCCATGGAGATCTTTCCTTTGGCTTCCTTTTCAAACGTCTCGTGGCCTCTCATTGGCTCTTTCTAGATCATCTGCCCATCCCCGACCAATCGCAATGGCTGAGGTGAAAGCAGAGTGCTGATTGGCTTAGGCCTAGGTCACAAGCCCCATCCTCGGCCTGGATGCTCAACTTGGGGAGACATGTGGACTGGGGGCAGGGGCATGGAGGAAAGCGGGGGCACTTGTTTCCAGAGGAAGGATGGATGGAAAATGCGGAAGGGACACCGAATACCATCTTTATGAGAATGTAAAGTGAAAGCCTGGAGTGGTGGGGTTCGTGCTCAGGGATAGCTGGGGCCAGATCAGGGAGGGCCCAAAGGGAGGTGCTTGCAGCTTAGATGCAGGGGGCGGGGGTGGGGAGGTGTGGAGGATGTGAGCCAGCATCCCGGAGACAGCAAGTCTCATCCGTGGGCTGCCTGGCCCAGGTGGTGATGGTGGCCAATGGTTTCCATCTTTGAGTCAATTCTTTCATCTTGACAACGATGAAATGCTGCTTCTCCTGAGTTCCTTCCTTCATTGACTTGTAATCCACCCAGTATACTCAGAGGTCCACACACTTTTTCTGTAATTGGCCAGAAATAGTAAATATTTGGGGCTCTGAGGGCCATCTGGTCTCTGTCACATCTGCTCAACTTCACTGTTGTAGTGACAGCCGCCATATTATTCACATACTGCCTGTGGCTGCTTTTGAGACAATATGTACCGCAGAGCCTAAAATTCCTATCTAGCCCTTTACAGAAAGTGTTTGCCAACCCTGTCATGTACTAGGAACGTCTTCCAAGGGAGTAAACACCCTTCCTCACCACCATGTTTAGTGACTGCATTTTGCTTGCCTTCCATAGACTTTTCCAAAGCTGCTCTACTGAGGACCTTTATTTCCCTGGCAAATGTTCTCAGAAATGAGTTTGTTAAGGAAGACACCTGAATTTGAGAAGCAGTGAGACAAGTGTCCCCAAAGCCCCGCCTGACTTCTCTCCCGGCCCAGCCCTGGTCTCTAAGCTCTGAAGGGCTGAAAAACGGACATTTTCTCAGGTACGTCTCCTGACTCAAGAACTTGCAACTTTGCAAACCCATAAAGTAGGCCACCTACTCAGGAATCCCACTGGCCCTGTCCTGATAGTACAGGACAGTCCCCGCTGGTCCCTGCAACCTGGACCCAACCACATCAAGCTGTTTACAAGGAGCTCCTTGAAAAATTTCCCCCTTAATTACAGTTTAAGCTGTGCTGAAGAATCACTTGCTTGCCTGGGGTCATGACACATCAAGCTGGGCAGGGGTCTTCTTGTTGAATCAAGGAGGTGGATTCAAGACAGAAGCTTGAACCAGTTTTTCTAGTTCCCAGGCACCCTCCAGATTCTCCTCCGGGTTTACTTTTCTTAGGTAGAAACCTTACCTGGATTTGCAGAGAACATGGGGCTCTTTGTCATCCAGGATCCCTCAGGGGCCCACGGGCAAGTTAATTGTTTGGAAAGTGTTGCCTCTTAGGCATTTCTTTTTTTCATAAAAGAGGAATTAGAGTCTTTGGGTCCTATAACCTTGGATTTCTGCCAAGTTTCCTCATAGCATTTTCACCTGAGAAAGATAAGCCTTTCCCCTCCTGAGCCAGGAGAGTGTTTCTTGTACCAACAGTGGTGTTTGAAAAGCCCAAACTCTCAAGCCTGGCTATACCCCTGCATTTATCATGTCAGACATCCCAATTGCAGGTGTCATCTCCCAACCAACTTTTAGATGGATTGGAAAAGCCAGAAGGAAGTAAGAGGGAATCATTATAATCATTTTTCAGATTTATAGCATTTTTGCCTTTTAAAAAAATGTTTGGGGGGCTTTGGAGTGTGTTTAAAATTTATTTTAAACATTTTTTTTTTCCCTGTGGTTGTAAAATGATGCACGGTCATTATAGAATCAGGAAATCTTAGACTGGGCAAAAAAACAAACATAGCCACCAGCCCACGGTCAAGGAGGTAAACATGAATAACCCTGTAGGACGAACTTGGGCCCCGTATCATGCATTCTCCATGCAGTGTGGTGTTCAAAGACAGAGTCTTTCAAGAGAAATGAAAGACAGGAATATTGTTGCTTGTCGTTACAACAGGTGCGTGGAGAAAATACACACGTAACGCAACCCCCATGCAACCATTTTAAAAGTAATTGTCCAACAAAAAGAGATCCAGAGGGAAATTCGGCCAGTCCTGGACTATGTGGATGACTGGTACCTTATAAGAAAGATATTTTGGCAGGTGATGGAATTCTTCATTTTATAGCTAGGCTCCTTTGCATCATAAATCAATGATTCCTAATTCTGGGGTTCGCCCAGGAGGGCTACATAAAAGCCACCTAGGTTGCTGATGAAAAAATACAGATTCCCACCTCCTTCCTTACCTGAGATTCGGACTCAGTTGATCTCACCTGGGAACCTGTGTTTCTAAACAGGCCCATGAGGTAATTCTTATATACAGCCAGGACTGAGGATAACCAATATGGAGTGTCAACATCCTTTCTCACCATCCTTTTAGTGTCTACCTCAAAGTCAAATCTCCTTCCCCAATTTCAAAGAATCTGATTGACTCTGCTTGGGTCACATGTCCCACTCCTGGACCAACCACTATGGCTAGTGAAATGAGACACTGTGATTGGCCAGATCTGGGACTTATGCCCTTCTCCATGGCCAAGAGGATGGGATATTGTGATTGACAGCAATGCTGAATCATATGACAGAGTCAAGGAGAAGTGTTTCCCCAAAGGAAGTGGCAAGGGCCCCTACTGGGCATGTCATTCCAGGAATGCCTAAATCTTGTTTTAGCCCAATCCACTCCTTCCCCTTAAGGTCCACCCACTACAAGAGGCAAAAGCAAATTAAAAGTCAGCTTTATTATTATTATTTTGGCCGGTGCTGCATGGCAATGTGGGATCTTAGTTTCCTGACCAGGGATAGAACCCATGCCCCCTACAGTGGAAACATGAAGTCTTAACCACTGGACCGCCAGGGAAGACCAGCTTCATTATTATTAACTGGACTTCTGGCAGAACTCTGGTGATAAACTGAACTCTAATTGTTGATAAATAGGGGGGTACCTCTTGGCTTAGATGTGAAGATGGAGAAAAAGGATAGCCTTTCATCTCCTGCCAACTACCAGTCAACTTCACCTGGCCACCAGGGGTGAATCACGCCAAGGGATGAGAAACAAGGATGTAGAACTTGAAAGCTAGAACTGCTGGGGTCAGGAGCCGCTGTTTTAAGTGACAGTGACCTGGCCCATTAGTAAATTAGAATTTGACCCAATTAGATTTGTAAGTCTTCCTCCCTGAAGGGTAGGAGGGAGGAACTACAAGAGTTCAAGTTGAAAAATCCCAGGGAAGCGCTCTGATTGGCTCAGCTTGGGTCACATGGAAGAGACAAGGAGAGAGAACCCCAATATGCCCCCCTGCCAGAGAATTCTGGGTAAATAAACGATTATTCCAAGTACCTCCTTACTCATTTTAAGATGCTGTGACATAATAAGAAATACATATTTTGTCTCTGCCCCCCATTTCCAGGCACAAAGCTCCTAAAACCCTTGGAATCTCTGGAGTGAAAAATGTCTTTTTGTATGCTAATGAGATGGCTGGTGACTGGGGCTCCTGGGTAGCCTCAGGATGGGAGGCTGGGGTGGGGTTGGTTGCCAAGGGGAACCAACCACCTGCTTAGAGGGATGGAACTTCCAGCTCCACCCACTGACCTTTGGGGAAGGGAGGGGGGCTGGAAGTTACTAGCTGGCTGCCAATGATTTACTCAATCGTACCTACATAATGGAACCTCCATAGAACCGGCTGAAGGATGGGATTCAGAGAGCTTCTGGGTTTGTGAACACCTGGGGGTGCTGGAAGTGTAGGATGCCTGGAGACGGCCATGAAAAATAATAATAAAAATATATTTTTTAAATATAGACTGACAGTTCCTGAAATGCTAGTTCCTGAGAAGGAGGGGTTAGGCATGGCGATGTACTTTAAATATGGGGGATCTGTCTTGAAGCAGTGTCTTCTGAGAAAGCGCCCTCTTTGTTTTGAGTGTATCCTTATTTGGATTGCCTTGCTGTGGGGGTGCTGATGGAGATGGGGTGGGGGCGATAACCCCCAATAATAATAGCCAAACACCATGCGGCACATAGGACGTTTCCTATGTACTTCATAAGTATAAATTCATTTAAGCCTCAAAATGACCCTATGAGGTAGGGCCTTTGCAACCTTTCTAAGGCCGCACAGGTAGCAAGAGTCACAGGACCTTGAGCGTCGTGCCCTCCTTGCCTTCAGAGAGGCTTGGATTCTGGCTTTGCAGCTCCCCGACCAGGCAAGCTGGGGTGCTTACCATTCTTATTCGTTTTTTCGGTACGCGGGCCTCTCACGGTTGTGGCCTCTGCCGTTGTGGAGCACAGGCTCAGCTGCCATGGCTCACGGGCCCAGCCGCTCCGCGGCACGTGGGATCTTCCTGGACCGGGGCACGAACCTGTGTCCCCTGCATCGGCAGGCGGACTCTCAACCACTGCGCCTCCAGGGAAGCCCCTGCGCCACCAGGGAAGCCATTCTTTAGCCTTGGTCCTCCAGCTGCAGAACAAGGGTAATTCTGGAGTTGGGCAACGATGAAAGCACCTGGCTTCGGTGCACCCCAGAGGAAAGGGGTGATACTTATGCTGACCTAGAGCTGCAGCGGGTCTGGTGCCAGGATCCGGGTTTGGTTGGTTGCGTCTCCAGACTGAGCTGAGGTCTGTGCAGGGAGCAGCTGCCAGTGCCCTGCCCAGACACAGAGTGGCCGCATATGGAAGGATGGAATAAGTCCCTCTGGAAGCTTCTCCCCTTGAAACGCCTGACATTAAGGAATCTTCCTCCTTTGCTCTCTTTCTCTCCTCCCCTCCTCCCTTCCTCCCCCCCCCTCCCGCCGGCTTTTTTTTCTTTAAATTCCCAATGTCAGTTGATGCCTTTTCAAAAGAACCTAACTAAGCAGGACAGGCAGTGCGAGCACAGGCACTAGGCAGGATTAAGGGAAGATTAAGATCCTTTGTCAATTTCTCCTCGTCTCCGCAGAGACAAGACCACAAGACCTGAAGTGTTGCTAAAGGATCCCCCTGGTGGGCTTCCCTGGTGGCCCCGGTCCGGGAGGATCCCACGTGCCGCGGAGCGGCTGGACCCGTGAGCCATGGCCGCTGAGCCTGCGCGTCCGGAGCCTGTGCTCCACAGGGGGAGGGGCCACAGCGGTGAGAGGCCCGCGTACCGAGGAAAAAAAAAGAATCCAAAAAAGAATCCCCTGGAAACCACTTTCTCTGGGGCCTCCTTTGGATTGCCTCTGGCTGGGTGGAGCTCCCACGTGTGCAGCCTTCACGCGGAGCGAGCTGCCAACCTCGGAGCGGGTGAGCCAGGGCGTTCGCATTGGGTTGGGTCTCCATTCCGGGGCCAAGTCGACTCATCTCTGGGGCCAGTTGCTTCAGACCTCAGAGACAAGCCACGTCCTGCCAAGAGACGTCTGCTTCCCAAATGCAGGGCCCAAGGGTGCGGTCCTGCGGGCAGCCCCGCCTGCTCCTCCCTGGGTCCCCTTCTTCCTCCGTTTCTCCTGGTTTATGGAGGAAACATACAACCTGCTCTTCTGACTTAAGGCCGGTCCCCCATCTTGCTGCAGGTCCCACCCTTTGTGACTTTCTCCAGGATTTCAAGTCCTTAATTATTCCCTCCATTGTCCCAAATTTTCCATTTCTCTCTCCTCTGCATCTCACCAGCCTGCAGCACTGCTTCCTTATTAGAACGAGAACAGAACCCTCTGACCTCTGTGAGCCCCACCAGCGTCCACCCTCATTTATCTGTTTTCCTTCACAAACTTTTCTCCGTTTCCTCAGTTCCCACCCGTTCTCCAGCCCCCTGCCCCACCCCCGGCTTCTCTCTCACCAAGGGCACCTCCAACCATGTTACAATATACAAAGGACCCACTCATGTCCTCACGTGATGAGGCTTCTTAGCTGCACTCCACACAGCTGACCACTTTTTTCTTCCAGAAGCTCCCTCCTTTCTTTCCTTCCGTGACACGCTCGTGGTTTCTCAGCCTCTGTCTTCGGCCCGCTCCTTGCCGCCCTCCAAGTGCTGGCCTCCGCACGGCTCGCCCTAGTCCGCTTCATCACTGGGCTCTCACGGGACGACCTCATCCACCGCCAAGGCTTTAAATGTGCCCTAGCGGCTGAGGGCTCCCACGCTTACTCTCGGGTCCCGCTGTCACCTCACAGATTGATCGCCTACCTGACACCCCTACTTGGATGTCTCGTGGGCTTTCCACACTGAACGTGTCCAAATGAAACCTCGCGTTGTCTTCTTCCCCACCTGTCTCCGCCCCAGGCCCCCTCAGCTCCAGGAATGGTACCGCCCTTCAAGCCAGACGCCGGAGCTCACGACACCCTTGCTGCTGCTGCTTCTTCCTCCCTTAAGCTCCCATCCAATCAGCCACCAGCTGGCAATTCCAACGCCACTTTCGTCGTCCTCACTTTTCCACCTGAGGCCAGGCCACAGTCAATGCCCTCCTGGGTGATGTGACAGTCTCCTGCGTGATCCCCAGCCCTCATTTCTCACACTGCTGCCCTTGGCATCTTTCTAGAACGAAAGTCAAATCAGGTCAGTCCCCGCTTAAAACCATTTCATGCTCCCTAGGGCTCTGAGGGGAGGTCTAACTGCCTCAACTCAGTTTACACAACCCTTCAGAGCCTGGCGTCTCGCTTCCTCTCCCGACTCCAGGGCCACCCCCGCAGGGTGCACTCTGTGTCCCTGATAACCTGACAGGCTCTCGGGTTCTAGAATGTTCTTTCCACTCCAAGCCTTTGCACTTGCTGCTGCCTTCTTGGGCTACCCTTACCTACCCTGCTCCCCACCTCTGGTTAGCTCCGACTCATCCTTCTGGCTTGACTTAAATGTCCCTTCCTCCAGGAAGCCCTCCCTATCTCATCCTCCCCAAACAAAACAAAATCAAATCAGACCTAAAAACTGAGTCATAAGCTCCTTTCTTCCCTGAGGAGGGATCACGAAAGCTGTGTTTGCACAACAAGCACACCGCTTTTACTTGCCTTCCTTGTTACAGGTTCATAGAAATGGGGTCTAAATATAAACAGTTGCATAGCACTAGAAAAACACAAATCTTGGGACTTCCCTGATGGTCCAGTGGTTAAGAATCCACCTTCCAATGCAGGGGACACGGGTTTGATCCCTGGTCGGGGAACTAGGGTCCCACGTGCCGTGGGGCAACTAAGCCCGCGTGCCGCAATGACTGAGCACGTGAGCTGCAACTGGAGAACCTGTGTGCCACAACTACAGAGCCGACGCGCTCTGGAGCCCACGCGCCACAGCTACTGAGCCTGTGCACCACAACTAGAGAGAAGCCTGCTCGCCGCAACTAAGCGCCGACGCAGCCAATAAATAAATAAATAAATATTTAAAGAAAAACACAAATCTTTACCTGATATGCGACTGATGTGATTAGCTGATTGGGACAGATCATCAGAAAATGAAATAAAAGCAGAGACTTGATTAATAAAAAGTATACCTTGCTCACGTAAAAAGATACTTAACTGGGTTTTATAGAAACTGAGTTCTTTTCTTCCGCATGGGTAGTCAGTTATTCCAGTGATAGATTACAGAATTGGCTTCTGCCTTTCACGTATTAAATCACAACACCATCTTCCAGAATTGTAAACACATCCTTGGCTAGTTTTGTTTCATTCATATCATAATTATCATCATCGTCACTTAGGACGGCTTGAGAAATGGAGGAGGAGGCTGGCTATAGCATATTTTGACCCCCCCTTGGCCTCACTATGAGCTGTTTTCCAAGTGTTTGGCCCCTACTAGGGGCTGGTTCAATACCGATGAATGAATGAGTGAGTGAATGAATGAAATCGCACTCAAACCAGAGTTCCAGGTTTCATGTTGTTGGCCTCCAGCTGTTAATTTCAGCACACACACAAGACCAAGCATGGCTCTTGCCCTGCAAATCATGGAACCATCGGATGACAGGACGGCAGGGTCCCCGGAGCACCCATGGCCCTTCTCCGAATGCATCAGTTGAGCTGGCTGAGCCATCGCACGGAGCAGGCAGGCTGCAGGCTGGGTGGAAGAAAGCGTGGGGGGAGGGCGCAGCGGCCAGATCGTACCTGGGCCTGTGGATTTTATTCTCCGTACGGTGAGAAGCCCTTGGGGAATCAAACACATCACCTGATCTGATTTCCTTTTTGTTTGCTTTGCTTTTTTAAAGATCACTGCAAATCTCTGGAAAACCAGATCCAGGACTGGAGAAAGTAAAGGTAGGAGAGTGTAAACACACGATTGTGACACCAAAGGAGGCCCTCCCCACCCTTGATGGCAATGCCTAGGGTCAGATCGCCATCTTGTGGTCAAGCCTAGAAACTGCACCCTCCCGTCTTAGTTTCCGGTGCTCCTCGCAGTGGAGGGGCCCGGATTTGGACCCCCAGTGACTTGTCCTACCAGAGTCTGAGGTCTAAAAGCCTACGTCCAAGTCCTGGTTTGACCACCCCCAGCTGTATAACCAAAGAGGATTCAGGTTTCTTTATTTTTTTAATATAGATTTATCATTTATTTATTTGTTTGTTTTTTGGCTGTGTTGGGTCTTTGTTGCTGCACGCGGGCTCCCTCTAGTAGTGGCAAGCGGGGGCTACTCTTTGTTGCGGTGCGCGGGCTTCTCATTGCAGTGGCTTCTCTTGTTGCGGAGCATGGGCTCTAGGCGCGCGGGCTTCAGTAGTTGTGGCACGTGGGCTCAGTAGTTGTGGCTCGCGGGCTCTGGAGCGCAGGCTCAGTAGTTGTGGCGCACGGGCCTAGTTGCTCTGCGGCACGTGGGATCTTCCCGGACCAGGGCTCGAACCCGTGTCCTCTGCATTGACAGGTGGATTCCCAACCACTGCTGCACCAGGGAAGCCCTGACATAAATTTTTAAATGAATAAATAAATGACGAAAACAGGAAGCTCTTCCTAACACTACAATGCAAACTAATTAAATGTAGAGAGAATGATGGAATTAGAATATTACTCTTTGGCAGTCATCATAGAAATAATTCAGACAAGATACATCCGTGGATGCTAAAATTAGTGGGTGAAAGTAGAGTAGGAATGGGAAATTAAGTATCTCCCCCTGAAATACTTATTAAATGCAGAAGAAGAAAAGGAACTTTACTGTGGAGGAACTTGGCCAAAGCATCTTAATCAAGAGACCAGTGCTCACATCCTCAGTCACGGGACAAGTTGATATCACATGCTACATGATAGGAGCCAAGGAGAGGAACACAGCATCCCTACTGTGAAATTCCGGGCAGACGTGTAACCAGAGTCTCATCATAGGAAGCAGTGGATGAACTCAAATTGAGGGTCATTCCACAAAATACTTGTCCCATCATCTTCAAAGATGTTAAGGTCGGGCTTCCCTGGTGGCGCAGTGGTTGAGAGTCCGCCTGCCGATGCAGGGGACGTGGGGTTCGTGCCCCGGTCCGGGAAGATCCCACATGCCGCAGAGCAGCTGGGCCCGTGAGTCATGGCCGCTTGGCCTGTGCGTCCGGAGCCTGTGCTCCGCAATGGGAGCGGCCACAACAGTGAGAGGCCCGCGTACCGCAAAAAAAAAAAAAAAAAAAAGATGTTAAGGTCATGAGAGTTGAGGAAAGACTGAAGAAATTCTCCAAATGGAAAAGACGGAAGAGATAAGAGAACTGGGTGTGAAGTGTGATCGAGTTTGGATCCTTTTGATATAAAGGACAGTATTATTAGGATGATTGGCAAAACTCTGAACGAAAAGTATATGCAGGCTAAATCCAGCAAAAAAAGTGTAAAATCTTTATAAAGGAAGCATAAAACTTGACCAAAGGGCATAAACTTAGGCTTCAATCAGTGGGAAAATATCATGATTGTGTTGGCTTGGTAATGAGTTAATTTGCCTCGACTGGACTTCATTTCCCACAGTTCCCTTCCCCATATGTTTATGGTTAGGACGGCCCTAGAGATTCTGGTTCAAGGCTCGGCAGAAAGCAGCAGCCTTATGTTTTTTATGCTCATACAATTGGACCACAGTCACCAGGCTCTTCTGTAGCTCATGTACCTTGTCACTCACCTGCTGACATACCCCTGCCCTACTCAGCGTGGGGCCAGCTCCCTCTGCCTATGTTGGGCTCATGTATGGGCTTCTGTGCTTACAGGTGCCCATTGGACTCTGACTTCCCAGAGGCCAGGGACCTCTTTGATTTTCCTCCAGGGACCTCTTTGATTTTCCTCCAGGTGTTCAGCAGCAGGGCCTCTGGTCTTGGGCAAAGACCCTGGCACACAGTGAGTGGGCTTTTAGGATTGTCAGTTGCATATTAACTGAGCACCCAGAGTTGCCTCCATCCTTGATGATTGTGTCAGGCACAGCTCTGAGTTCTGGCTCGCAGAGCCCCGAGCCCACGGATCTCCAATCCTAGGCTAGTGGTTCTCAAAGTGTGGTCCTTAGACCTGCAGTATCAGCACCACCAAATTCCTGCCCACCCCTCCCCCTCAAGAGCCACTGAATCAAAATCAGAAGCTGGGGGGCGGGTTATGCCCAGCAATCCACCATTTAACAGTCCCTCCAGGCGATTCTCATGCACATTGACAATTGAGAATAGCATTGAGAACACTTGAGTTCTAGAGTTTTGGAAGACTGCCAATAAGGGTAGTTGGGTTAATTCCCGGCAGGAAGAAGGAAGAGAGTTTTCTGAGGCCCACTATCATTCCCAAAGGGATCGTGCATTTCCAGTTGCCCACCTGGGGAGCTAGGCCCCGGCAGATGGTACATTTAAGGCTCACGTCAGATTTTCCCATTTTAAATCTCTGCTTTCTTGATTTATTTTTATTTTTCCAAGTAGGACTTCATATGATTTATTGGATAACCATTTCTTCTTTCACTGATAGGAAAATGATACCCTTTATCATATACCAAATCTGCATGTATATTTAGGTGTTCCCTATTTGAATTTTCATTTTATTTTATTTTTTTTAATTTTTTTGCTTCCTTATTAGAGTATAATTGCTTTACAATGGTGTGTTAGTTTCTGCTTTCTAACAAAGTGAATCAGTTATACATATGTTCCCATATCTCTTCCCTCTTGCGTCTCCCTCCCTCCCACCCTCCCTAGCCCACCCCTGAATTTTTAAATGTTTCAGTCTATTGAATTTTTTATCTTTGAACTAGAATCATATTGTTTGTTTCAGAAAACAAATTGTTTTATTTTGTTTTCAGAAAAAATCTTTTTTTGGAATAATGCTAAAAATGAGTATCATTTCAAAAGTATTTGAACATGTCAATTATATCTCAATAAAACTGGCAGAAAAAAAATTGGTTGACAACATTGAAATAACAGCCAGTAATTTCCCACCCTTCCACCCTCTCAATCTCAGGCCCAGAGGCTAAGGTCTGGGTTAGGGTTCGCAGCAGGATTAGCAAACGAGAACCCAGTGGAGATGCCAGCATTTCAAAGACAGCAGCGTGCCCAGCCTGGGGACCAGAAATGGGGATGTTTGCATCTTTCCCCCAAACTTCCGGTGGTCCTGACCCTCTTCTTGGGAGGGTGGAACTTCCGGCATTTGAAAGGGCACCTCCATCCTCCACCAGTCCCACCGTGGCTGGTGTGGCTCCAGAACAGACGCTGGCTGCGTTGCACACACATCACACATCACAGTATCTGCCTCGGTGGTGCCTAGGAAGGTCACCAATCCCCATTTTACAAAACAGTGTTAAGGGACTTCCCTGGTGGCGCAGTGCTTAAGAATCCACCTGCCAATGCAGGAGACAGGGGTTCGAGCCTTGGTCCGGGAAGATCCCACATGCCACGGAGCAACTAAGCCCGTGCGCCTCAACTACGGAGCCCATGTGCCACAACTACTGAAGCCCGTGCGCCTAGAGCCTGTGCTCCGTAACAAGAGAAGCCACCGCAATGAGAAAACCCATGCACTGCAAGGAAGAGGTGCCCCTGCTCGCCGCAACTAGAGAAAGTTTGTGCGCAACAATGAAGACCCAACGCAGCCATAGATAAATAAATAAAATTGAAAAAGAAAACAGTGTTGATACCTAGACTGAGCGAGAGGCACGTCCGGAGCCTGAGAAGAAACAGCGACCGTGGAGAAGGAAGGTCGGGCCCAAGGGGCCTCAGCTCCCTCAGGAACCCCTTCCTCCAGATCAGAGACAAACATGGCATGTGTCCTTGGAAAGCATTTTTTCAGGATGTACAACTGGTTGTGTGAATTAAGAAATGAAGTGTCGGAAGGATGTGTTATGTACCAATGGCAGACAGCAGTGGTGTAACTGAGATTCACCTGGTTATCCCAGTAACTCACGCTTTCTAGTCTAGCCTGAGAAAATGAACAGGGAGCAGTTCCCCAGCTCCTCCATTTCTAACCTCACTGCTGAGATGTATTTATTAAGCACCTGCTCTGTGCCAGGCACTGCACTGGGCTCATTGCACAGTAGCTCTCCTTTTATCAGCACAGTAACTTTACAAGGCAGTTATCTGTATCATCCTTGTTTTTTTTGTGTGTTTTTTTGTTGTTTTCTTTTTGCGGTACGTGGGCCTCTCACTGTTTGGCTCCTCCCGTTGCGGAGCACAGGCTCCGGACGCGCAGGCTCAGCGGCCATGGCTCACGGGCCCAGCCGCTCTGCGGCATGTGGGATCTTCCCGGACCGGGGCACGAACCCGTGTCCCCTGCATCGGCAGGCGGACTCTCAACCACTGCGCCACCAGGGAAGCCCTATCATCCTTGTTTTATAAATGGAAAGACTAAAGCTCAGAGGGTTACTTAGTAACTCAGCCAACATCACCCAGCCTGGAAGTGGCAGGGGAGGGATTCGAACCCAGGTAGTCTAGTTCCAGACTGTGTTCTAGCTCCTCTGCTGTTCTCTGCTGGCCAGTCTCACATAGTTTGTCTCTTGAATGTTTGGCGTATTTGTTTCTTATGGCTGCTGTAACAAATTACCATAAACTCAGGGACCTAAAACAGAGCCTATGTATTCTCTTACAGTTCTGGAAGGCAGGAGTCTAAAACGGACGCAGAGCTGCACCCCCTCTGGAGGCTTTAGGGGAAAATCCATTCTTTGCCATTTCCAGCTTCTAGAGGCAGCCTGCATCCCTTGGCTCAGGGCCCCTTCCTCCATCTTTAAAGCCATCACCCCAACCTCTGCCTCCATCATCACATCTCTTAACTTCTGACTCTCATCTCCTGTCTCCCTCTTATAAGAATCCTTGTGATGACATTAGGTCCATCCCGACAATCCACGATGATTTCCCACCTCAAGACCCTTGATCACATCTGCAAAGCCCCTTCTGCCGTGTAAGGCGACATATTCACAGGTTCCGGGGATTTGGATGTGGGTATCTTTTGGAGGCCATTACTGTGCCTAGCACATTTGGTTACTTCCATTTTGTAGAATAACAGCAAAAAGCATTTTTAACGCCTTCCTAGACCTTAATCCCACTGGTTTAATTCCGCCAGAAAAACCTGCCGGTCGAGCAAAGCTGGGTTATTATACCTCCTGCAGTAAAGGAAAACACCACTTCAACAAAGTCTCAGATTAGGGAAATTAGGGAATGGTATTTATAGGGTTTTAGGGCCCTGGTTGGGCGATTTTAAAGCAGTTTTGCAAGGCAGCGAACTGGTTGGAATCGGGCCGTTTCTGACACAGCAGCTTTGGAATGGTGGGCCCAGGGAGGTGAAGTTTTGAAAGCAGAGCTGATGCATAATCTTATCTTCCAGAAGCAGATATTTCGTGGAACCGGCAGCAAGTGATTTTTACCTGATCTCAGTATTGCTTAACACGGGGATTATGTGAGTTTTAGTTCTCACTAATTACAATAGTAGTAGTTCCCATTTTTTGAAGCTCCTCCTACAGCCAGACAACTTGCGTACATTTTGGAAAGGACAACAACCCTAAAGGCAAGTATTTCAGCCTAATCTCAGGATAGCATAATAATCCCCCTCATGGATTCGGGAGTCAAAAAGTCCTGCATAAAAATCCTGCCTCTGCAGGAGAATAGTTTCTTCATCTGTAAAATCAGGATAACGCTTCCTGCTCTGAGGGTGAAGGCGAGTATGCAGTGCTCCGGCCGGTATACACCGTGTGTTCACAGGAGCAAGGGTCAAGCATCCTTGTTTGCCCACAGACCTGGGTCATGCCTGGTCTCCCAGCATCATTATTAAAAGTGTCCCTTTTTTTTTTTTTTTTTTTTCCTGCACTGTGCAGCTTGCAGGATCTTAATTCCCCCACCAGGAATCAAACCCAGGCCCCCTGCAGTGGAAGCTGAGTCCTAACCACTGGACCGCCAGGGAATTCCCTAAAAGTGTCCTATAGATGAAAAATTATACAGGCACTGTTCAATACAGTGAAGCTATGGTTATTATTTCTACTCTGTAGGTGAAAGGGAGAGGCTCAGAGAGGTTAGGTGATCAGCTCAAGGCCACACTGCTGAGTGGGCAGAATTCGCCGCGTCAGAGGCGCACGGCTGGCCAAATGCTGCTCCTTCTGCCTGGAGTACTGCCCCCATCCTAAGCCCAACCCAATGCCACGCTTTGTGACTGTGTATTTGTGTGATGTCTTAATTAAATCCATCCCCCCCCCAGTAGATCAGGAGCCCCATGGAAGCCAGATTGAGGTGAGTGTCATTAGTGACCGTACGGCAGTGCCTAGAACAGAGGGAGCGCAGTGGGTCCTCCACAGAGGTTTGTTATTTGCATGCAGGTGACCAGCCTGCTGCCTTGTGAGGATTCTGTAAGCAAGGCAGCTTTTCTCTTCCTGAGACCCAGGCTCAGCAGCCGCCCCAGAGTGCTGGGAAGGCCCATTACCCCAGCCGGAAGAATGCACTCAGTAGAGGACAAGACCTGTTCCCACTGTTAATCGGGGGCCTCCCTGTAGATACCGGAGAACTGGTGAATAACAGAGCTTTCACCATACTTTCACCTAAAACGGCTCTGACAACCATCCACCTTCCACAGCAGGGTAGACACAGGAAGTAGGAGAAACTGTGCCCATGCACTGGGCTCTCTTGAGTATGGTTTATACACTAGGCTGACCCCAAATGTCCCCAGTGAAAAGGATTGTTTTCCTGTAATTACTGTCCTTTGGGCTTGGCCCTCACAAAGACATCGCATGCAATTAGCTGGGATTTCTTGGCTCTGATAAAACAATGTATCCTCTTAACAGTAACAGATGTCAAGGAACGCTTGAGACATTGGTCTTCCCTGCAGGGGAGGAAATTAACATACATAGGTATAGGTGCTTAGTTCGATTCAGGGAATATCTGATCATGGTATTAAAAGTTCCACCGCTGTAGAAGAGTTTTAACAAGACAAATCTGAGCTGGCCCCGTGACTCAGCAGTTTCAATTCCTGGGACCTCATCTTCAGAAACCAGCATCAGGATGCTCCTTTTATCTCTCTTTGTGAGGACAGGAAAAACTGGAATAACCTAAGGGCCCATTAAGGGGGAAGAGGTTCAGCTTCAGCAGGGTGCTTCCATACAATGGAATGTCTCCCAGGTGCTTAAAATAATGAGGCAGAAGCCAAAGATGACATCAAGGGCTGTGGAGAGAACAAAGCCAGCGTTAAGTTATATGTGTGTGTGTGAATGGATACTCAGATGAGAGCCTAGAAATGCAAATGAGTTCAGTCTGTTCCCCCTCCGGAATTTAAAAAAAAAAGAAAAGAAAAGATTGTATTCAGGTATTACTCGGGTCATTTAAAAAACACACACAGCATTAAAACGAACAAGAAAGTAGCAACTTTTAACGGTGGACCTTAGCCCAGCACAATTCCACTGCAGGTAAATGCTGGTGTTAACAGCTCAGCTGCTTCCTTGGTAAGGTTAGCCGGTTGTGGCAGAGCCTGGCGGCGGGAGTCCTAAATTAAAATTAAAATCTCACCCAGATCCCTCCCAAAAAAAGCTGAAAAATCAACCCCAACCCCACTCTGCATCAGATGAAAAGTCTTAACTAGGTCAGGGGTTCCCATTCTTGGCATGGCTGACATTTGGGGCAAGAGACCTCTTGGTGGTGGGGAGAGGGGGTGGTGTCTTCTATATTGTAGGATGTTTAGCGGCATCCCTGGCCTCTACGCACTAGAAGCCTGCAGTAAACACCACCGCCCCCCAGCTGTGACAACCAAAAATGTCTCCAGACATTGCCCAATGTTCCCTGGGGGCGAAATCGCCCTCACCCCCGCCCCTGGCTGAGAGCCGCCTGACTAGGGTGATCTGTGTTCAGGTTTCCTTGAGATCTTTCTGATTGCCATCTCCTGAGCTGAGGGAATTACTAACATCGACCCCTTTGATTCTCAAAAACGCCCTGTCTGATAAAGTATGTAGTCACCCTGGCTCTGACCCTTCTCCCCACAAAAATGCACCTATGTTTGTGACATCATCCTCCTGAGGTTTGGGCCCCAGTCCCCTTGGGGGATAAAGAAATTAACACATACTGTAACTAACACTTACCGTGAGCCTCAGTCAGAAGCATCTAGATTGCCACCTCACTCTTATTTCACGGTCCACTTGTATGTTTCAACTTTGCCTTAAGGCCAAAGTAAAATTGGGAAGCCCTGAGGAATGGACAAAGCACTGTAACGTATTTGAATGAAGTTCCTTTGAGGATTTCAGCCAGTTCTAGGTTTTTACACTTTAATTTTTTTTTTTTTTTTTGAGATCTCAGCACTGCTAGAGGGTGAGGGTTCCTCTTGCAATTCTATGAATACAGAGTGATTGGTTGTGTCAGGCACAGAAGTAATCCCTAGGGGTACAGCAGTGGACCAAGGACAGGCCCCCCACGTCCTGGGGCTCTTATGCTGGAGTCAGGGTGTGGGGTGTTGATATTGACCAACAGGCAATAAATAAGAAAACTGACAAATGAACAAAACACTGCAAATTGTGATAATTCAAATACCCCTCGGGAGGTTCCCCCGGCCCTCCCACCTGCCTTATTCTCTTCCCTGGTGCTCGGCATCTCCTGACCTTCTCTATATTTGACTCATTAGTTTATTAGGTCCTTTCAGTGGAACGGAAGCCCCAGGAGGACAGGGTTTTTGGTCTGTTTTGTTCCCTGCTCTATCCTTAATGCCCAGAATAATGCTGGGCATGTAGTACATGCTCCTTAAATAGTTATGAAATGAAAGATGGGGAAGAGAAAACTCCGGGCAGAGCTGGGAATCACAGGGTGGAGGGACGTCGTGGACCCAGGTGACGGGGGTGGGGTGGGGGAGGCCAGTTTGAGAAGATGACGCGTCTGACTCAACCCTGGTCCGAGAGGGGACCAGTTAGTCAGGGCTTCTCACGGGCCGATGCTACGGAACCGTACATGCTGAACACACCACAAAGTGAGTCCCCTTTTTTCTTTTTTTGGCTGCATTGGGTCTTCGTTGCTGCACATGGGCTTTCTCTGGTTGTGGTGAGTGGGCGCTACTCTTCATTGTGGTGACTTCTCTTGTTGTGGACCACGGGCTGTAGGCGTTCGGGCTCAGTAGTTGCAGCACGTGGGCTCAGTACTTGTGGCACATGGGCTCAGTAGTTGTGGCGCACTGGCTTTGTTGCTCCGTGGCATGTGGGATCTTCCTGGACCGGGATTCGAACTCGTGTCCCCTGCACTGGCAGGCGGATTCTTAACCACTGAGCCACCAGGGTAGTCCCGTGAGTCCCTACCCCAAGAGGTTGAGCATGTTTCCATTTTAGATGTGTGGAAACTGAGGCACGAGAGGTGAGGGAACTTGCTAGTGGGGGATGAAGATGGGACCCCAGGCCTCCCTCCCTGCACGGACCCGGGCAGCGTGTGGGCCCGATGGCCTGGTCCAGGCTCTCAGCCTCCTGCTGGCTCTGACGCTGACCACGCCCCTGGCCTGACAGAGCAGAGCCTGGGAAGGCAGAGGTGAGGCACTCAGATAGGCAGACACAGCCGGCTGGGAGTCCTCATCTCCAGTGGAAGGGTCACGGCCACCCAGAAGCTCCGCTGACTTGTTGGCACCCCAGGCTGGGCACAGCTGGTCACCTCTGACTCCCTAATCCCGCTGGGAGCTCTAATCCAGACCTCTGGGAGGTGGAATTAGACAGGGAGTGGGAAATTGTACCCTTTATCTGTTGTTTCAAATTCATTTACCATAAACATATATCCTTTCTTTTTTTAAAAAATATTTATTAATTTATTTGGCTGCTTCGGGTCTTAGTTGCGGCACATAGGATCCTTGTTGTGGCATGTGGGACCTTTCCCTGTGACACGCGGGCTCACTAGTTGTAGCTCTCAGGCTTAGTTGCCCTGCTGCATGTGGGATCTTAGTTCCCCGACCAGGGATTGAACCTGTGTCCCCTGCAATGGAAGGCAGATTCTTAACCACTGGACCACTAGGGAAGTCCCATGTATCTTTTCCTTTATAATACTGATGATTCCAGTCTTTAACCAAAAAGTAAAATAATCTAGTACTAGAAAAGCAGACAACTCAGTAGGAGTTTGAGAAATGGCAAAAGGTATCAGTTCCCATTAGCAGAGAAAGAATTGATTATTCAAAAAATATTAATCAGACTTAAAAAAATGATGCGTCATTTTTTAGTCCCAAAGAAGGACAGATATAGCCAAGAAGATGTATAAGGTGAAGTCATAGTAAAAAGTAGTAGAAAGAAAAGAGAAACGATGACTGGAACACCAGGCTATGAAGAAAAAGGTGGACACATTTTACTATGTAAGAATTTCAAATGTGAAATATTTCAAGCATGAAGCAAGAAGAGGGGATAATAAATACCATGGCTTCCTGCTCAGCTCCTGCCTCACAGAGGACAGCAGAGCGCATTGAAACCCCGGGTCGTCTTCCATAGCCACCCCACATGTGAACTGTCCCGAATTTGTAAGAGATGTTTTTTCCTCCCCTCCGGCCTCAGTAGTGGCTGACAGTGACGTCCATTCAGCGCCAGCCTGTGTTAAGCTCCCCCACGTAGGTCACTTTATTTACTGGTCAAACGTGATGACATTGGGCACCTTGCTGCTGCCCGTGTGACAGATGAAATGACCGAGGCCAAGGTGCCCATCTGGAGGGTCCTTATTAAGAGGCAGCCCTGGCTACTCACTCGTTAATAATCTGCCTTAAACACTTGTGTTTGGGTTGATCTTCCATAATTTTTTACCGCAGAGATTCGGGGAGAGTGGGTGCTGGCCTACATCCTGTCCTCCGTTGCATGCACTCCCCAGGTGGGTGCCTGGATTGACCGTGGGCAACCTCAAGGCAGGGAAGAGCCCTCCTGCTGGGAATTAGCCCATTTACCTGAACTGGGGACCAGGTTTGTGCTGCCTTTTACCCAATACTTTTTTTTTTTTTTTTTTTTGGCCGCGCAGAGCAGGGACCTTAGTTCCCCAACCAGAGATTGAACCCGGGCCTCCTGCCGTGGAAGTGCGGAGTCCTAACCACTGGACCACTGGGAAATCCCCATTACCCGATACTCTTGAACTGAACATTGATCGGCTCAGATTCCTTTTAGCACAAGGCCTGGAACGTGGAGGTTCTTACTGAAATAAGGAAGAGAAGGAGACGGTCTCTGTACTCAGGGAGGCCAGAGTCTGGTGTGGAGATCCACAAGGAAAGAATCACAGAGGAGTCCCTCCCCCCGAGAGGGTGGGAGCTCCCCTGTGACTGAACATCCTGGGTGCAGAGGGCAAGGGTGGGCTGCGGTGGGAGGGGGCAGGGGGCAGAGCTGAGTCTTGTGCTAAGGCCATTTCTGTTGGGCCTTTTTGTCCTTGCTTGTGTGTTCGGTCTTATTTTTTTTAATATTTATTTATTTATTATTATTTATTTGGCTGTGCCAGGTCTTAGTTGCATCATGCGGGATCTTGAGTTGTGGCATGGCATGTGGGGTCTTTTTACTTGCGGCATGCGAGATCATTTTTCTTTGTTTTGTTTTGTTTTTAGTTGCGGCATGCGTACTCAGTTGTGGCATGCATGTGGGATCTAGTTCCCTGACCAGGGATTGAACCTGGGCCCCCTGCATTGGGAGTGAGGAGTCTTAACCACTGCACCATCAGGGAAGTCCCTGTTTGGTCTTTTTTTTTTTTTTTTTTTTTTTGCAGTACGCGGGCCTCTCACTGCTGTGGCCTCTCCCGTTGCAGAGCACAGGCTCCGGACGCGCAGGCTCAGCGGCCATGGCTTACGGGCCCAGCCGCTCCGCGGCATGTGGGATCTTCCCGGACCGGGGCACGAACCCACGTCCCCTGCATCGGCAGGCGGACTCTCAACCACTGCGCCACCAGGGAAGCCCTGGTCTTATTTTTAATAAAATAACTTTTTCTTCCAGTTTTATTGAGATGCAATTGACATACAGCCCTGTGTAAGTTTCAGGCTTACAGCATCATGATTTGACTTACATCCATCATGAAATGGTTTACCATGAGAAGTCTAGTTACCATCTGTCACCATACAAAGAGGTTCCATTATTAATGACTATCTTCCCCCCATGCTGTGTAGCATCCCCAGGACTCATTTATTTTGTAACTGGAAGTTTTTAATCTCTTAAATAAAAACCAAAAGAATTGGGTTTTAATTATAAAAGTAAGACACGCCCATGATCCAAATAAGTCAATGTACAAGACCACACAAAGACAGAAAACAAAAAGTAGACACTTTCATGCCCGTGTCACTCACCTCCCGATTTTATTTCCTATGATTTTGTAAATTTTCAAGTATTTGATTCGCAGTTAATTTGCAAAACAGATGATCACATGCCATGCTTATGCCCATGCCTGGGGCAAGCCCCCTTTGGAAAGCTGTGGTCTAATGTTCCATCACGGCTCTAGAAAGCGCCTCAGAAATATACCTTGCAGTTGTCCCCCTGCCCCACACACCATCCAGCATCAAATAAAAATTCACGCATTGCGTTGGCCTTAGTCTCTGTAACCTAGAACAGTCTCCCATCCAGCACCTCCCACGCCTGGCTAGGGACCCTTACAATGGGCTACACTGCGCTTGTCTCGTTGGTCCCTGGTGGTGTCTTTAACTCAGTCCCTCTCTTTTCTGTAAACTGGAAGTTGGGTTTAATTAGATTCAGGCTAAACTTTTTTGTCAAGCATTCTTCATAGGTGGGGTTGACAGAGATAGCAAATAAAAATATAGGCTGCCCTACATTTCAATTTCAGGTAAACAAGGAATACTTTTTTTAGTGTAAGCTATGCACCATGCTCGCTCTCTCTCCCTCTCTCTCTCTCTCTCTCTCTCTCTCTATATATATATATATATATATTTTTTTTTTTGGCTGCATTGGGTCTTCGTTGCTGCACGCAGGCTTTCTCTAGTTGCGGTGAGCGGGGGCTACTCTTCGTTGCGGTGCGCGGGCTTCTCGTTGCGGTGGCTTCTCTTGTTGCAGAGCACAGGCTCCAGGCGTGCGGGCCTCAGTAGTTGTGGCTCGCGGGCTCTAGAGCACAAGCTTAGTAGTTGTGGCGCACGGGCTCAGTTGCTCAGCGGCATGTGGGATCTTCCCGGACCAGGGCTTGAACCCGTGTCCCCTGCATTGGCAGGCAGATTCTGAACCACTGCACCACCAGGAAGTCCCCCCATGCAATATTTGTAGAATCACTTATACTTCGAAAAAGGTATTTGTTGTTTATCCGCAATTCAAAATTAACTGGGCGTCCTGTATTTTATCTGGCAAACCTGTTAAAATCACGATGCCACTGTATGCTCTGTAGGGCCTCTCTGGGTACCACGGTTACTGACGGCGATGTGGTCACCAGGTTACAATGGTGACTTTCAGACCTCTTGACTACTTGGAATTGACCATGTCAGGTGTGGCACCTTGGTACTCCCCATTTGACAGATGAAGTGACCGAGGCCGAGGTGCCGATCTGGAGAATCCTTTTGGCCCTGGGAACGGACCTCCCGGGGTGTCTCTGGCTGCTTTCAATTCTCCTCTCTCCACCCTGCACATATGTGGAGCTCCACCAATGTCCAGGTTTTTGCTGACTTTCCCGGGGTACACGTGGAGGGTTAGCAGAAAGATCACAGACTCTGGAGACTGACAGGTCTGCTTTCTATTCTGACACTGATGTCTCCCGGCAGGGTGGACTTGGAAAAGCTAAATGGTCTCTCTGAGCCCCATCTGTCCACTTTACAGATGAGGAAGCCAATGTCTGAGCCATTGGGTTGCTTTGAAGATGAAAACAGAATTCATTCAATAAATATTTTTAGGCTCCTTGATTATATCCGTGGATGCAGAAAAGACATTCGATAAAATTCCATACAATTTCAAGTTTAAGCAAACCAACAACCTTTTTTCTATAAGAGCAGTTGAGCCTGATAAAGGGTATCCACCACAGATCTAGAGAAAACACTCTGCAGCTGGGGGGCTGCAGAGTGCAGCCTGTGGGATCTCAGTTCCCCGACCAGGGATGGAACCTGTGCCCCCTGCAGCGGAAGCACAGAGTGCTGACCACTGGACCTCCAGGGAATTCTTAATGGTGAAAATGTTTCAGTAAAGTTAGGAATCAGACACAACCTTCTCTGTTACTGCTTGTATTCAACGCTGCACCAGAGGTCCTGGCAGCGTCCTTTCTGTGCTCTTGTACACTGATTTATGCGGATCACGGGTATATCTTTTTAAAAATAATTAAAAACCAATCATTTTATTAAAAATACAGCCAAACACACAAGCAAAGGCCTAAAAGTCCAAGAGAAATGGCCTTAGTACAAGCCTTAGCTCTCCTTACTCCCCAGTTGCAAGCCAACCCACCCCTGCTGAGAAAAAAAGAAAAAAGAAGGAAGAGATTATAAGGATTCAAAGGAAAGAAACAAAAATGTCATTATTCAACGATAACATGACTATATCAAAAATCCAAGAGAGGGCTTCCCTCGTGGCTCAGTGATTAAGAATCCGCCTGCCAATGCAGGGGACACGGGTTCGAGCCCTGGTCAGGGAGGATCCCACATGCTGCAGAGTAACTAAGCCCCTGCACCACAACTACTGAGCCTGCGCTCTAGAGCATGTGTGCCACAACTACTGAAGCCCGTGTGCCTAGAGTCTGTGCTCCACAACAAGAGAAGCCACTGCAGTGAGAAGCCCGCGCACCGCAATGAAGAGTAGCCCCCGCTCACCACAACTAGAGAAAGCCCACATGCAGCAACGAAGACCCAATGCAGCCAATAAATAAATAAATTAATTAATTAAAAAAACAATCCAAGAGATTCAACAAACCATTACAAGTAAAAGAGATGCATAACATTACTGGAAAAATGATTAATATTTTAAAAATCTATACACAAGGAAATAAGAACTAGACACATAGTTAAAAATAATGATATAACAAAAAATGATAGAGCAACAAAAATAGTTAGGAATAAATCTAATAAAAGGCATGTAAAGGGCTTCCCTGGTGGTGCAGTGGTTGAGAGTCCGCCTGCCAATGCAGGGGACACGGGTTCGTGCCCCGGTCCTGGAAGATCCCACATGCCGCGGAGCAGCTGGGCCCGTGAGCCATGGCCGCTGAGCCTGCGCATCCGGAGCCTGTGCTCCGCAATGGGAGAGGCCACAACAGTGAGAGACCCACGTACCGCAAAAAACAAACAAAAAAAGGCATGTAAAAAGTTTTGGAGAAATTTATAATACTTTGCTAAAAAACTCAAAGGAAGTTTTACATAAAGATCAGTTTTCCTCAAAATAACTTCCAAATTCAAGGGAAGCCAATAAAAATACGTTAGTGAATTGGCCCCAAAACTTGGCAAGGGTGATTTTAAATGCATAAGTTCTTTATGGATTTTAGACTCTTAGAGTCTGGATTTTAGCCTTTGGAATTTTGTTACTTTGTAAAAGATCAAAGAAGAGTCAAGGCAATTTTGCAAAATAAAACAAGAAAGAACATATCTTAAAAGATTTTAAACTTCCTCTAAAGCTAAGTGGGAAGTACAACAGGTGGTATCAGACTAATGTACTAGAATAGAACTCAGAGAAGACCCACACTTCTGTGGGAACATGTATGTGACGGGGTGAATGGACAGCTTGGTAGAGAGGAAATGGATTCGTTGGCAAACCGTTCTGTGTAACTGGCTATTATAAAAAGATAAATTAGATTCCTGTTATTAGATCATTCACTAAATAAATTTCAGATGGATTAAAGAACTAAATATGAAAATGAGGCACCGAAAACTTTTAGAAGAAAACAGAAAATATCATGATATTAGGGTAAGGAAGGATTCTTAATCAAGATAAAAACAACAAAACTATAAATAGAATGTTGACACAATTGCATTAAACAGGGTTTCTTTTTTTTTAATTAGTTACTTTATTCTATTTTTGGCTGCGTTGGGTCTTCATTGCTGCGTGCGGGCTTCTCATTGTGGTGACTTCTCTTGTTGCGGAGCACGGGCTCTGGGCACGTAAGCTTTAGTAGTTGTGGCACGCGGGCTCTAGAGTGCAGGCTCAGTAGTTGTGGCGCACGGGCTTAGTTGCTCCACGGCATGTGGGATCTTCCTGGGCCAGGGCTCAAACCCATGTCCCCTGCATCGGCAGGCGGATTCTTAACCACTGCGCCACCAGGGAAGTCCCTAAGCAGGGTTTGTTATGGCAAAAAACCAAGATACTTGATATGAAAAGTCCATAGTATGTGCAGTGCTTCAGAATACAGGATATAAATCCTAGAAAACAAAGAGAAAAAAGTCAAGCAAAAGCAGCAGAGGGCTTCCCTGGTGGCGCAGTGTTTAAGAATCCACCTCCTAATGCAGGGGACACTGGTTCGAGTCCTGGTCCGGGAAGATCCCACATGCCGTGGAGCAACTAAGCCGGTGCGCCGCAGCTACTGAGCCTGTCCTCTAGAGCCCGCGAGCCACAACTACTGAGTCCACATGCCACAACTACTGAAGCCCGCGCGCCTAGAGCCCATGCTCCGCAATAAGAGAAACCACTGCAAGGAGAAGCCCGCGCACCACAACGAAGAGTAGCCCCCGCTCACCGCAGCTAGAGAAAGCCTTGTGCAGCAACAAAGACCCAACGCAGCCAAAAGTAAATTAAATAAATAAATTAAAAAAAAAAAAGCAGCAGAAAGTAGAAAAACAGGCAAAAGATGCGAACAGGCAATTCATAGAAAAGAAAACCCAGATGAGTGGGCCATTTGATTTGCAAATTAACAAAATATTTCAAAATTTAAAAACAATATGTGAAAATTAGGAGGTGAATGGCTAGGGGAATAGAGAAATTAATCTTTATTTTGTGCCCTTCCTCCTATTCTTGTTTTCTAAGCCATGCATATACCTCGTTTATTTTTTTATATGTCTCATTTTAATCATTAAAAACTACTTATTTTAGTATGCATAAGTGTAAATATATTAGCACTGGCATTTCAGAGCAGAGGGAATTGTAAGTCTGCGGTCTCCCACTGGATAGGGGGTTCCATATCCAACCCCACTTCCTGTTCCCTACACCCCAGTTGGACTCAGTGAAGGTCAAGGTCCCGCTGTCAGAGCCGGGCTCCTGAGTGGGCTTCTTTGCTTACAGGCCTCCCCACTGGACCCGACCTCCAGGGGCCCCATGCAAAGACCCAAGCACAGGGTGGACGTTTAGGAAATGTCTGTTTAAGGGATCATTAGCAATACTTATTGAGCACCTACTGCTGGCTCATCTCATGAGGACTGACTTAATAAGAGCCTGTGAGACTCACACACAGCTGAGCCAAGGCTAAAAGGGAGAGGCTGGGGGATCTCACATTCCAGACAGAGGTTTGCAACCTTGACCTTATATCAGCATCTCCAGGGAGATCCCTGAGACCCACGCCGGTTTCTGATTCAGGAGTTCTAGGGTGGGACCCGATAATTTGCATTTCTAATGTTTTCTCAGGTCATGCAGATGCTGCCTGTGGGGGAACCAGGCTTTGAGAACCACTGTTCTAGAGTTTAGGAAGTTGGCCAATTAGGGTAAATGGACTAAATCCCAGCAGGAGAGGGGAAGGACCATTCCAGAGGCACAGCCTGCATTTCGGCTCTTTCCTGGGCTGCAGCTGCCCACTGTCATGCCCACAGGGGATCTGCATTTTCAATTGCTCCCTGGGGAGCCAGCACTGCTGAGGACAGTGTTTGGGCCAGCATCTATTTCGGGGGTTTGTTTCCCTCTTCCTGTGGGTTCTCCAGAGTCCCTCTGCCTAGACCTTGGCCTCAGTTACCGCATCTGTTAAATGGAGATAAACTGAACTCCCAGCATGATCGGGTTGAGGCAAGAATTAAAGGTAACGCCGTAGGGAATGGAGCCCAGAGCTGGGCACTGAACACTCAACCATTGTCAGCTACTGCTGCAGTTTTGCATTTTCCTGTAACAGAGCTACCTACCTGTGCCAAAACAGATGGAGCTCCAAGATATATCCTTGAGGGGAAAAATGCAGGTTGCAGAAGGATACAGAGTTTTATTCCCGTATATGATTCATGGAGCCCTATATGGAAAATAACAGAATAAAAGCCAGCAAAGAAGGAAATACACCAACTTCTTTTCGCCTGGGTGATAACTTGCTCTATTGTTTTCCTTCCTACACTGGGAGGGGAGCACACAGGGGGTTATGCTTCCATTTTTTAATATCTAAAATACTTCATTTGAAATTTTTAGGTAGTAAATTTCATCAATGTTTTTTCTTTACGTCTTGGTGTTTTGTTTTGTTTTGTTGCGGTACACGGGCCTCTCACTGTTGTGGCCTCTCCCATCGCGGAGCACAGGCTCCGAACGCGCAGGCTCAGCGGCCACGGCTCACAGGCCCAGCCGCTCCGCGGCACGTGGGATCTTCCTGGACCGGGGCACGAACCTGTGTCCCCTGCATCGGCAGGCGGACTCTCAACCACTGCGCCGCCAGGGAAGCCCTATGTCTTGGTGTTTTAAGTCACATCCATGACTAAACTTTTTCTTACGTCTTTAACGCTTTATACATTTAACTCTTTGCTATAAGTGTACTCCTTTTTGGAATAAGGAGTTAAGTTTTTCCCCAAAATCCTTCTCCTTAATGTCATTTATTGAATAATAGGTTCTTTCTCCACTGGTGTGAAATGATACCTTTTACCATTTACCAAAGCCCCATATATATGTGGGTAGGGTATTAAGTGACTTATTCAGTTCCATTAACTTTTCTGATTGTCCTTGTACCAATACCAGATCATTTAAGAAAAAACTAAATTGGCATTTTTGTTAATAGAGCACATGTTCATGGTAAACGATGTCGGCACAACACACGAAGAGGGTAGTTTCCCACCATCCCCAATCCTACCTCCCAGCGATAAAGGTCTGGGTTAGGGTTCATGGCAAGATTAGGAACGAGAGCCCAGACGGGGTGCCAGCGATTCAAAGGCAGCCATTCCCAGCCCCTTAACAGCAGGCAGGGGTGGGAGTTCCACTCATTTGCTAAGATTCTCGGGGGTCCTCATTCATTAGCTGGAAATGGTGCACCTTTGGGGCTAGCAACAGGATCAGCTGTGACTGTTATTTCTTTAACCGATGACAAAAATGAAGTCCTAAGCCATTAACTGTCTTGTCCAAATTCATGCTGCCAGTTGGTAGGTGAACATTTTCAGGTTAGAGCTGCATAGTAGGACACGTACTATTCCTTTTGCCTGGACCATCTCTCCTCCAGCACGCTTTCACACTTTGTAATTCTGTATATTGGATTGAGGCCAGAAGCCCACGGGGGCAGACACAGGTCTGTTGGGTTCACTGCTGTCTGCCCAACGCCTGCAATCCTGGGAGATGCTGGAGACGCGTAGTAGGTGGTCAGTGGATATTTGCTGATTGACAGGGTAATGCTTAGCCTACTGCCTGGAGCCTAGGAAAGGCTTAAGACATGCTAATAATTACGGGCTAGAGGGCATTTGTCTACAGACAGGCACGGTCTCCAAGTGGCTGGTACAGATGTTCTCAGGCTGCTCAGAATGCCAGCAGCACGGGGCGCATTTCATAACGGACAAGCCTGTTTCTACCACTCATCTGCGCAGGCGCAACAGTGCTGTTTCTCTGAGTGATACTGAGCCTGTGAGTAACAGAGCCTGCATCATTTTGGTTGCTTTTATCTAAACTTTGGTCCCAAGCCACCTTTCACAGGCAGCTGGACCCAGGAAGTGAAATCATGGTCACCCACCGGGCTTTCTCCGACATAGTTCTTGTGCCAGGGCTGTTTGGTTCTCATGCTGGACATCCAGGCTCACGGGACTTCCCTTAATCACCGCACTTATGGGGAGGGGGTGCCTCCCAGATTCACTGCCCTCTGATAAGATGAAAGTTCTAGATTCTTCTAAAATATTTTCTGTTACTAGAATAACAAACCCTTCCGGTCTTGGTCATCCTCCAGACATCCTCTACCCCAGGAGAAAAAGTATTGGTTGTATGTATTGAATAATTTGAATTCCACAGAGTGGACTCTTCTGCAGGTATTTTAAAAAATGAAACGTACTGATAGATAATAATGCAGAAGCATGGCCAAGAATATTGCCGGGTGGTACATTTGTGTAAAATAGCAAATAGGGCTTCCCTGGCGGCACAGTGGTTAAGAATCCACCTGCCAATGCAGGGGACACGGGTTCGAGCCCTGGTCTGGGAAGATCCCACATGCTGCGGAGCAACTAAGCCCGTGTACCACAACTACTGAGCCTGTGCTCTAGAGCCCACGAGCCACAACTACTGAGCCCTCACACCTAGAGCCCGTGCTCCGCAGCAAGAGAAACCACCGCAATGAGAAGCCCACCGCAACGAAGAGTAGCCCCCGCTTGCCGCCAACTAGAGAAAGCCCACGTGCAGCAACGAAGACCCAACGCAGCCCATAAATAAATAAATAGCAAAGAATAAGATCTTTATAAAAGCTGTTTGCAGAGATGTATACTTCAGTATATAGAAAAAGGGCTCCAAGAATTTATCAGTCATCTGGGGGTTAAACTCAGGAAGAAGGTTTACTTCTAGGAGAAAGCCAGGGAGATGGACATTTATATGTTCTGTAGCTGTACAGGTATACATATTTCATGAATGTTTTATAACCAAAATATATTCATGCATTAGTGGGTAATTAAAAAAAAATACATTGAAACAAACAAACAAAAAAACCCAACAGAAAGTTATAAAGTGGGAATAATGCAAATCCCTGTCCCACCCAGTCACCTACCCTCCACCCTCCCAGGTGGCCACCACAAACAGCAGTTCTTTAGATCTGTAATCGTTCCTTTTGTGAGTAAATATTTGTGTTCAGAGAAAATGTTAATAGCCGTGAAGTTGGATGGTTATGCCTTGGGTGCGGCCCCAGGAGGAGAAAGGAATTAAACCACACCTCCCACAAAAAGGAAAAAAAAAAAGAAAAGAAGGAAAGAAGCCATAAATGGAACACTTCTTTCTGAATGTGATCTCCTGTGCGTGTTACGGAGAGACAGCTGTCAACCTCCGTCTTTTAAATAATAATGATGTTAATTAGAATCATACTGGCAGCCATTGTGTGCTGGACCCTGTTTCAACTGCAGCTAAACTGCCTTCTCTTGAAAATGGAGCTCACATCTTATTTCCTTTTTTTTTTTTTTTTTTTTTTGCGGTACACGGGCCTCTCACTGTCGTGGCCTCTCCCGTTGCGGAGCACAGGCTCCGCGGCCGTGGCTCACGGGCCCAGCCGCTCCGCGGCATGTGGGATCTTCCCGGACCGGGGCACGAACCCACGTCCCCCTGCATCGGCAGGCGGACTCTCAAACCACTGCGCCACCAGGGAAGCCCTTATTTCCATTTTCTTTGTTATTATTATAGAACGTTTTCAAACCCATCCAAAAGTAGAGAGAACTGTACAGCGACCCACCCTTCACCCGGACTCATCACTGTTTCAGTCACCACCACTTTCTGCCCCTTGCTTTTCGTCCATCTCTCTCCTCCACTCCCCCCATCAATATTTTAAAACGAACCCAGACTTTGTATCATTTCACCCAGAAGTACTTCAGTGTGTCTCTAACAGATAAAGACTTTCTGCCTGTTTGTTGTTATTCTAACCACGTAACCCCAACATGGTTATTACTCCCGATAGAAGTTAATAGTAATTTCTTGCCATCTACTAACCAGTCGCTCTTCAATGTTGTGTTTTTTAGTCTGGCCAGAGGAAGACGTGAACAGTTTTGAGAAATTGCCCAACACCATAAGGCATTTAAACAAAAATAGTAAGTGGTATCCCTGAATGAGGGCCACCACATCCCCGGGATCTTGTTAGAAATGGAAAAATCCCAAACCCAGACCCATGCATTGATAAACCAAACCGCCAGTTTAAGGAAAACCATGAGTGATTAAAGTCTCTTTACTGCATAGCAGGTAGTGGCCAGCCCACTCTGGATTAATCCACTTTTTCCCTGAAATCTGGATCTTGCTTGGCTAGAAGAGATGTCTCCTTCAAGTCTTAATACCCACAGTAAGAGCCCGGCATGCCGCAGGCATCAACCAGGTTCTTGGGGACAGAGAGGTCCCCACTGTTCCGAAGCTCTCACGCTAGTGGAAGAGACGGACAGCAAATTTATAATTAAATAAAATAATTGCAAGTTGTGATTGCTCCTATATCAGCTGGATGAGGTCTCTTCTGACATCCTGTTTGTTTGTTTTATTTTTATTGAAGTATAGTTGATTTACAATGTTGTGTTAATTTCTGCTGTACAGCAAAGTGACTCAGTTACACATATATGTACATTCTTTTTTATGTTCTTTTCCATTATGACACCCTGTTTAAATTGCACTGGCTCCTAAGGCCTTGTCCCGCCAGCCCAGCTCCCCGCCCTCCTCGCTCCTTCTGCTTCACTTTGCCCAGTTGTCCTCACCTCCAGATGTTGGGCCTGGATCTTTCCTATTTATGTGTTCATTGCTTTTCTCTTTGGCTAGGGTGTGAGGTGTAGGATAAATATTTGCTGAATGAAAGTCTACTAAAAGTTTTTGAACAATGAAGGAAAGCACTTACGAGTGATCAATAAGAGTCAGCTATTCTTTTTTATTTATTTTTTTGCTGTACGCGGGCCTCTCACTGCCGTGGCCTCTTCCATTGCGGAGCACAGGCTCCGGACGCGCAGGCTCAGCGGCCATGGCTCACGGGCCCAGCCGCTCCGCGGCATGTGGGTCTTCCCGGACCGGGGCACGAACCCGTGTCCCCTGCATCGGTAGGCGGACTCTCAACCACTGCGCCACCAGGGAAGCCCAAGAGTCAGCTATTCTCTTAAAAATAAATCTATTTCATTCCTACCCACAGAAGAGTTCCTATGAGGAAGGAGGCTGATACAAACAGCAACTACAGAAAATGACTTGCCCTGGACCCTGCAGTGGGTGCATGCCTCCACCCCATGCTGTGTCCTTCGGAAGAAATCCAGGAAGCCTGAGGCCAGAGCGCAGGTGAGTCACTGAGGACTCTATGCCCTTGTGGCCGTCCTCCAGGTCCCCTGTCTGGATTTGTATTTTTTTCACCCGAGGGCTCTGCATCAAGAGGCTGGTGTTTTATTGTCCCTCCTAGACATAAAAGGGACCTAATCTCAGCCTCATCAGTATAAAGATCTCAGGTGTCTCAAGATGTGTCTGTACAGTCAGAGTAATTCTAAAATTCAAGCGGGAGTTTTGGGGGGAGGAGGGAAGAGCGTAGGGTTGAGGCTGTAGCAAAGCAAATACTGATAGATTCTGAAGCGCTCATGGAGGATGAGGGCAGTGAGGCAGGTGTAGAAACAAGGCTGAGAGCTTTCGCGCTCGGTCTTGGAACCGGGGTAGGAACAGAGTGTTTAACACGCAGAACAGCGACAGCCTCACCCACGCCTGGAAGGGAATCTAGGAAATGACAAAGGCGGCACTTCAAATGGAAGGGATTTAAAAATAAATGCTAATGGATATGTTTTTGTTTGTTTGTTTGTTTTTTATATTTTTTTGGCCACACCGTGAGACTTGTGGGATCTCAGTTCCCTGACCAGGGCTCGAACCCGCGCCCCTTGCATTGGAACCTGGGAATCTTAACCACTGGACCGCCAGGGACGTCTGCTAATGGACATGTTTATCCATTTGCAAACGGTAGCACGAGTCTTCCCCCTTCAACCTCAAACACACACAAATATACACACTACCAATTCCATATGGGTTCAAAACCCAAACCTAACACACAAATTCAGGGAGAATCCTTGAAACAAGACAGGTAAAAAGACAGTGTGATGGAAATGGGAGCAAATAGCATGGAATACAAGTGGTCAGTCATTATGGGAAAAGTTGGTCACCACCGTTTTGACCCTCAGATTGTGGAGAAGCTAAAAAATGAGACAGAGGGCTTCCCCGGTGGTGCAGTGGTTGAGAGTCCCCCTGCCAATGCAGGGGACACGGGTTCGTGCCCCGGTCCGGGAAGATCCCACATGCCGCAGAGCGGCTGGGCCCGTGAGCCATGGCCGCTGAGCCTGCGTGTCTGGAGCCTGTGCTCCGCAACGGGAGAGGCCACAACAGTGAGAGGCCCACGTACCGCAAAAAAAAAAAAAAAAAAATGAGACAGAGCTCCAGGTAATAATGCAGAAGAATAGCCAAGAATATTGCTACATGGAAAATTCATGTCAAACAGCAGAGATTAAGATCTCCTTTGTAAGTTGTGTGCAGAATAAGGGCTTAAACAAACAGAAAAAGGATTCAAAGGACGCTTCCCAAAGTTCTTAATCATGGTTACTTGGGAGAAGCTAGGGCGTTCATTCTCATTCTAATGTACAAACGTGACCTTGTGAGGACGTGGGCCTTCTCGACACGATGGGGGTGTGTAATCGGTTGCCGCATTTTAGAAACTAAATGTAGCATTAGTTACAAACTCTTCTTGCGTTTCCCCTACAGAATGTACCTGTATGATTCTGCAAATCCCACACATCCTATGGGCAGTTGCTCCATTACATTCTACAGCACAGAAGAGTCTCCCAATTCCTCATGGCAGCCAGGCCTTAAACAGCCTGTGGGTGGCTTTTGTTTGGGCCATGGGCTCTTTGAAAAGATGACTCAGTCAGGTAAGTGGTTTGGCACCTGGTGTCAAACGTCTCACACTTGAGCACACAGGACCTGCCCGGCCTGGAAGGGCAAGTCTTGAACCTCTGTGGGCCTGGGGTCCCTCCTGTGTGCGGTGGAGTCACCTCCACAGGTGCAGGTCCCACCCCTCTAAGACACCACACCCCATCACTTCCTACCCCTGCCTTTCCTTCTAATACCTGACCCATCTTAGTTATGAGGTTCGTGGTGGTCCCCATGGTAAGATCTGGGGAGCAGGACTTGGCTGCTTTCCTTCCCCACCATCCCCCCAGCCTGACCTGGTACCTGGAGGTACTCATAGTACATCTGCTGCAGGGACGTGGGACCCCCCTCATCCACCACCCGGGCAACCTCAGAAGAGCACCTTATTTACAAAACACCCGCTGGTAGGACAACGCTCAGTGGAGCTCTGGAGATAACAGGAGGAATGTCTGTGAAGACTGAACGATGGAACTCCTAACCCCACCTTAGCTCCCAACCTGTGCTGCCCCAGGGCCTTGCCCTCACTCCCCTTGCCTCTGCTTCCCCTAAAGGTCTGCTGTCTGACCTTCTGGCGCCTCTCGATTTCAGCATCGCCTCCTCTGGGAACCTGCTTCACCTCCAGCACAGGCCAGGCTGCCTTATACCCACAGCACCCCTGTCTCTCCGTGGTGTCGCCGCCTCTGTAAAGGTTGGGTTAGCTGTGTAGTCGTTTGCCGAGATTTTGTCTCCCACCAGCGATGCGAGGCCCCAAAGAAAGGGGTTGGAGCCTCTTTTGTTGTCTGTGAGCTGCCCAGCACGGGGCCTGGAACACTGTCGGCGCTCCATAAGTATTTGTGGAATGAAAGATGGACAAGAGACAACTCCCGACAGAGATAGGGAATCGCAGGGTGGAGGGACATCGTGGAGCCGGGTGACGGGGAGAGGCCGGTTTGTGAAGGTGACACGTCTGACTCAGCCCCGGTCCAGGAGGGGACCAGTTAGTCAGGCCTTCGCAGGTGCCGATGCCCCAGAAACACAAGGACACTGAACACACCACAGAGCGACCTTTTAAGGTCAAGGCTACCACTTCAGACACTCCCCACGGGGCTTTTCGCTTCTCTGTCTCCAAACCCCAAGAGGTTGTGAACGCGTGGTCCATAGCACCCGGAGGTTTCTGCTCTCATGGGTGCAGCTCTGCCCTCTCTCTCTCCCTCCGCTGGTGTCTGTTTTAGACCTTGGTGGAATTTAGCACCCAAACTCCCTGGGCTCCATCACCGTTAGGGCTCTGTCAATTCCCAGTGCTTAGAAATTAACACTGTATCCCACCCCTCCCCCACCCAAACCCCATCCATGGGGAAAACTTTTGGGGTGTCAGGCCAGTGGAGATTTGATTTGATTTATTTATTTTGCATATTTACTTCCAGTTTTATTTTTTTTTATTATTATTTTTTTTTTGCGATACGTGGGCCTCTCACTGCTGTGGCCTCTCCCATTGCAGAGCACAGGCTCCAGATGTGCAGGCTCAGCGGCTCACAGGCCCAGCCGCTCTGTGGCATGTGGGATCCTCCCGGACTGGGGCATGAACCCATGTCCCCTACATCGGCCGGCGGACTCTCAACCACTGCGCCACCAGGGGAGCCCCAGTTTTATTTTTTAATGAAAATTACTTAAAAACTTATACATGCTCATTATAAGGAATATAGACACTATAGCAAATACAACAATAAATGTTTTAAAAGCTCCCCAAATCCTACTGTCTAAAAATTATTACTGCTAATATTAGGAAAATATTATTAGATACATTTTTCTTTGCATTTACAGAGAGGAGGATGGACGAACAGGTGAAAAATGATATCTCAGTATAATTTTAATTTGTATTTCTCTTATTAGGAGAGAAGTACAGAATCCTCTCATATGTTTAAAAGTCATCTATACTTCAATACCTGTGTTTTATTTATATTTCTTGCCCAATTTTCTATTGGGGTTGTTGACTTCTTATTTATTTGTAGTAGATCTTTTTATACTACATAAAAGATCTTTATATAAGGTAAATTAGCTCTTTGTTATGGATTCATTTAATAATGTGCTGGATTTAACTTTTAGTGAGTGGATTCATTTTTTTAAATTAATATTTATTGCAGCATAGTTGCTTTACAATGTTTGCGTTAAGTTTCTACTGTACAGCAAAGTGAATCAGCATATATCCCCTCTTTTTTGGATTTCCTTCCCATTTAGGTCATCACAGAGCATTGAGTAGAGTTCCCTGTGCTGCACAGTAGGTTCTCATTAGTCATCTATTTTATACATAGTATCAATAGTGTACCTACGTCAATCCCAATCTCCCAATTCATCCCACCACCCTTCCTCCCTAGAAGATTTTAAAAGTTCCCTGAAGGATACAGGATGGCTGTAGGGTCCCGGATGTGTGGTGGATGTTCTGCAGTATTGGGTTTTAACACTGATGGCTGCCACCATCAGCCCGGCACTGGAAGGCTGACCCCAATTCCCCCTGCCCACTCCCTTCTCCCACCACTGCCAGCCTTCTGAGAGGTGCAGAGGCAGACCCCTTGGCCTCCCCAGAGACTGTCCCTGAACCATCCATTCCCCTTCCGTCGGATAGAAGGAGAAACTCAAATCTAGAGGTGGGACCGTGGGGGCAGGTGGGAGGGGATGGGTAACCTTCTCAGAAAACCTCTGGCCGCCTACCCACAGGAGATGCAAAATAACAACCAATCCAGAAGGTTTCTATCGTATTCATAGCCCACGCTTCCTTCCCCAGTGCCAGGTACTCTGCTCACTGCTCTTACGAAGGGAAGCTAAGCAGAACATTCTTATGGGGACCTACAACTGTCTCATTTACAAAGGAAGAAGCTCTACCTGTCAGAGGGACAGGGCTGTCCTTGCCCGCCTCCCCCCTTTCTTCTGGGGATGCTTAGAGCAGTAGATCTCTTATCCTCTAATGGACTCCAAAATGTAATTCTTTTTTTTTTTTTTTTTTTTTTTTGGCAGTACGCGGGCCTCTCACTGTTGTGGCCTCTCCTGTTGAGGAGCACAGGCTCCGGACGCGCAGGCTCAGCGGCCATGGCTCATGGGCCCAGCCGCTCCGCAGCATGTGGGATCTTCCTGGACTGGGGCACGAACTCGTGTTCCCTGCATCGGCAGGCGGACTCTCAACCACTGAGTCACCAGGGAAGCCCAAAATGTAATTCTTTTTAAAAATTAATTTATCAATTTTAAAATTGAGGTGTTAATTGACATACATTACATTAGTTTCAAGAGTACAACATAATGATTTCATATTTGTATATATTGCAAACTGATCACCACAATAAGTCCAGTTAGCATCTGTCACCATAGTTACAGAATTATTTTTTTTCTTATGATGAGAACTTTTAAGATCTACTCTCTTAGCAACTTCCAAATGTGCAATACGATATTATTATTATTATTATTAATTAATTAATTAATTTATTGGCTGCATTGGGTCTTCGTTGCTGTGCACAGGCTTTCTCTAGTTGCGGCGAGCAGGGGCTACTCTTTTTTTGTGGTGCGCGGGCTTCTCATTGCGGTGGCTTCTCTGGTTGCAGAGCACGGGCTCTAGGCACGCGGGCTCAGTAGTTGTGGCATGTGGGCTCAGTAGTTGTGGCTCACAGGCTCTAGAGCACAGGCTCAGTAGTTGTGGCGCACAGCCTTAGTTGTTCTGCGGTATGTGGGATCTTCCTGGATCAGGGCTTGAACCCGTGTCCCCTGCACTGGCAGTCAGATTCTTAACCACTGCACCACCAGGGAAGTCCCAATACGATATTAATAACTATAGTCCTCATGCTGTACACTACATCCCTGAGACTTATTTTTTTTTATAACTGGAAATTTTGACTCCCTTCACCCATTTTGCCTGCCCCCCCCCCACCTCTGTCAACCATCAATCTGTTTTCACATGTATGAACTTGGTGTTTTGACTTTGTTTTTGTTTTTAAGATTCCACATAGAGGGACGTCCCTGGCGGTCTGGTGGTTAAGACTCCTCGCTTCCAATGCAGGGGGTGCAGGTTCGATCCCTGGCTGGGGAACTAAGATCCCACACACCACTCAGCCCCCAAAAAAGATTCCACATATAAGTGAGATCGTATGGTATTTTTCTTTCTCTGTCTGACTCATTTCTAGCATAATGCCTTGTGTGTTGTTGCATGTGGCAAGATTTCATTCTTTTTCATGGTGGGAGAGTATTCCATTTACTTACCCACTTATTTGTCCCTTCATATATCTATTTAATCATGCAGTAAATGAGCATCTGCTTGGTGACGAGATACCAAGGGCACCAAAGGGCAGAGATTCTCAAAGTTTCGGTCTAAGGACTTCTTTACATTGGAAAAAATTACTGAAATTCTCAGAAAGCTTTTGATTATGTGGGTTAGCAATAGTTACCGTATCAGAAATTACTGAGACATTTAAAACATTTATTTGAAAGTAACAATAATACACACCCATGACATATTAACCTAAAAACATATTTTATGAAAAAAGTAACCATATTTTCTAAAATTAAAAAAAAATATATAGTGAGAACAGTGGTTGGGATTTGTCTGTTGGTTTGTTTTTACATGTTACAGCTCCCTTTAATGCCTGGCGTAATAGAAGGCAACTGGGTTCTCCTGCCTGCTTCCGCCTCCGATCTGTTGTGATAGTACACATCACGTAGCCTCTGGAAAATTCCACCGAACCGAGGGAAAGAGGCAAATGACATGCTGTTATGAAATAGTTGTGCTCTCATGACCCTCTGAAACAGTCTTATGGACTCCACTGCCACAAGGACACACCAGCCAAGGGCAGTAGGACCAGACAGGGCTGGGGGTCACCAAGCAGCCCATAGCGGCCCTGTAGGCATGGCAGCCCTCTTCTCCCTCTCCCTTGACCTCCTCCCTTTGTTTCCTTCCATCTCTTCCCGTATTCCTCTCCAAACTTCCCCTGCCTGTTCCCTTGCTTGGCTAGGTAACTCCCTCTGGAAGCTCAGCGTCTCCGCTCACCTTAGGCTTTTCAGACTCCGAAGCCTGTAGCCCTGCTTTTTATTTGGTGTGTGGCCTTGGGCAAGTTATGTAGCTTCTCTGACCCTCATCCACTCCCTCTTCAAGGTGAGGAAACTAAGACCTGACGCACAGAAGCATTCTGTAGAGTCAAGGAGATTTTATAGTTATAACCAATGTTGATGATGCGGCCTCTCTCTGCTGGCAAGTTCTGTAGGCAGGGAATGGAACAGACACACGCTTAGGCCCTCAAGGATTCTACGTCTTAGAGAAAAGGTGCATTTTCATTCATAAAACAAATAAGTATCGAGTACCTCCCATATGCCTGACACTGGATAACATATGTAAAGCACCAGAGTTCAGATTATGAAATCCTATGCAGCAGTTTTTAAAATGAGGTATTCGAATATGGTTAGAACTTGAAGATACATTATTAAGTAGAAAATGCAAGTTGCAGAATGATATAGGAATATGTGGTACCATTTATTCATAAGCATGCAAACACATCTATTTTTTTCTCTTAAATATTTAATGTTTTGGGGCTTCCCTGGCGGCGCAGTGGTTAAGAATCCGCCTGCCAATGCAGGGGACACGGGTTCGAGCCCTGGTCTGGGAAGATCCCAAGTTGCCCTGGAGCAACTAAGCCCGTGCGCCATAACTACTGAGCCTGCGCTCTAGAGTCCGCGAGCCACAACTACTGAGCCAGCGTGCCACAACTACTAAAGCCCGCATGCCCTAGAGCCCATGCTCCGCAACAAGAGAAGCCACCGCAATGAGAAGCCCGTGCACCTCAACGAAGAGTAGCCCCTGCTCGCTGCAACTAGAGAAAGCCCACGTGCAGCAACGAAGACCCAACGCAGCCAAAAATAAATAAATAAAATAAATAAATTTGTTTAAAAAAAAATCTAATGTTTAGCTATTAATTACAAATCTAATTTCCCTTATATAAAGAAATCATGTATTTTTACCTGATACATCTAAACATCATTTGCAAGTATAAAGACCTGAAATAACTTAAAATGAATTTACAAAATATGTTATTTAAAATATATTATTACAGGGGCTTCCCTGGTGGCGCAGTGGTTGAGAGTCCGCCTGCCGATGCAGGGGACAGGGGTTCGTGCCCCGGTCTGGGGAGATCCCACATGCTGCGGAGCGGCTGGGCCCGTGAGACATGGCCGCTGAGCCTGCGTGTCCGGAGCCTGTGCTCCGCAGTGGGAGAGGCCACAGCAGTGAGAGGCCCGCGTACCACAAAAAAAAAAAAAAAAAAAAAAAAAAAAAATAATGACATTGCTTGATATAGTACCTGGCACAGGTATATGAAATATATACAGAAGAAGACATGAAAAGGTAATTTCCTCTTCCAGCCATGATGAAGCCTCGAATACTGGCCTTGCCTTCCTGCTGTAAACAACTGGAAAAGTGAATAAGATAATAGGAAACAATTGTTTTCAGACACCAGACCACCAGCATCACAGGACTGTGGTCCCTGGAAGAAGGGTGACGTGTGCCCTCTGATCGCCCAGCCTTCCACCTGGAGCTCCTGTCTGGCCAGACCGGCTTCCTGGGCGTGTGACCTGTGCACTTACAAGTGTCGCAATCTTGAAGGGCCTCGTGCTTGGGTTAATGCTCTGCTGTGACTGTCCTGGAATTCTTAACTTTTGAACAAGGGTCTGGATTGTCATTTTGCTCCGGACCTTGCAAATTGCCATGTGATTCCCACCCTTAGGAGTGTACCTAAGAGGCGGGGACCCGTGCAGACAGCTGCAGCCTCAGCCGGGGCAGGGCCAGGAGCCGTGGCGCTGCCTCGGCCCCGCCCTGAGCTGCTGAGCAGCCTTCTGCAGCAGCGGGAGCAGCCCTAGGCCAGAGCTGCAGTGAGTCACTGAACATGCTCTGCCTTGGTGGCCATTCTCCAGCCACCGACTGGATTTTGACGAACAAACCAAGATAACGCAGGGTTTCTCGACCTCGATGCTGTTGACATTTTGGACCGGCTTGTGGGGGCACCCTGTGCACTGTGGGATGTTAAGCAGCATCCTTGGCCTCCACCCGAGAGATGCCAGGAGTGCCCACCCCTGAGCTGTGACAACCAGCAATATCTCCAGACTTTGCCAAATGTCCCCTGGGGGAGAAATCACCCTGTTGAGAGCAGTAGCTTTAATCGAGAGCTCGGCCCCAGGCCTGGCTTTTTCCTGTCTCTTCGAGACCTAACAGACATCTAATCTCAGCCTTATTAGTACAAAGATACTGGATCTTTCTAGCTATACATTCTGAGCAATTCCACTCGAAATGGAAGCAAGATGTGTGTGTGTGTGTGTGTGTGTGTGTGTGTGTGTGTGAGTGAGTGTCAGGGGTGGGAAGAGGCTGGCACATTGATTCCAAGACTTTTCTGGAAGTCTTGAATCAGGGAGATGAGGCAGATATGGAAACAGGGCAAAAGCTACAGTCATCAAAACACAGCTTGGGGGACTTCCCTGGTGGCCCAGTGGTTAAGACTCTGCGCTTCCACTGCAGGGGGCACGGGTTCGATCCCTGCTTGGGGAACTAAGATCCTGCATGCCACACGGGGTGGCCAAAAATAAATAAAATATTTTTAAAAAAAACAACACAGGGACTTCCCTGGTGGCGCAGTGGTTAAGAATCCGCCTGCCAATGCAGGGGACACGGGTTCGAGCCCTGGTCCGGGAAGATCCCACATGCCATGGAGCAACTAGCCCGCGAGCCACAACTGCTGAGCCCGTGTGCCACAACTACTGAAGCCCGCGTGCCTAGAGCCCGTGCTCCGCAACAAGAGAAGCCTGTGCACCGCAACAAAGAGTAGCCCCCGCTCGCCGCAACTAGAGAAAGCCTGCATGCAGCAATGAAGACCCAATGCAGCCAAAAAAAAAAAAAAAAAAAAAAAATCCCACAGCTTAGCACTGGCATAGGAATAAACTATTAAAGAAGGCAGATGGGAGGGCAGAAAAATACACATGGACAGAGGTCAACTTGTACGATTAAAGGGACGTTTCAGTCTGCCCATCTGCACTGTTAGGGCCATCGGCTATCATCTCTCCATTTGGGAAGAATAAAAATTATGTCTATCTACCTTAGACCATGAATACATCTCCCTTCCCACTTACCCCCCCATACCAGCTGCGTTAAAGATCGAAACATTAACAAGAATGTATGAAAATCATTGAAAAATATCGTTCCAGTTTTAGTACTTACCCCCCATACCAGCTGCATTAAAGATCGAAACATTAACAAGAATGTATGAAAATCATTGAAAAATATTGTTCCAGTTTTAGTACATGTGCTGCCGAGGCGAGGACTGAAAAAATATTGAAGAAAACGTACCTTGATAGAAAAATGGGCAAATAGCGCACATGGTTTGCAGAAGTCACACATATGACCAGCAAATATTTGAAAACATGCAAATCAAATGTACCCTTTTTCTTTTGAGCTAATAGCTGATCGCCAAAAGTTAGGGATCAGTAAAATCACCTCTTTCCACTTTGTAATTGGGAGGAAATGGACACGTTCCCTACACCGCTAATGTAGATCGTGCTGCTCTCCTAGGCTCTGGTGCCCAAATCCCACTTCTAGGCATCACACCTGGAAAAGGTACATCTGCGTTTCTGCAGGCTCTCAAAGTCTCTCTAGACTCACCCTGGCAAGCCCGAGGCCTTAAAGAGCCTGCGGCCGTGTTTTGTTTGTCCCACAGGCTATTTTAAAAGACAACTTGACTCAACTTGTTAGGGTGTGAGTTTAGTCTTCAGCAGACAGGTTAGTACGTAGTGTCGTATTTACCCATTTCTGCCACCTCCCTGGCTCTGAAGGGCAAGTTACTGAAGCACTGTGTTCCTGGGTTCCTGCACATGCAGAATGGAAAGAGAAATAGTTCCCCTTCATGGGGTTCCTGCAGGATTAAATGAGATAATACATGCAAAGGCCCAGGAACAGTAAGCCACACGTGGTAAATGTCAAAGCAGGTCAGCTAGGATGCATAGGAAAAAGGCAAGTAAAAGCAAAAAATTCTAATGTGACAGCTATCATAAACATTAAACTTAAAACTAGCAAAAGAGAAAAAAAAAAGGAAGGAAGGAAGAAGAAAAACCAAGGAGGAAAGCAAAAAAAAAAAAAAAACGAATCTACACATATCGGCATGCAGAGATGTCCCCACTCTACAGCTAAGTGCAAAAAGCAAATTGCAGAAGAGAAACTACTCTCGCTAGTGTTATTACAATTTTATGTTTAAAATGTAGATCTAATGTAACACATATCTTCTGTATCACATGTAATATAGATTATGGATGGAAAATGTGTAGAATTATACTTCTGTGTTGTAATGGTGTTTATCTCTGGGAATGGGAAAACTGGGGACTTCCTAGTTTATTTATTTCCTTTTGCACTTGAATTGGAAACAACCCCATCATTCAAGTCCCTGCTCAGAGATCACTTCCTTTACATGATCACCTCTTTGAAACACCCCGTCTCCCCACCGTTCCCAGCCCCTGCCCTTGCCTCCAGTGCCACCTGATGCTATATGTGTCCGTGGTACTTACTGTCTGTCTCCGGAGACCCTGAGCTTCTCGAGGGCAGGGACTTGGCCCTTTGCCACTGTCCCCTGACACAGGAGAGGTCTTGGCAAGCTGCCTGCCCAGTGAATGAAGAAGCCGGCCACCTGGTGAGATTATCCAAGAGGGGAACAGCACTTCTTCTCTAGACACCTACTCTGGGCAGAATCCCCCAGAGCTAATAGGCGCAGTGTGTCCAGAGGGCCTCCTTCCATTCTTCTCTGGGCCAGAGTCAGCTCTTCAGCACCGCCTGCCCGAGCCACAGGCTAGTCAGCTCCCCCTGGCCTGTTAGGCAGCCTGGCCTCTGTTCTAGCATTTCTCCTCTTAGCATTTCCTCCCCTCCTCTCTTCTTCCCTTCCTTCCTTCCTCCCTCCCTCCCTTTATAATAGTTTACTTAATACTGTTGCCCCAGCCAGTATAAGCTTCATTGGTTTGGGGATTTTGTCAGTTTTGTGAACGTTCTGTATCCCCAGAACCCACAATAGAGTTTGGCATGTAGGAGGCCCTCAAAACATTGTTGGAGGGATGCGTGGCCCCTCCTTCTAGAATAGGGGTTACCGGAGGGCGGGTTCCTAACCTGGTGACAGCCTGGCAGAGATGCTCATAACTAACAGTTGGAGGAACGAAGGAATGAATGTCTCCAAGCGCCTCTCACTTGCTGATTAGCCCGAAGGCTACCGACGTGGCAGGTGCACTTAGGAGGTGAAGTTGGGCAAATGAGGGGTTCAGGGAGGCGGCTGAGTGTGGGCGGGAGCGGGGGTGTGGGTCGGCGGTCAGCCTGAGAAGCAGGTTCAGCTACGGATAGAGAGCAGCCTGTGCTCCGAGGGTAAAGAGAACGCAGCAGTGATGACATTGCAACAGACACTGTGTAACACTTACGTTGCCCAGGCATCCTTTTAAACCCTCTGCGTACACGATCTCATTTCATCCTCACCCCTACGAGGTAGGCACTGTTATCTCCATTTTGCAGATGGAAACACTGAGGCACTAAGAGTTGAAGCAGAGTCAGGACCTGGAGCAGACACAGCGGCGCCCAAGCCTGTAGTCTTCATCAGGGAGTAAGAGGTGAGGGTGTGGCACATTCCGGGAAATGCAGACACCATCAGCCTTCCACCTGTCCTAAATGCGATAGGAAATGTAAGGCATTCGGACCCCCTGTTTTCTAGTGTTCGGTACCGTGGGGGCACTGACCTCCCCTAGTGCCCTGCCAGACAAGGTAAGGCAGCGCTGGAGCCTGGGGCCAAGGACATCGTGAACCCCTGGATACACATCAAATAGCCTCCCAATCGGAAAAAGTTAATAAAAGCTCTACAATCAAAAACCACGGCTCTAGCCCAAGCCCCTCCTTGCTCAGTCTGTTCACTCACCACTGTCAACTTGCGTCAGCCCACCTGGTAGGGGCCACAAGGGGCTTGGGACTGCGGGCTGATGGAACATATCTCTCCATTGCACAGTAACACAGGGTCATAAAACAACCGCAACCTGTCTTCATTTAAAATTTTGATATTTTGTTCATCAGGGAGTTTTTGTGTGTGTTCATTTTGATTTTTAAAAACTAGTGCATTAAAATATTGTCCTGATTACTGCATTTTGGGGTGTCCTCTGAAATTCTGCTTCCTCACTCTAATTCCAGCCCTGGTCCTTTCCCTCCTGTTACTGACCTTGGGGGTAACTGACTTGCCCTTCTTTTGGGAGTCATCAGGGCAGGCTGGTGGTCCAGGTGAGGGGAACCTGTAGATTCAGACCTGTCCTAAGGGTGTGGGTCCAAAAGGAGAAATGGGTGACTTGCTTGTTTGGATAGGATGGGGCGGAGGAAGTCTTGGTTTCAGGTCATCACCTCTTTGGGGGCCTCAGAATTTTCCTGAATATAATTGAAATATGGATTTATAATCTAATCCTTTGGGTGGGGGAGGGGACATAGGAAGAAACAATCAAATTCTTTTTTAAGAAAATCATGTTCGACTTAAACTTCCTTGCCTCCTCTTCCTCTAACCCCCAAATCCATATAAATGATAGAATTTTTATAACCTTGTATACAAGAATGAAAAACTGTTTCTTTAAAACAAAACATAGAGGGACTTCCCTGGTGGTGCAGTGGTTAAGAGTTCGCCTGCCAATGCAGGGCACACCGGTTCGATCCCTGGTCCGGGAAGATCCCACATGCCGCGGAGCAACTAAGCCCGTGCACCACAACTACTGAAGCCCGTGTGCCTAGAGCCCGTGCTCCGCAACAAGAGAAGCCACCGCAATGAGAAGCCCGCGCACCGCAACGAAGAGTAGCCCCGGCTCGCAGCAGCTAGAGAAAGCCCAAGTGCAGCAACGAAGACCCAACGCAGCCAAAAATAAATAGATAGGCCCAGACTCCCCAGCTTCTCCACCAGAGCCAACAAGAGGTTTATTTAAAGGGAAAGAAAGAGACTATGGCACTGTTTCCTCCATTAATTGTGAAAGGACGGTGCAAGTTTGGGGGCTGGATAAATGTCATTAGTGGGCCCGGCCCACTGGCTGTAAAGGATGTAGGCACACCAATTGCTGCTAAAAGAACAGGCTTTTATTTATTTTTATATATTTTATTTTAAAAATATATTTATTAAAAAAACCCAAAAATAAATAGATAAAATAAATAAATTTATATTAAAAAAAGCATAGAAAACAAACTGTGGTTACCAGGGTGTGTGTGGGGATAAACTGGGAGATTGGGATTGACATAAACACACTACTCTATATAAAATAGGTAACTAAAAAAGACCTACTTCATAGCACAGGGAACTCTACTCAATCATCTGCGGTGACCTAAATGGGAAGGAAATCTAAAAAAGAGTGGATATATGTATAACTGTTTCACTCTGTTGTACACCTGAAACTAACACAACCCTGTAAATTAACTATAGTCCAATGAAAATTTTTTTAAAAAAGTCTAAATGCTGGTTTTGAGCAGGGTACATTGCTTGTTTAAAAGGCCAATTTGTGATGATTAAAGAGTATCATCCTTTCAATACAGAAAGAGTTTGGGTGACCTGAACCACAAAGAGGGACAGAGGAATCCCTTAAGCTATGCAGTTATGGTTTTGGAACATGTGCATTTGATTCATTATACACAGTTTCAGAGTCTCATATGTGAACACCTGAAACTATGTATTAGTCTTTAAGATTTTTTGGTTGGTGTTCCTGGTATTTAAAAAGGGTTTGGGAACTGATATTTGTTTTACATTAAGAGTGGCTATAAAGAATAATTTCTTTCTTTTAGGTTCTGGTTCTAATTTGGTGTTGATTTTTGCTGGCTACGTTTCCCCTCTGGATCCTTGGGTTGCCATGGTACCATTTTGGTTTTTTTAATGTTGTTGTTTCTGGGCTGACAGCCCCACTGAAATGAGTTCCTACATGCAGAACTCAGGAGCTTGGCACCACGTTCAGGGAAGAAAACGTTTGTGTGCCATGTGAGGAAGATGCTAGCAGTAAACTGGAGCTACTGCAGCCTGGCTTGTAGAATTTAAAAGAGTGGGCAGGGACTTCCCTGGTGGCCCAGTGGCTAAGACTCCACACTCCCAGTGCAGGGGGCCCAGGTTCGATCCCGGGTCAGGGAACTAGATTTCACATGCCGCAACTAAAGATCTCACATGCTGCAACTAAAGATCCCACATGCCACAACTAAAGATCCGGCACGTGGCAAGGAAGATCCCGTGTGCGGCAACTAAGACCTGGCGCAGCCAAAATAAATAAATAAATGAATAAATGAATAAATAAATATTAAAAATAAATAAATAAAAGAGTGGGCAGAGGAGAAAGGACACAGGTGGCTGCCTGGGGGCTGGGAGCTCTCCCCCTGTGGGCTCTTGCTCCAGCCTCCTTGCAGACCCCACTAGTGGCAGCTGTCTAAAGAGACCCTGGGGAGCTTGACACCTTGTCCAGGTGCCAATATTTCATAATTATGTGTTGTGGCAGTACAAGATGTTTCAGTTTCTGAGGTCAAATAAATACATTTAGGCATTAACAGTGGTCATTGCCTTTTAAAAAAAATTAAAAAAGTAAGATGCAATCAGAGCAGCAACAATAAAAGAAGACCAGAAACGTAACAGCAACAACAATAACAAAATCTTTGTTTCTGGATTAAATTGTGAAATAAAACCAGGATGTTAACAGTGATTAGTGTGTTCATTTTAAAAAATAATTAACACAAGACACATCAGTTGTAACCCCTCCCCACCACAAATGAAAACAAAACCCCATCCATAATGAAGTAAAAAAATCACCTTTCTCTCCATACCTCCCCCCCCCCCAGTCCCATCCTATTGCCTGAGTGTAGCTACACCTCAAACTGTGGCCTGTGTCCTTTTCATTATTCCTATAGTGGGACCAAAAGGCATAGCATGTTTCGATCTTAGAATAGAACCGTATTGATGATCAAAATCCTACCTTACACCTTCAGCTAAGCTATTTTCCCTGTAGTTGTGTATTTTAAACCACTTTACACTAAGTTGTGGCTGTGCTTACACCACTTTTTGTTTTTGAGACACGTAAAAATGTACATTCCACTACATGGATGGTTCTGTCATAGGAATTTCTTGGTGCCTTTTAAAAACTGTACCTTTGAAGACTACTGGGGACAGAGAACCTCTGGGAGAGTTTCCCAGTAGGTGGGGCTGAAACCTGCAGTTTTCCTGCCATTTCTTTTTTTGTTTCTTCTAAAGCATATGTAGAGTAATCTTGAGTAAGTTTTCAACTCACCTCTCTGGAAAAGAAGCTGTTTGGTTGCCTGGGCAGGTTCTGTATGAAAACTATCAAGGACTCAGGTACTGAAGGGCAGCTTCTGTACAAAGCTAATTTCTCCTCCTGGTGACCTGGGTGGTCACAGTGGGTCCCCTGTGGTACGGTCAACAAATGGCATTTATTCTTGTGTTTACAGTCTTCCTTAAGACTGCATTTTACTGGGCTCTCAGCTGTGTGTGTGTGTGTGTGTGTGTGTGTTTCCTTTCTTTTTTTAAGTCACCTAGGTCCTTTGCCTCTTTCCTTCAGGCAAAGAGCATGTGATGACCAAGGTGTAAGCAAGTCTCTCTGGCACTTAAGGAAGACCCCAAACCCACCCACCTCCTTCTCCTCCAAGGAATTCAGTGCCCCTGGTTCCATTTTAGCTGGACCTGGAAACCTGCGAGGTGCCTGGAGGCAGATCAAAGCCAGAAATGAGGGCGGGGAATTCACGGAAATGTTAATAGATCTGGCTGTGGAGACAGAACACATTTAAAATGTCCTCTGCCTGCAAGACGTAGAATACATTTAAAATAGTTTTGTGATGGAAGGAGCCCTACCTACTGCTGGTTATAAACAGACGTAAAGATCAGTCAAAAGATCGGGAAGACCCTTTTCAATTGGCGAGTTTACAGTTTCCAAGGGGAGGAGGGCAGGGGAGGAGTAACCAGGACCTTCAGGTGTGTCTTCCAATCGCGATAGCCCGTTTTGGCTGTGAATTGTACCCCCCCATCCCCCTTCCGTTAATTAAATAAACGCTCGGAGCACTTTACAGCACACGACGCGGCCCTTGGGGACCTGTTCCTGCGTTGCTCCCATTCTTGAAAACCTCAACTCACAGAGGGTTGAAGAGCTGGCAACATGAATTTCCAGTTCCTAAAGGTGAGAAGAGAGGTGTTGGGTGGAGGACAGATCCGAGGACCGGCAGGGAAAGAGAGGGGTGCTGGAGGCCTGGCTGCCGGAGGGGGTGTGTGCCCGCTGGGTGGGATGGGCGCCGCTGCGGGGTGCACGGTGGCCCCTGGACGCTGCGCACTTCTGGCGCAGGAAGCCGAGTCCGCGCCGCTGGGCGCCTGGCCACAGTGGGCCTCCTCGCCTGGCGGCGACCAGATAAATAGGTGAAGGCCTCCGGGCTTAGCTGGCCTGGAGGTGCCTGGTGTTCTAGGACGCCGAGCCGCGAAGGCCTCCGGGGACACTGGGCTCGCGCCTTGGCCCTCCTGCCAGCGCTCGGAGCGGTTAGGCTGCACCCGGATGGGCCCAGGGATGTTAGTGGGTGGAGAGGTGACAGGCACTCTGAGGGCGGGGGTCCCCCGGGGCAGGGAGGCGAGAGCCGGCTTGTCTCTAATAGGTGCCCGAGAGCCGCTAGGAAGGTGGCCTTGAAGGACAGTCAGGCTGGTGGCTTTGAGGTAGTTGGACGACTGAAAATTCGCCTGCTGACAAGTGGGGCGATGGTCCTCAAGTTAGAGACTCTACCACGACCACTGCGCTCCGCGAGCGCTCCGCAAATGAGAGCTTCTCCGAAGCTTGGGTCCTACAGGCTCCCTCAGATCCGCGCTTCGCGTTTTCTGGTTTGCGAGGATGCTTGCAAAGGAAGAGCTAAAGGCTGCGAAACCCCTTTGAGGACCCGGCCTGGCGCGGAGCGCTTACAAGTGAGCAGTAGAAAGAGTTGGGCTGGACCCTGGGCTGAGACGAGAAGCATCTGTGCGTGTGTGTAGCCGCCAATTTGAGCATCAGGAAAAACAAACTGCTATTTTGATATTATTGCTGCTATTTTGGAGTGACTGAATTATTTAATACATGTGGCGCCCCGGACGTGCACCTTAGTAGGCTTAGACAGTTCGGATGCTCTTGGACGCCAAGTGTCTGTTCAGTGGGTGCCGGTGCTGCGAGGGAGGGCGTGGGCTAGCGCGTGAATGGGCGCCCTCCCGGACTGCTGCAGGCCCCGGCTTTTCGGCTCTGCTTCGCTGGGCCCCGCCTCTTAACTGCGGTCCCAGCCGGAGCCCAAGCTGTTCCGCGGGGCGACACAGACACCTTGTTTGGTGCACGGCGCCCGCGAGGGCGCTTCGGAGCCTCCACCTGCCGCTCGGGCGCCCCCTCCCCGGGACGGGAAGCTGAGTCGCAGGCCTGCTCCAGTCCAGCTCTACCCGCCCCGCCGCCTTCCTGGGCTTGCCATGGGTGTGGAGGCGGCGGAAGCCTGCCGCCCGGGTCTGGGAGCCTTGTTTCCAGAGGCAGCTGCCCGCGCATCTTTGGAGGTGGCGCACTGTTGTAGCGCTGCTGTCCTCACAGACGCCTTGTCGCCTCCGGTCTCTGGTTTCTAGCGCCATCCGAGCGGGCTGGGGGCCGGGGTCCAGGGTTTCAAGCGTGTGGGTTGAGTGCAGGCTCCCTAGGGGGCGACAGAGGGAAGCCGCTGACAACCGTCCAGCCCCATACCCTTGATTGTGCGAGGCGAGCGGCGAGGCTGCTCCCCGGGATCCCCACGTTCTGTTTACACTTGGCGTCTGCGAAGCCGCGGAGGGTCGGAGGGGACACCCTTCCCAGGCCGTGGCTGCCTGAGGGCGCGGCCACGCAGTCATGCATCTTCGCGCGGCGAGGGGTGGGGGCCTTGGGGGGAGGTCTGTCTTGAGTGTGGGAGCCATCGGCTCTCTGCTCTCGCTCTCGGCTCAGAGCAGAAAAGTTGAGCTCAAGGAAGGGCTGAGATTTCCGGCATCCGGAGCAGGGCGCGCGCGTGCCTGGGTTCCGTCCCTGAAGCAGAAGCTGTGCGTGTTTGGGTGGAGTCGGCCTGGCCGGGAAGGTTGAGGATTCGTTTGTGCCGTCTTCCCCATCCAGGGCACAGAAGTTGCGCTCTAGCTTGAGCGCGTGTCTCTTGGAGGGGGGCAGCGTCCAGGTCCAGGGCGCTGGCTTGGGAATGAATGGCCTTTGCCGAGCGGTTCCGAAACCTCTGTGCCCTTGGGGCTCCCTAAACGGAGGTGCGCAAACCCTCGGGGCCCATCGGCTCCCTTTGCCTCCGCCATAGAGGCCCCGGGGCTGCGAGGGATTTCCGTCCCTCCGGGTGGCTTTGGCGAGCGCTGCTGAGGAAAGGAAGGGCAGCCAGGACCTGGGGCGGGGGGTTGGTGCCTTGTTGCCCAGCCCTGGACCCAACATGCCCGGCGGTAAAGTTGCAGGCGTGGACGAGACAAGTTGTTCAAGCTGCATCCCCGGCCGGGTCTTGGAGTCAAAGCCGGGGCTAGAAGGCCCAGTGTGGAGGAGAGCTCCTGCGTCACTGGTCTGGATGTCTGGGGTGCCCAGAGGCTCCGCAGCCTCCCTCGAAAGTACCTGGGACCCCAATCTTCCACTCCCAGGGCGCCAGCATGCCTACCGCACCGGGTCCGATACCTGCCCTGAGCAGGTGCCCCCTGCGCCCACTCCCGAGTACCAGGAGCGCTGCTGCTTCTCTTTTACCCCCCGTCCCCCCCCCCACGGTGTCTTGAAAGCTAGGTGTCAGGGGTCGTGTGTGCACTGTCTTTGTACGTATCCTAGTGCAGAGCCCGCAGACAAGCCCGAAAAGCCTCCAGTGGTTTCGTCTCCAGGTTTTGTTCTCACAACTGGTTGGAATATCACCTGGAATCTGTCTACTCTCTGGGGCGAGGAAGAACCTTTCGCTTGGAAGACGCCTATTTTTATTTTGGTTATTTTATTTTAGGCCCATCTCGGTTTAGAGAAATGCTAAAGTTCAAACAAGCCCGGGCGGGAGTAGGGAAGCAGTGGGTGCATTCATTCTGTGAATTGGGAGCAGCGTCCACTCCACAGGTCCGGGGCAGTAAACTGATAGGTATTGATTATTGCAAAATCGGATTCGTAATCAAATCGAAAGATTCCTTCTCTGATTCCCTGAGAATGTTTAAATTCAGCTCCCGAGAATTAGCGACTTTCCCCTTGAAGCAAAAAGAAAAAAAAGGTCAATTACAATAATCGGGCCAATGGATTTCGTTTCTTTAAAATGTTTCAGCATTGCGCTTTGCTTTCAAGGTTGGGGGGCAAATGCATATTGGGGGGAGAGGCAACGTTTATGTGGAAGGAAGTTTCGTTTTCTGCCTGTATCTGCGGACCCCGGGTGCTCACCTCTCCAGCGGGGGTCCCTCCACGGCCCCTCCTCCTCCCCCCACCTCTTCCCTCGTCCCCGCCTGTGACGCTAGGGTTGCATTCAGCCCCGCACCTCTTTTCAAGGTTGAGTTGAGGCTTCTTGAGTGCCTGGCCCGTCGGAGGAAGCTGCCGAGCCGGCGCCGGGCAGGGCAGGGCCGGGCGAGGGTAGGCGGGTGCCCCCCACCCGCCTCCCGGCCGCAGCCCAGCCTTGGAGATGGAGCTTCGGGCGATGGCGGCGAAACGCCGTTGTCCGACACTTCGGGGCCGGTGGAGCGGCCCGCCCGCTCGGTGGCGCTTGGGGCCGACTCCCCAGAAGGCCTTCCCACCCCCGCCCCCTCGGAGGACCCCGAGCGCACTGTGCCCACGCCGTGCGGGGGAGGGCGTCGTCCCTCGGAGGGACTGGGACTCCAGCTGCCTGATTCCAGTTTAAACCTTAAATCTCCTTGGAGCGGGTGTTTGGGACGTTTTAGGAGATAGGGGGACCTCAGCTGTTGAGACGTCTTTTGGAGGGTGGGGGAAGGCGCTGTCGGTGAAAGAGGGGGGGCTCTTGGGTTCGGATCCCGGTCCCCAGCTCTGCCGACCTCAGGTGTGTGCTTGGTGAGGGTGACTGATGGATGGCGTGATGGGGGACGCTGGCCTCTTAGGTTTGCGGCTGTCAGCGAGGTGCGGCCCATTCGACTCCTCTCCTAAGCCCCCCGAGGCGTGGGTCTCCGCGCGGCGCCGGGCCAGGATGCGGGGCGGAGCTAGGCTGGGACTGGCTGGGGGCCGCCCCGCCCGGCGCCGGGGCCTTCGCGCCGGCCCCCGGGGAGGAGTTATGATAATTTCTTCTCATTAAGGCGCCCGGATCCCCCGGCTATCGCCTGGACACACACTGCGGGCGCGGCTTCCCCGGTCCCCGGCCGCGGCCTCTACACCCGCGGCGGCACCATCTACAATCGCGGAGACGCCGATGCGCGTCCAGTGACCGGGACGGCTAGGCCCGCGCGCGGCGGGGGCAGCGGCAGACGTCTGGCCACCGTGACCCCAATTTTGGATTTACCGCTCGGGGGGTGGGGGGAACCTGGATTTAACTGGCGACTGTTTTGGGGGACGCCGGACGCCATGTTGTGGAAAATAACCGATAATGTCAAGTATGAAGAGGACTGCGAGGTGAGCTGGGCACAAGGGCGCAGCCTGGCCCCGCCCGAGTACAGTCCCGGAGGCGCGGGCCACTGGACCGAGGTCGGGGGCGAGGGCGCAGGAGCAGCGAACAGGCACCCACCGCTCGCCCTTCGATGGGACAGGGTCCACTTTTCCGGACATTCCCTAGTGCGTTTCTCCGGGGTCCCCTTCCTGAATCGGGCCTTTACCTAAATATCCAGTCTCGGGAATGGGGCCTGGAAAGAGCGTAGCAGATCCCACCCACAAAGCTTACCGGCCGGTTTCTCGCGAAGCAAAACAGCCCTTTTCCCCGATTTCTCGGAAGAGCGCTGGGTCTGCAACTTTTAGAGGTGGCTTTTACGCACGAAATCTCCGTCCCAAGGAGTCAGACGAGGTGACCTGCCGGCGACACCTTTGCGGAGTCTCCTCCGAGGCGGGCTTGTCACCTGCCCCGCTACCTCCTTGGGGAAACAAGAAAACAACCGAAGTTTGGCTTTCCAGAGAAGGGGGGGCCGGGGGGGGGCGCTGAGGCCAGATGGGGCCGTAAGCGCTCGGGAGTGCTCCAGCCTGTCGGACAGGTTGAGCTAGAGTTTCGGAGAGTGGGAGGGAGGGAGGCGGCGAGCGGAAAGAGGAAGAAGACGCAGGCGGCGCGAGGCGTGAGCCCAGGCCCCGGGAGAGGGGAGCGGTGGCGGCGGGGACGCGGGAGAGCTGTGCGCCCGCGGGACATAGAGGGGCTGCCCCTGTTTGCAGGCCCGGGCACTTCAGCTAGGGGGCGACGGTGTCATAGCTCTCCTGGTCCCCCGCCACCCCTGTGACCCCGGGAACACATGGCGACACGTCCTTTGAGAATTAAGTCGGACAGCCGTGGGGCGAGGGAACGTGCCCAGGCAAGGTTGCCCAATTTTCGGGGTCCTTCGTTCTCCGTGCCCGATTTGTGGGGAAACTGACGGTGGCTGGGCAGGACGGCGTTACTTGGTCGGGACACAGCTAGCAGGGAGCGCACCCCTGGCTGCGGCGGGCTCCTCCTTGAGTCCCTTGGGCGGCGCTGGGCGGCTGCCCCCGCTAGGGAGGGTCTCTCGCCCGGAGGTCTTTGTCCTGAGGGCGTGGAAGGGAGGGTCCCTGGGGCGGGGAAACGGCGCACTTCCTGCGCGGCGCGCATTCTTCGCGCCCACCGCTTCCCCACTTTGGGCCGACGACGCCAGCATGTGCGGGCTCGTGAGCGACCGCGCTCTGCGCTGCCTGCAGGCTTTCTCCCCGGACCCCTGCCCCAGCTTCTTCCGGCCCAAGGCCTGGCATTCGGATTTGGAGCCGCAGAATACCTCGGGCGTCAGACCTTCGCCGCGGGGCCCGGAGGGCACGTTCCTCCAGGTCTTTCTCCAGTTTCCCCTTCCTCTGCGGACTAGCGGTTGACAACGAAACCCCCGGGGCACGTTGCTCCCCGGGGCCTTTTGGCCCGAGGGCAGGCCCCGCGGGGGTCGGTCCGGGCTGGTGCGGTGGGTCCCCGGGGGTCACAAGGCTCGGCGCGGTGCCGCGGGCCGTGCGCAGTAGCGGGGTTTCGTACTAACCGGGTCTCCGTTTCTGTGCCCCAGGATCGCCACGACGCGAGCAGCAATGGGAACCCGCGCCTGCCTCACCTCTCCTCCGCCGGGCAGCATCTCTACAGCCCCGCGCCGCCCCTCTCCCATGCTGGAGTCGCCGAATACCAGCCACCACCCTACTTTCCGCCTCCCTACCAGCAGCTGGCTTACTCGCAGGCAGCCGACCCCTACTCGCATCTGGGAGAAGCGTACGCCGCCGCCATCAACCCCCTGCACCAGCCGGCGCCCACCGGCAGCCAGCAGCAGGCCTGGCCGGGCCGCCAGAGCCAGGAGGGGGCTGGGCTGCCCTCGCACCACGCGCGCCCGGCCGGCTTGTTGCCCCACCTCTCCGGGCTGGACGGCGGCGCCGTGAGTGCCCGCAGGGACGCCTACCGCCGCTCGGACCTGCTGCTGCCCCACTCGCACGCTCTGGACGCCGCGGGCCTGGCCGAGAACCTGGGGCTCCACGACATGGCGCACCAGATGGAGGAGGTGCAGGTGAGCGCCTCGGCCCTGCCCGGACCCGTTCGCCCCACTGCCTCTCTCCTACCCCGTCCAGGCTCCCCCGAACTTAAAGGAAACTTTGTCATTTCTCCCCCAGAATGTCGACGACCAGCACCTACTTCTGCATGATCAGACGGTTATTCGCAAAGGTACGGAGTGAGCACGAGTTCTCTTCTTCCTCTGGCATCACACACCCTGTAGTGGTTCTTAGCGGTAACTGGGAAGTTATTGACTTATTGGTGAGGTAGGGCTTTTGGTATCCGATTTGGGACATTTGTGGTGGAAGGGAGTGACAGGGACTCGAGGCAGATAGGTTTTAGGAGTGAGAAGACGGGGCATTTCTTGAAGATCTAAATGGAAAAGGATGCTCTCAGGAGCTGCCCCTCAATCTCCGGATTTGTTACTCCATAGTTTTCCCTTGGTGGGTGTTACTTATTGAATTCGAGAGTGTTTTTACAATGCTCCAGGAAAGAATCCCAGAGTGAGTTAAGGCTGTGACTTAATTTGGAAAACAAGTCACATACCCTTAGTGGAGTGATTGGTTCTGTGACAATTTTAATTGTTGAACGGGTTGATGTGATTTTATTTCTGATTTCAAATATGCACAGGGGTAAGGAGCCTTAATTCTGACCTGCAAAAAGAAGGTGGGACACAGTTTGGTGTACAAAACAGACAGCCCTGAAAGCATCTGGCTGGGTGATCTGTCGGGTTCATGCAGGGATGAGGGGGGCGGGGGTTTGGAAAATTGGATTACTTGGGCGACTGAGTGGCTCGTGAAATTAAGTTACGTACTGCCAGGATTCCCAGTTTAGCTCTGTTGGGAAATGGGGTCATCCTAAATGAAATGTAGCTATGGTCTGTTACTTGAGGTTAAACTGTTTGAAATCAACTGAGGAAAAATGAGTTTGGGGGAAAAAAAGAAAAAAGAAAGAAAACCTCAGAAAATAAACTGAATTTCCCAGTAAACTTAGAACAGGTGTGTTTGTATTTTAAAATTTACTGTGATCAGTTGCACTGAAAGATTTTGCCAGATGATTACGTCCTGTGATTTTGGATATTCGTTGAGTGAGGGGGAAAAAAGAAATCTTCATTTATTTAGTTATGAAGTAGTCTTTTGAAAACAAACGTTCTAACGAAACAGATTTTAACAGTGGTCAGAAAATGCAAACCCTCCACGCGTGGGATCTTGACTAATTAACTTCCCAAGGTGTTAAATTGTGAAATTCAGATTCGATTATCTTTGAAGAATATGGCTTTAAAAAAATCTGCTTGCAATTTATAGTCCAACATGCAGTTAGTTGTTCAAAGAGCTCTTTCAGCTTTGGTTAGTGGTTTGCTTGGGAACGCCACTTCTGATCTTCACTCACAGGTCCTATTTCAATGACGAAGAACCCCTTGAGTCTCCCTTGTCAGAAGGAGCTGGTGGAGGCTGTGATGAATCCCAGCGAGGTCTTCTGCTCGGTCCCTGGAAGATTGTCCCTCCTCAGCTCTACATCTAAATACAAAGTGACAGTTGCCGAAGTCCAGAGGCGACTGTCCCCGCCTGAGTGCTTAAATGCTTCATTACTGGGAGGTGTCCTCAGAAGGTACATGGGGACACGTTCTGGGCATGGCGGTTGAATGGTTGGGGATGAATAACAGAAAAGGACCAGGGAGATAGTTTTAACATTTATGGAACTTTGGTACCTAACGCTGAATTCTCATTGGCTCAGGGAGTTTTAGTACACATCTTCTCTTTTAGAACGTGCCAGATGTAGAAGGAAGTGTTAAAACAGCGCTAACAAATTCTCATTTGGTTAGAATTTGATTCCCTTGTATGAGTGGTAGCATCTGTATTCAGAGTAGAGGAGCTCCATGGGTCTGGTTCCCCCAGGGAGTTGTTTTTTTGGGGGCTGCTGCAGTTTCTACAAGTGAAAATTTGTCTGCTCTGTACAACTTGCAATGTTCTGTGATTAAAAAAAAATAATAATGTTGGCGATGCTGAGAAAGATTTTTGAATTTTACAGGGATTAAGTAATAAATTAAGGATTCCCTGTATCACTTGATTATGAGCCACGTAATGTAGGTTGTTTCTGACAGATTTCTGTTTTGTGAGCAGCATGTTAGGCATTTAGAATTTTAAAGTGGTTTCTTGAGAAAAGAATTTTTTATTTTATTATTATTTTGCTCAGAGCCAAATCTAAAAATGGTGGCCGATCCTTGCGGGAGAAGTTGGACAAGATTGGGTTGAATCTTCCAGCGGGGAGACGGAAAGCTGCCCACGTCACCCTCCTGACATCTTTAGTAGAAGGTCAGTGGAGTTGTGTTTTTGTTTTGCGGTGTTTTTAGTTAGTGCTGTGTTGAGTCTTTAATATTTCTCTAAAGAAAAGGTTAGGGACTTCCTGGCGATCCAGTGGTTGAGACTTCGCCTTCCAATGCAGGGGGCGTGGGTTCGACCCCTGATCGGGGAGCTAAGATCCCACATGCCGTAGGGTGCGGCACCCGCCCCCCTCCCCGCAAAAAAAAGGTATAAGAAAAGGTTAAAAACAACTCTTAGTCACAAAAGAGAGATGCAAGCGATTTTGCCATGCGTTCATTACAATGAATCACAGTCATTTAATCGAATAAGTTAACATTTAACGATGTGTCTGCTGAAGTATTCTGTTCTGGGTCTCCCAGAAAATCATTGTTAAAAAGAAACGGGTTTTCCTAAGACATCACATTATCAGATGAACCAGTTTTTGAAGGATGCAATTGATCATTTGGTACACCTTTTCTTAAAACTGGTTACCGGTGGGCAGCAGGACCGTTTCTAGTCTTTGTAGCTGTGGAATATTGGGACTGTGGTCAGTGAAGAGAAAAGCCCTTGTATACAATGAGCCTAGCCCAATTCACAGTTCCTTTGTTCATTTTCCCCATCAAAAAAAAAAAAAGTAATGGGGCCCACAGATGAGACCCTCTCCCCAGTCCTAAGATAGTTAGGATGTGACGTTTCAGTTTCTTGAATGGACCTGCGCCCCGAACCTGGAAAGTAGCCAAGAATGCAATACGGCCTTTTACAAAGTGGGCAAGGGAAAAGTGAAATAATTATTTTTCAAAACAAAACAAGCTCGTTGTTACTGCGCACAGGAAAATGTGTTGATGAACACGGAGGGGGCTTATCCGTAAGCCTGGAGCGGCCGCCAGCACCTCGCCCAATCAGCAGGGCGCTGGGCCCCGGCTCGGGGGCCGGGGGAGCCAATGAGGGGTGGTCTCCTGGTAGTCAGGCAATCTTTTGAACACTTTCTTTCCCTGGTCTAAATGGCGCGACCGCGCTGCTAAAAGAGACTTGGCAGGGCCCTGCTCTACCTTTTTACGAGTGTCTTTGGAGGTCAGGGCAAGGAGAAAGGAGCTGCCTGTTCGATGCTGTTGGGGACCAGCTGTCCTGCATGGAGAATGGTGGATTCCGCGTGCGTGGAGCATAAATGCGGCTCCCCTAGGTTTCCTTACCGGCCAGGCAGGGGTGCTTGAATGAGAAAGCGTGTGCCTGAACAATGGTTCTCAGATGTTGATTTAGTGAGTCGGGGGAGGGAAGTGGGGATGGTGGGTGAGGTCCACCATCTGGGTTTGTAAAGCTCTAGCAGCCCCAAATCTTGGAACCAGAAAGAACCCAGCGCCTCGGGTGGGAAATGACACCCTCCCCTCGTTTTCCTCCCTCTGTGCCCCCCAATACCTGAGACGAGAGGGTAGGTAGGGCTCCTAACATTTCCGGTAGGAAACACTCCTGCTTCTCTTTCTTAAAGCAACATTCTAGAGACTTACCTCCACCAGTAATGGGGCGCTCTCATTTAGAAACAAAGTTCCGTATCAAAGACTTTTGTCCCAGTTTCATAAAGAAAAGTGACAGTTTGCTTCTTTGTCAGTCATGCTCACTCCCCCTAAGTTTTCCGACTTCTGCACTACCAACGGATGCTAGATGCTGTTTTAGCAGCGAGAGGAGCATCTGCTCAGCTTGGGCAGAGGACTGGGGTAACATCGTTTAAGTACAGTTAAAATTTTCAGACTTTTTTTTTTCTTACATTGTATGATTTCACCCTAGGGGAGGGTACCCACTGCAAGTACCCAGGAGGTTCTGCTTACTGGCTGGATCGTTGTCCCCTTGTGTGATTGCATTTTAGAATGCAAAATGACTGCTAGACCAATACCGATAGTGCTGAAAAAAGAGGGAAGGGACAGTTTGCCTTGGGGACCACAGTGGCCCTAAAGTCTGTTGCCATTGCCGATTATTCTAGGTGAGGCTGTCCATTTGGCTCGGGACTTTGCCTATGTCTGTGAAGCAGAATTTCCTAGTAAATCCGTGGCCGAGTATTTAACCAGACCTCATCTCGGAGGACGCAATGAGATGGCAACTAGGAAGAATATGCTGCTGGCGGCACAGTAAGTATCCAGGCTTGAGAATTTGATGCCCCGATGCCCTGACCTTGCAGCTGAGGGGCCAGCACAGTCCCTGGTGCTCAAGAACGAAAGGCTCCTTAAGTAAGTTAGGGTGTTGAGCAAGAGGAAATGGCAAGGAGCATCTTTGACAGAGTCAAATTAGAGTAACTTTCTGTAGCATTTAAAAGAATTAGAGCAGTGAGTGTATTGCTCAGAATGAGTGTTTTTGAGCCGTTTAGTTATTCAGCTCAAACTAGTTAAGCTACTCTTTCATTATCTTATTTGCATGTCTTACAAAAATGTGTTGAAGACAATTTATTTTATCACATCCAGTCAAGATCCTGCGCCTTCTGCCTCCTGATAACAAGATGTTTTTGATTTTTAAAATGTAATGATCGGGTTGTGTGTGTAGGAGACGAGGGCAAATGAAATGTCTCAAAACGACTTAATGCAGCTGAGGGATTTCTCACAGAAACCAAGAGTAAGTGGATTTTAAAATCATGGTAAATGAAGCAGAACTAGTCAAGTGGGAAATAGGGCAAAAGCGAGCAGTGAACCAGCCTGTATCGAAAGAGTGAGTTTCAGGGAAATGAATTCAGGGATCTTGACAGAATTGGTTTAAGGAACCAATCTGCATCAAGTAAAGCTAGCCCTTACTCTCCTAGGCTGGAATTCTGACTCCACCTCTTACCAGTCCTGGTGACCTTGGCCAGTTAATTCTGGCATTAATCCTTTTATCTTCTCTAATTGCAGTGAGGATTAAATAAGATAGTACTTAAAAGAGTTTAGTTCAGGGCTTCCCTGGGGGCGCAGTGGCCAAGAATCCGCCTGCCAATGCAGGGGACACGGGTTCGAGCCCTGGCCCGGGAAGATCCCACGTGCCGCGGAGCAACTAAGCCCGTGTACCACAACTACTGAGCCTGCGCTCTAGAGCCCAAGAGCCACAATTACTGAAGCCCACGTGCCGCAACTACTGAAGCCCGCGTGCCGAGAGCCTGTGCTCCGCAACAAGAGAAGCCACCGCGATGAGAGGCCCACGCACCGCAAAGAAGAGTAGCCCCCGCTCGCTGCAACTAGAAGAAAGCCCGCGCGCAGCAACGAAGACCCAATACGGCCAAACATAAATAAAAAGAGTTTAGTTCAGGGCCCAGCACAGAACAGGTGCTAAGCGCGGCAGCTGCCTATTGCTATCAGTTTAAAATGTACTTCCTTGGCCAGCCCCAAATTCTCGTTGCCTCTAGGTGTCATCCCCACACTAGTTTGTGCTCTTTACCTGTCACGGCCTAGATTGAACTCAGTGGTGTGTGTTGACTGTCTTTCACAGGCAAGTGTGTAAAGAATTCACAGACCTTCTCAATCAAGACCGAACTCCCAATGGGAACAACCGGCCCACTCCGGTCCTGGAGACCAGCATTCAGAACTGCTTGTCTCATTTCAGCCTGATTACCCACGGGTTTGGCAGCCAGGCCATCTGTGCTGCTGTGTCTGCCATGCAGAACTACATAAAAGAAGCCCTGATGGTCATAGACAAATCCTACATGAACCCCGGAGACCAGAGTCCAGCCGATTCTAGCAAAACCCTGGAAAAGATGGAGAAGCACAGGAAGTAAAACAGAGGTGAACAAAGGGCCGAAGCGTCTGGAAGGAAAAGGACTCCAAAACCGGTCTCGACCAGGACAAACTGGGAACCCCGCTTGCCTGGGGGACAGAGTTTGATATCCACCTTCCCACGAAAAGGGCCTCCGTCGGATTTCCAGATCTTCACGTGCCCTCCTGGATTCCTTAGTACTTAAGGAGTGCTGAAGTGTCTCCTAAGCTCTGGACGCGCTCTCGGGAGGTGACAAGTGCTGGTTCTTTACCCATTAAGCTGATACTTTAGTTTTTGGAACCCCATTCTTCCTTTCTCTGAAAGTGGTGCTACAAGTTTTGGAACCTTTTAAATAAATTCCCTGGGCTAACAAAAACCCACACACACATAGCTGTTGAGATGTCAAATTGATGTGATTCAGATCCACTATAACTTTCAGTGTTAAGGTAAAAGTATTTATGTAGCCTCTTCCGTCTCACCCTACATACCGCGGGAGGCAAGGATTCTGTCCGCTTAAGAACTGGTTAATAGGTTGGTATTTGACACACTTTAAATCCCTTGTTCACAGAGACCCTTCGGGTTTTACGAAACTTGTAGAAGCAAAGCCTGCTGATGATTTTATGTTTTTCTTTTTAAGAAAAAAACAAAACAAAACTTTGAAAGTTAACTCTTCAAATAGGAGGAGACTCTTTGAAAAGACATGTTCCTTTAAGGTACGGAAGCTTTATTTTGCGTATTTATTTCACATCTTGGTGTTTCGAGAAAACTTGAAAAGGGGTGGGCATGAAGCATTTTTTTTTGCTGTCTCTCATCCCAAGTCCCAGAGGAGAATTCTGTATTTTGAGAAGCTGCGTTGAGTGTACAGATTTTATTTATGCATAATTTAATGGGGTCTGTAAATACGGGTGCACTTCTTACGACTTTTTGAGAAATGGAATTCAACTTTAATATTAGCTTTTAAAGGTGACGGGGTAATCTAAGACACATCTTTAGACTTTATTCATATGTACACAGGGTATTAAGAGTCAAGAGTATCGTGAGTGCTGTTCTCGACTCTGGAAGACTCTAATTTAATTGAAGCTTTTTGTTCACAAAGCAATAACTTTGTCTTATTCCTGTTGGGCTGACCCCCAAGATGAGTGTGAAGTACAGTGTGTGTGGGTGAAAACGGAGTTTTGGAATTGAGCTCCTTGCCTGTAAATGTTCCCTAAATAATTGTTATGTATATGAAACCTGTATAATAAAAAGAAAGTATTCTCAATAGAAGCTGTGAAAGTCTGGTTGTAACTTGATGTGTTTTTTTTAATCTTCTAAGAGGAGTGGAAGAATGGCAGAGCTGATTTCTGGGTTTTGGCTGTGGCTTAGTTAATGAGACGGAACAGGAAATCTCTGTGCCGAGGGGAATCTGGAGTTTCATTTTGTCTCTCTTGGAAGACTGCTCTGTTGCGCCACGTCTCGCACTCATCAGTGGTTCTCACGACTGTGTATGGTACCATCTTCCCCAACACAAGGGCTGTTGGGAGATGTGTGAGGGACGGTTGATGGACAACAAGAGAGGAATCCATAGTTTGGGAATCATGTCTCTTGCGTAAGGCTGCTCAGTTGAGAAACACTGTACTTATAGTGAAGTTGCCACCTCACAATTTTGAGAATGGAAATGAGATGATTGTTGGTAAATCCTTGGGCAGATCCTCCTTGGGAGGACTTGGCATTCAGTCAAATGCAAGCAGTGGTTGTGTGGTAGGTGCTCTGAGTGTTTTCAGTCAATTGAAATGCTCCATCTTTGGGAACGTTAGGATGCCCATCGATCCAAGGGATCCTAATCATGTTGTCTGCTGGGCAGATCAGAGGTTGGGTCTCTGTACTTGCGGAGCAGAAGAGACCAGCGGGGCTTGTGTACTTGCTGGATGTGTGCAAGGATCTTGGGTGCACACCGACAGTCCTTGAGTTCAAGTTGAAGTGGCCTGGCACATCCTCCAGGAAGTGAGATGTTTATAGTTTGGCATGAGTGGCTGCACTTGAACGTTGGATAAGGCTATTGGCTTCAACTCCAGTCTCATAATCCTTAATTCATAACTCTACCAAATGGTCAGCAATTCCTGATTTAATGTTGGCATTGGATGTTGTTAAGTAACGTAAACTCTGCCAGCCTGATACTGTGCTCTTGGCGGCCTGTTCTTGGCCACTGAACGTTCCCATTAAGTCGGATTTATCGGGCTGGTGTGTCAGGATCACAACTGCTTTGCGTTAGAGCAGCAAGAAGGTCTCACACTGGCGCTTACTTCTCAATCAAGACGTGAGACGTTGGGTGTTAAGAGGAAGTCATGGGGGCAAAGGGCTGAAGGAAAAAGGACTGTTTTCTTATCGGCATCTTCACTTGCCTTTGGACCAGAGTCTGGCTTTGAGGAGCTGTGCTGAATTGTAGTGCAGACAATGTTCTGGAATCAACCCAGGATTGAAGTGAGTCATAAGCAGGGCTTATGCCTGGCTCAGCGCTCAGCTCTCCTTTTTCCTCGCTCCCACTGGACACCCGAGGACAGCTACCGGGTTCCTGGGTCCAGTGCATGATAACAGGTCTTACTTCCCAACACTCTGAGCTGATGCTGTGGAGAACAACCAAGCAGCCTCGTGAGGTCCCCACCGAAACACTGGCTGTCTTGGCTTTCCCTTCGGTGAGAGAAGGGTTTCCTGCCCTCGGAGCGCTTCCAACTCCCAGGACCGTCAGATCAATGGACTCCTGTTTTTCCCAGGGGCCAGTGTTTTTGTTTCAAGTCTTGTGTTGGTAAGAATTCTATTCCTTTCTCCCTTTTCCTTTCACCCTGTGCCGTTGTTGCCGGCTGGCTCTTTGATAGGTTGGGCTTGCTTTTCATGAAGACACGAGATGCTGCTGAAGTCTTTGCCCTCTGGGAGAAGAAATGAAGATGCTCCCTTTTTTTCCCTGGTTGCACCGAAGGAAAACCATTGTCTGAAGGCACGTGCGGTCTAACGTTTATGGATGAGAGGGACTCGGCAGGACTCGGCATCTGTAAACTGGACACCTGCCCATCCTGGTACCTGGCACCTTGGAGGTGCTCGCCTGCCTCACAGACACTCAGAGGTTCTCTGGAAGGTCAGAGGGTGTTTTCAATAGCACGTGATGGTTGTCTTATCTCCCAAGTGCACCCAATTTAAGTTGTGCGTTAGGAAAGGGACGGTTAGTCTGTTTCTCATTTGAAATGATTTCATAACAACCATCATTCTTTTCTCTTTGGGGGCCTAGTGTCAGGGTGAGGTCTGAGACCTGAAGTTCCTGTATTTGGATGTTAAAGCACAAAACAGGATAAGGTCATGGGTGGGTGAGAGACAGAGAAACTCCTTCTAAGGCCCCGCAGTGGTGGGGATGCGGGAGCCACTGCCCGTTCCCCGGGGTGAGTGTTGGTTACCAGCTGTTGTGGATTCCCGTACAGGTTGCTGTGACTTCCGAGGACTTCGGGTACAGGTCCTCCTTGACTGACGATGGGGTTAAATCCCAATAGACTTATCCTAAGTTAAAAATAGCTTTAGGTCAAAAGCGTATTTATTGTACATCAACTATACCTCAGTTTTCTTTTTTCTCTTTTTTTTTTGGCTACACTGTGCAGCTTGTGGAATCTTAGTTCCCGGGCCCTGGCAGTGAAAGCACCAAGTCCTAACGACTAGACTGCCAGGGAATTCCCTATACCTCAGTTTTCAAAAAAAATGTATTTAATTCACTTAACCTATCAAATGTTAGAGCTTAGCCTCGCCCACCTTAAACCTCCTCAGAACACTTAAATTAGCCTACAGCTGGGCAAAATCATCTCACAAAGCATATTTTATAGTAAAGGGTTGAATACCTCATGTAATTTGTTGACTGCTCTATGGCAGGTGGAAACCAGAATGGTTGTCTGGGTCCAGAGTGGTTGTGAGTGTGAGTCACTGACCCTCATTGGCCACCGCCCAGCATCACGAGAGGGTATCACTAGCCCAGGAAAAGGGCAAAATTCAAACTTCGAAGTATGGATTCTACTGAATGCGTATCATTTTTGCACCATTGTTAAGTTGAGACGTAAGTCAAACCATCATAAGTCAGGGACCGATTGTACTTCTCTAGTCTTTTCCTTTTCCCAGGGTGTGTTGGGGTAATGAAGTGGCGGTTTAGTTTGCCTTCCTTTACAGCAGGTGGAGAACCCAGGAAGTAGCTGCCCTTGGCTGCAAGGGGAAGAACAGTCTGAGGTTCGTTTAAGCACGTTTTCCAGGTCAGGGAGCTTTCTCTGATCCCTGGCATGGCAGTGACCGTCGGCCAATGCCTCTCTATCTGTCTGAGCTCAGTGGGCAGTGAGACTTTTCCCTTTAGTTGGAGATAAGAAAGGTTTGCTTTCGAAATTTCGATGCCGCAGCGCACGAGCGTGCTCTTCCCAGGGGCAGCTGTTGCTACTTGATGATCTGATCATTGTTGACTTACCTTTCTTATATCTCAGATACATTGAATTTCTCTTCCAGTTGACAGTCTTCATTTGCTTCTCTGAAATCTGCAGGCCACCGGGCTGGGAGGCTTGGTGACACTTGGAGCCATCAAAACCCGACTCCTTCCTGGTTTTCTCAACCCAGGCTGGCGTTATGCCCAAGGTCCACTCATGCAGGGTGTACCTAGCCTTTGTCCGCTAGCAACACAACATAATCTGCAGAAACAAACCTGACCTCATGATTTTTGAAAATTACTATTACATTGGAGTCCATAGTTTCATGGAATGCTCAGTTACTTTTCGCACCATCATAAACACTAATTTCCCTGCCTCGTTTGGATAACATTTCGATGCGGGAGACGGGTAGAAGGAAAGCGTGGAAACTGAGAGGAGTTGAAAGGCATTACTCCAGGGACCTCTTCGGGAAGAGCTTTGTTAAGAACGTTTACAAGGTCAAATCTCAGTGGGTTTTTTTTTTTTTTCCTTCTGGTCGCCCCCTGAAGCTTGTTGGTTTTAGTTCCCAACCAGGGATTGAACCCAGGCCCTTGGGCCCTTTGCAGTGAGAGTGCAGAGTCCCAACCACTAGACCACCAGGGAATTCCCTTGGTTTTTTTTTTTTTTTTTTCTTTTTCATGACACATCGAGTGTCCCTTGAGGCTTCCCAACATTTTCCAAGGAAACATCTTAGTCTTAAGGAATGATCCTCACAGGTGAGAGTATGGGAGTTGGATGGGCTGAAGAGGATACCCTGGCATCTGGCCCTTACTGAGATTAGAAGGCCTTAGGGACTTCATGGGTGTTAGGGGTTGAATTGTATCTCCCCAAAAGGTATGCCCTAGTCCTAACCCCTATACCTCAGTTGTGACCTTATTTGGAAATAGGCTTGTAATTAAGATGAGGTCATGCTGGAGTCCAGTGGGCCTTAATCCCATATGACTTGTGTCCTTACAAAAAGAGAAGAGGCACAGACACACGAGGGGAGAAGGCCACGTGAGGTCAGAGGCCGAGATTGGAGGGATGCAGCCACGAGGGTTGCTGGGTTGCTGGCCACCTCCCGAAGATGGAAGAGGCAGGAAGGATTCTCCCCCACAGTTTTCAGAGGGAGCGTGGCCCTGCTGACACCTTGACTTGGATGTCTACCCTCCAGATGTGTGAAACAATAAGTTTCAGCTGTTTTAAGTTGCCCAGTTTGTGGCACTCTGTTATGGCAGCTCTAGGAAATGAATACAATTGTTAAATTCTTTTTCCTTTGCTCTTTTCTTCCCATTGATCTTTCTGTGGGTTCTTTTCTAAACATGCATATCATATCTGCACAAAGAATGAGAAAGCCACCTCCATGGTCTAACCACTGGGCCAGGTCCAATTAACATCATGGAGACCCTTCAGTGTTAAATGAAGCATCATTTTCCTGCTTGTACCTTCTTAACAGCTACGTTGATGCATGGTGCTGTCGCCTGGTGGCAACTGCATTAGCCAGTGACCTGGTCTTTCATCATCTTGGGGAGAAGTCACCCCAACATCCCTGTCCAAAGCAAATTCAAAACTCTGAGAGGTCCCTTTCACTTCCTTCTACTTGTTTCATTTCACTGGGTACCTCTGGGTATCCCAATATTGACCCCTGAGAGCAATGGCTGCTAAACTTGGCAGGTCATCAGAGGTCCTTGGAAGGATCAGATATTGAGGTCCTTCTGTTGCCTTTGACCTACTGAATCAGAAACTCTGGGCCTAGGGTCTAGGAATCTATTTTACTAAAAACAAACTTCTCCTGGCGATCTTGATGGTGAGCTGAGTTGAGGAACCACTGCCTTCCAGCATCTTCTAGCTCTAACGTTTTGCTGAGTCACATCCCTTCTGGATGCTCTGTGTCCTCAGCACCTTCTCCAGGTGATGTGCTCCGGCTCTTAGAATCTTAGATGCACACGGTGATCACGGAGCACTTGGGACACATTATGGTTCAACTGTCTGGCTTCTCCAGTGGACTCTAAGTGCACGATGGCAGGCACCAGGTCCATCTTGCCCTCCAGCGTCTCACCGCGCACTGACTAGCCCGATGCCCAGCACAGGGTATTTGTTCCATAAAATATGTTGAATCCTGGGGCCGAGCTGGGTGAGAGTGGCGTTTCTGGGGTGGTCCCTGCAAACAGCCCTTCCCTGGAGACACTTCATGCCTCAGGGCCACATAGGCAGCCAGAATGACCCACCAGAAGGTGTTTCATCCTCTCTTCTCCTGAGCTAATCCAGCACACGTGGTGGGCGAGTGTTCTTCTTAGGGAAGATGTGTATTAGGATTGAGTAGGCGGTGCCTCTTTCTACCCGCTGCCCTTTTTCAGGGTCTGAAATCTGTCTTGTTATGTTGGGGATTTTGACATCATTCTTGGATACTGGGAGTTGGCCTCTTCCTGTTCTCACTCCCAGCCAAGGTGGGGTTGATGTGAGTCAACTTTCACTTTGGGATCAAAGAATCTGGTCCAGGTTTGGGACATGGCTGAGGTTGAGCGCCCTGTTCCCAAGGCAGATCGGCCTGATCGGGGTCAGACTCAGCCACTTCCTGCTGTGTGGCCTTAGGCACGGTCCTTCACTTCTCTGAGCCTCCTTTGCCTCACCTCAAAACTGGCATCTTAGTTGCCCTCCCATGAGGATGTTGGGAAGATGAATAAGATGATGATGTACCACAGGGTACAGCATCCTGCCTGGTGCCTGCTCGGTAAACAGCAGCTGCTGGTATTATGAACTTTTCCCGTGCCAAAACTGTCATTCAAAAATGACCCAGGAAAATGCAACTGACATTTGAGCTGGGAGCTTGCCTAGCTCGTACTTAGCTGCTAATGCCCTGTGCACCCCTGCTAGCCTCTGCCCTGAGTTTGGTGGCATCACCAACATCTTTTCTACAATAGCTGCTGTTTCTGATGCACTGGGGTCGGCTCCAGCCTGCAGAGACCCTCTGTCCTCTGCCTCAAACTTGATGACAAGTTGGAACCCATCATCTTACAGAAAACTCTTAGAACTTACATAACCTTTTACAAGACCAAATTGATAACAGTTTGGTGAGTGATCCTACAGATGCTAAGCTTTTCAACTCTGGGACTTATCTCCTAAGCAGTCATTGATTCATTTCATCAATAAACAGCCAGAAAGCACCTGTTTCAAGTCAGCCAGTCTTCTCGGTAGTGGAGTAGCAGACAAGCATCCAAGACAGATGAACCCCCCCACCCCAGAGCTTACTCCTCAGTATGGGAGCCAGACGTGGATCCGACACATAACTAAGGAGAGAAGTTTTGAGGACGCTAAGTGCCACGATGCAAATAAGACGGCGACTAGGGATAGAGAGGAGGTGCTGAAAGAGGTGGTGGGCAGTCCCTTAGCTGGGGTGGTCAGGGAAGGCTTCCTGAAAGAGGGGACATTTTAACTGAGCCCTGAATGATGGGAGTGGGCCAGCCACAGAGGCCCCAGGTGGAAAGGAGCTCAGGGATGGGGAGAAGGCCAGGGCAGCAGCATGGAATAAGGAGGGGGGAGGTGTGACACGGAAGCAGGAGTCAACTCATGGGGCTTGGCGGCCGCATTAAGGGGTTTGAATTTACTTCCAATTGCAATTTGATTTGAAGCAAGGAAGAGACGGAATCTTTTAAATAGACGATTCCAGGCTTCCCTGGTGGCGCAGTGGTTGAGAATCCGCCTGCCAATGCAGGGGACATGGGTTCGAGCCCTGGTCCGAGAAGATCCCACATGCCGTGGAGCAACTAAGCCTGTGCGCCACAACTACTAAGCCTGTGCTCTAGAGCCTGTGAACCACAACTACTGAGCCTGCGTGCCACAACTAATGAAGCCCACGCGCCTAGAGCCCGTGCACCGCAACGAAGAGTAGCCCCCGCTTGCAGCAACTAGAGAAAGCCCGCGCGCAGCAATGAAGACCCAACGCAGCCAAAAATAAATAAATTTATTTAAAAAAATTTTTATTTTAACTTGTTTCCTGACTTTGGAGTCAGCGCAGTTTCTCACCTGAAGCAATTTTCTGGAGCACAGGTGAGGGACGGTAGGAGGCTACCCCTCCACCCGCATTCCCCATTACTTTTTCTCTTTGGCCAGGAATACTGATTTTCTGTGAGCAGAGACTTTGATTGTTCCCCCACTAACATCCATACATATTCTTTTTCCCACAAGACAGAAAAAATTCAGTGCTGGCAGGCACCAACCATTTAGGAAAATCTTCAGAAAGAATTTTCTCAGCTGTTCCGTTTTAATTGTTGTTTTCCCTATCCATTGTTGCGAACTCGTTCTAGCTGATGACAGAATGAATTTAGGTGTCACAAACAGTTCCATTTTTATTGTTGACAAAAGTAATACACATCACATGCCGCTACACTCTTAGAATATCCTTGGGAGGACAGATGAGGGCCCACGAAGAGGCTGCCCTGGGCGGGGGGCTTGGAGGTTGAGACCAAGGCTGAGGGTCTGGGGTGGCCGGGAGGTGGATCTTCCACTCTATGTCATTTTGTCCAGCTTGAATGTTTTAACTTGAATGTGGTGAAAACCAACAAAACCTGCTTACAAACCTAAAAAATAAAATAAAAACCCTAGGTTTAGTAAAAGCACTGAAAAAATAACATCTGGGGAATTCCCTGGCAGTCCAGTGGTTAGGACTCCACACTTTCAGTGCTTAAGGGCCCAGGTTCAATCCCTGTTCGGGGAACTACGATCCTGCAAGCCGTGTGGCGCAGCCAAAAAAAAAAAAGGAAAAAAAGAAAATGCAGAATAACCATTTATAAATAAATAAATAAATACATAAATAAAATCTGATGCTTGCTGTAACACAAAGAACCTACAGAAAACACACCTGCACCATGTTATTTAATTCCCTAACAACCCTATTTTAGCCCATTTTGCAGATGAGGCACCAGAGGCTCAGACAAAGGTAAGGAAGTTGCTGAAGTTCTTACAGCCAGTAAGCCGCAGAGCCGGCTTCCAGAGCAGGCCTGGCTGCGTCCAGGGGTGGCACTTCTGACCCAGTGCTGTCCTGTCCCCAGATGGTAAGATATTACATTATTGAGCACTCAGTACGTGGCAGCCACTGTTTTAGACCCTTTTCATATTAAACTAATTTACTCTTCCCGACAACTGTAGGATGTATGTATTACAGCCCACATTTTACAGATGGGGAAACTGAGGCTCCGAGCCGTCAGTTGCCTGCGGGAGGTTCCTCACTTGGTGGATGGGCAGCCCAGACTGGAGCTCTGACTCCAGCGTCTGGTCTTGGGAAGCAGCAGCCTGTCCTGCAGGCAGGCCGGCCAAGGGGTGGTTCCTGGGAAGGACCCTCTATGCCTTAGTTTCCGAGTCTTTAAGGAAGGGCCCATAAATAGAAGATAAAAATATCTGAAAGGATAAACGTTCTACCTCATGCAAAGTGCTTGGCTCAGTGCCTGGTATGTAGTAAGTGCTCAAAAAAAGTTAGTTTTTAAGCTTTTAATCTTTTTTTTTGGCCGCAGGGCATGCGGGACCTTAGTTCCTCCACCAGGGATTGAGCCCACACCCCCTGCAGTGAAAATTCGGAGTCTTAACCACTGGACTGCCAGGGAATTCCCAGTTTTCAGCTCTTTTGAAACAGGTGGAATGGAACAATCTCTGGTCAAAAAAGAGAGCAAAAGAATAAGAGGAAGAGAGAAAGGAGGGGGGCGAGCAGTAATGAAAGGAAGGAAGGAAGGAAGGAAGGAAGGAAAGGCAGAGGGAAGGAAGGAGGAAAGAGGGGAAGGCAAGAAGCCCCACTCTGTGCCTCCATGGTAGGCTGGCCCCTTCCACCCTTTGCAGAGCGGGGGAGGGTGGAGCTCCTGCCAACAAGCTCAGGGTCCCTGCCCAGTGTCCAGCTCCGGGTTGCCTCAGGCTTCAGGGCTCAGTTTGCCATCACCGCTGCCCTTCCCATGGCTCGCCTTTCTACCTGGCACCTTTTCCTCTACCTCCTGTGCTCTCGCCTACTCACTCCTTCTCAGCCCCAGCTCCCACCTTGGGCATCACCTCCTCCTGAAGTCTTCCCAGTCCTGGGCTGGCTTAGGTGTCCTCTCAGTTCCCATCACACTTCTTACACTGTGTGGGAACTGGCTGTGAGTATTGCATCCAACAACTATCTATAGAATAAATGAATAAATCCATTTATACCAAAATTTCAGAAATTGCTGAAGTGAATCTCACTTCAAGACAGTTAAGGTATTCTCCCATCCAACCATCCATCCATCCATCCATCCATCCATCCATCCAACCATCCATCTACCATGCTAGTCCCTGGGTATATAAAGTGAACTAAAGCTGCCCTGGGCCCTGCCTTGTGGAGCCCACAGTTCCAGACATCAGTCCAACCATCACAGGCACATGTAACTTCTGACTTGGAGTCCTCTGCGTGGTGAAAGGATGGGGATCTAGTGGAAATGTCGCTGCCTCAGTAGCTTTCACAACAGAAAAAATTTTTTTAATTTAATTAATTAATTTCTGGCTGCATTGGGTCTTTGTTGCTGCATGAGGGCTTTCTCTAGTTGCGGCAAGCAGGGGGCTACTCTTCATTGTGGTGAGCGGGCTTCTCATCGTGGTGGCTTCTCTTGTTGTGGAGCACAGCCTCTAGGCATGGGCTTCAGTAGTTGTGGCACGTGGGGTCAGTAGTTGTGGCTCGCGGGCTCTAGAGTGCAGGCTCAGTAGTTGTGGCGCAAGGGCTTAGTTGCTCCGCAGCATGTGGGATCTTCCAGGACCAGGGCTCGAACCTTGTCTCCTGCATTGGCAGGCGGATTCTTAACCACTGTGCCACCAGGGAAGCCCCTTCAGCAAATATTTATTGAGTCCCTATGATGGCAGGAGGAGGGGGAAGCAAGCGTTGGGCTGGGGCTACAACAGCAGATCAAATAGAGACAAGCTCTCTGCTCTTACGATTGGACATCCACCAGAGCTCCAAGACGGGCCAGCCACGGGGGCCCTTATTCCTATTACTATGATTACTATTATTAGTATAAACTGGGGCCCACAGGAGGAAATGCAAATGGTGTACAGAGGTGAGTGCATTTCCCTCCCACCCCTGTCTCTCTGTCTGGAAACAAATCTCATTGCCAATTAGGTGTGCATAAGGAGATATTTTAGGCACATACACACAATTACATGTATTTCTTATTTAACCCAAATGGTGGCATTTTGTGCACGCAGTCTGGTACCTCGCTCTTTTCACTTGGTTTATCACGTGGGTGGTTCCTTACCAGTTCATACAGAGCTGCCTTGTTTTGCAAGATGTCCCTTTGTGGGTGATGCTCAGATAATTCATCCTGTTCTGATGCGGTTTAGGGTGTTTCCAGTCTCCAGTGGATATAAGCAAGGCAGCGGGGAGCACACCTGTTCACAGGCCATTTCACATGGGTATTTATTTGCAGATTCCCGGAACCAGAGTTTTGTCCCTGCAGTCTACATGAACAGGCCTGCTGGGGGTGGGGACGGTGCTTTACATGGAGTGTTCAAGGAGTCTCACTGAGGAGGTGACACTGGGGCTAAAGGGCTGGGAGGGATCATGTAAAACTCCCAGGACTGGGCCTCAGCAACGTTTACTGAGATGCGAGAAGACTCTATTACGACTTTTGTGCAAGTAAGACCCAGAAAGTCAGTCACAGGGAAGGAAAACCCGTGGAAGCTGCCCTCGGCTTCTTTTAGCTGGGACCCCTGCGGCCGACCCTCCCCTGGAGGTGGCCGGTCTTGGAGCTCCAGTGGATGTCCAGCTCAGGATGAATTTCATACTGGTTCTGAAGCCGGACACCTGCAGATGCCCTGTCACAGTAGGACAAGGAATCAGAGGAATGGGCACACTGAGGGCCGCTGGCCTTGTTTGCTCAGAATTAAAAATTCCTCAAGCTTACAGTTCAGAGAAGGTGGAGGTGGGGTGAGCCCAAGGTGGGGCTCATTAGAACTTTATTGACTGTCAACAGTAGAAGGAACCTTAGAGGTCATTGGCTAAACCACTGATTTGGAAAAACAAAATTTGTTTAAATGGTAAATTCCTTTGATGCCCTTGAAGTGGTTATTTGAAAGAATTACAATAATAACAAGTATTGTTTATTTATCACTTATTATGCACCAGGGTCTAGGCCAAATGTTTTACATCCATTATTTCTTTTCAATCTTCCAAATAACCCTCCAGGGAGATACTATCATTATCTGTGCAGTAAGTGAGGCTGAGGGTGGTGGCCTCGAGTCCCCTGGCTGAGATGGGGTCCCGGCTGCCTCCCTCTGACTCTGGGAAATGGGATTGGAAACTCCCAGGTCTTGTTCTTCCAACCTCCTGTTTACGGTTGACAAAAGTGAGAACCAGCCAGGAGGATTCATTGTGTGACCAAGAGACAAAGTTAAGAGAAAGTTAAAGATCTTGGAAGTACAATTCCTGGCCCAAGAGAGTGCACACATCTCTATGGTTTTGATGATCCCACCTGCCATATTGGCCCGCAGAGAGAATGGTCCAAGAAACACCCATTAGCACGATACAAGGGCTGGGTCTCCAGCTGTTTGCCAAATTGGAGTGCTGTATTCTTAATTTTTCTAGTCTGATGGGTAGAAAAATACCCTGTGATTACAATGAATGCATTTTAAAGAAACCTACCAAATGTTGGTGGGCCACACTCACCCTCCTCCCCAGTGATCTACAATGTGGGGCTTCAGGTTCTGGTTCCCCTCTATTTTATTTTTAGTATAAATTTATTCATTTGTTCATCTTTGAACTCAATAGTGCTGTGTGCCAGGCACTGTTCTAGGTGCTGGGGACACTTCAGAAAATTTCCCTTAGATCCGTCAGATGGAATACAGCCCTGCCTGCATCTTGATTCCATACTTCTAGTCTCCAGAAAGGTTAAATTCTGTTGTGGCTTCTGTCTATGCTTAAAAGTCAATCAGAGTTGGGATGTATTTTGAAGGCAGAACCAAGAGGATTTGCTGATGGGTGGGATGTGATGTGGGAGAGAACTGGAGGAGTCCAGGCTGGTCCAAGGTTTTTGTTCTCAGTGTCTGGAAGGATGACTGGGAATCAGGAGCAGGTTTAGGAAAGAAGATCACGGGCTCCTCTTTGGAGAGACTGAGTCTAAAGTGACTATCAGACATCCAAATAGAGGCCATCATGCATAAGTTCCCACCTGCCCTTTATTTTGATTATTTTTTTGCTTGAGGATATTTATTTTTTATTTCTTTTTATTATTTTTTATTTTTTTTGCGGTACGCGGGCCTCTCACTGTTGCGGCGTCTCCCGTTGCGGAGCACAGGCTCCGGACGCGCAGGCTCAGCGGCCATGGCTCACGGGCCCAGCCGCTCCGCGGCACGTGGGATCCTCCCGGACCGGGGCACGAACCCGTGTCCCCTGCATCGGCAGGCGGACTCCCAACCACTGCGCCCCCAGGGAAGCCCGAGGATATTTCTTGTAGATCTTTACAAGGTGGTACATAAAGAAGTGCCTCGCTCTTGTTCGTAGCTGTATAGTATTCCGTTGTATGGATGAACCGTTTATCCTATCGTATGGAAGGACCAGAACTGGGCATGTTTTCAAGTGATTGGATGAATCAAATTACGTATGGTGGTTTGTTCTTCCATGACAAACATTTTTTTGAGTGTTTACTGTGTGCTTGTGCCTGTGAGGAATCTGAGAGCAATAACTTCATCAGGGAGGTACTTTGATGCAGTGGGGGAGGGGCTGCAGCTTCAGATCCACACTCTGTGAAATGGGTTGTTGTGTTTTCTAGAGAAATAACTGACACGAAGCCCCCAAAACAGTATTTTGACGTAGGCACCCAACATGTGATATCACCTGCTACCATTCCTTATATAACCATGTCCCAGAGGCCTGAGAGGTACAGGGTGTTTTGTAAATACGAGTCCCATCTTCCTTGAAAAATCATGTGGTCCAACAGCTCCGTTTTGGAGATTCACAGTCCTCTTTAATGCACCAAAGGCTCTGATAAATCCTGCAGTAAAGAAACTTTTGTTTAACCCACTGTTGTGAGAAATGCTGGCTTTGGTTGACACATCAGAGATCAGACAAACATCATAAAAAAACAGGTTTGTGTCAACTTTTCAATGAGTGATGCCTCTCTTAGGTGTAACCTCTTGTCTTGTTCTTTTGACTCTGAAGGTTTTCCTCCGTTTTGTCCTTGAAGACAGTGCAATAGTCTCCGTCTGATCACTACACACGATCTCTGGGGGAGGCCCCAGCTGTCCGCTGTCAGGCCTGGGCTCACCCCATGAGGCACCAGGGTACAGTATGCAAATTAAATAGCACCCGGTATGTGACTTAAGTAGCACCCCACCAAGAGAGCTCCCTCCCATGGAAAACCGGACCTACCCTGGGTCTTTCATGAGAACATTTTTACCCTGGGGCTCCCGAGGTTTAGCTTCTGGAGTTACAGTATAAAAGGGAATGGCTTTAAAAACCTCAACGCAACTTCTTGGGTGATGGAAATGTTTTAAAACTGGATAGTGGCAATGATGATGGGACTCCAAAAGTTACTGAAAGCCACAGCACTGGGTACGTGCAGTGGGTGACTTTGGTGGTATGGAAGTTATACCTTTATAAAGTTGTTTTTATAAAAGAAGGCAAAAAGAGAAAGACCCAACCATCTCTAGTCCTGAGTCTGCGGAAGGGATCGTGTTTCCTCTGCAAGTTACACATGGGGTTTTCACAGGGCAGAACGTGTGCTGTGCCACAGGTGGGCTGGAGAGGGCGTTCCGGAGTTTCTCCTGCAAATGGATGAATTCATGGCTTAGGTGGTGGGAGCTTCTGCCCATGTAGAGCTGACCAGATCAGATGTCCACCCCCAAAGGGCATGATCGCCTCGCAGCCAGAAGCACTTTGGCCAGCTGCTTGCGCTGTGATTTGTGGTTGACTTTGCTGGGTGGTGGTTTCTGAGGAAGGACAATTACACTGATTGAGCCTTTCAGGAAATCGTCCCTGAAGAGAGGTAAGAAGACCTTAATTATGGCCCTGGCTGCCAATTAGAGTGAGATCCCGAGTTTATGAATCCAAGAAAGTCTCACCAGACTTCTGCTGCCCCTTGGCTTTTAGCTCCAGAACATGTACAAGGGAAGATGGGTTCTAGAATTTACGGTATCGGCTCCCAACTTGGTCTGTAGTTTCTTTTGAAATCATTTAGCTGCTTGTCCTTAAAGAATTTCTAACTGTGATGTAGGAGAAGAGTTTCCAGTTTATGTTCTCTTAAAGGGACTCAAATTTCTCCCTTCCTTTCTCCCTCTCATGAACGCACTTACGTTTCTAGACACCTACTGTGCGCCAGGCCCAGTGTGGGCACAGGGATGCGCCCTGGAAACCAGACAGGCTCTTTCTCACCTCCGTGGAGAGTCTAGCCCAGTGAGGATGTATAGCCCACACCAGCCCCTGCCCTCCCTCTGCCCTTTGCCGTGTGACCTGTGACAAGGGGCGGACCCTGCCCCACTCATGGCAAAGCACTCAGACTGTCCTGCCTGACCCTGGAATTTTGAAATCACGTTTCGGTAAGTCTCTATGGACCCCACTCTATCGTTTCTGCATTTATAAGATATTTATTGAGCACCTACTATGTGCCAGCTCATTTATAGCATAAGCTGATGAATCAGGTAAACCTGGTCTCTGCCACAGAGGTGATGGTCTAGCGATGACAATTGTTACCGGTGCCCTTTGCCCCCATGGGATCCTCCCAGTGACTCATCTCAGGGGTGGGCACCATCTTGTTTCCATTTCACAGACGCCGTCATCAAACGGTGGGTGGGAGCCGGCGTCCCACCAGCCCAGCCTCCTGTCGCTTCCATCCTGTTGCTGACCACCGACTTGTAGTCCCTGAACCTCAGCAGCTGAGGCCGAGGGTGATCTGTGTGGACGCCACCCTCCAACCCCCACTCAGAAAAGCTGGAGAACCCTCCTGCATTTCAAGGTCATTTCCATAAGAAGTGAAAATCCGATCTGAGCTGGCCCTGCCTAGTGATTTACAATTCCCCAAACAGGGCGGTCCCACCTAGTCTTGTTGTCTCCCTTCTGATCCACTCAACCCTCTACCCCCACCACGCCCCACCTCAGTTCCTGTTTATTGCTATGGACTTGTGACAGCGAAGGGCCTCAAACAACAGAGAAATGTAATTTAAAAAAAAAAGTTAAGGAATATTATGATAGCGTCTAAAAGTTCACATTGAACAAATAGACTTTTTTTTTAGACAGACAAATGCAATGTAATGTATCATTCAAAAATGGATTGACTAAAAGCAGAGCTGTTAAGAGAAGGGATCTGGAATCGGGATGAGCCTGGACCCAATGCCTGCCTCTGTCACATCACGGCTGTGCCACTTGGGTAAGTAAATGGGCTGCCAGCCTCAGTTTCCCTGTCGGTCCCATGGAGAGTTGGTGAGGTTTCCTGAGGCAATGCAGGTCCAGTGCTGTGAGCGGTGCCTGTCCCGTAGAGGGGCTCTGTCTGGGGGTTTTATCTGAGGCAGTGCCGGTGGGCAGTGCCACATGGGACCCAGTATGCAGCCCCATGTGAGACCCAGTGTGCAGCCGTGGATGGCGTTTCCTGTGTGTGCACCTTGGTGTCAGCAGGGATACTCGCACTTGGAGGGGGGTCCAGACTCAGGGTTTGAGGCTGGTGGTGAAAGTACAGCCTCGTGGGGTCAGGGGGTGGGGGGTGGGGTGCCTGCTCTGCCGTCCTCCTTGGAGAAGCCTTCTAGGACCCTTCCAGGTGCACTTGACCAGTCATGACTTTGCCCCGGCTGAAACAGAGGTAACAGCAGGACACTTTGCAACGGAGTTGATTGCATTCTCATCCTGGAGATGGGATAGTGACGTCCAGGGGGTCAGAGGCCACATTTTATCCATCTTTGTGCCGCTCCCGTCCAGCCCAGTGCCCAGTGATTGGATAGCAATGCTGGGGTCAGACTACCTGGGTTTGAGTTTCAACTCCTCTACTTACCAGCTGTGTGCTCCTGGGCAAGTTACTTAACCTCTCTTCGCCCTGTTTCCTCATTGGGAATAGTAGTAATAGTAGTCCTCGAATGAAAGGATGATTTTGAGGAGGAATGAAGGTCTCGCATGTACCTTCCACTCTGCGTGGCACGCAGTAGGCATTCATTCCTTCATGGACCCATTCAGCACATGCTCATTCTCTGCCATGTATACACCAGGTCTTCTAAATGATGGGAGTCAACAGAGAACAGCTAGACAAAGATCCCTTCCCCTCCCAGAACTTCTATTCTAGCTGGGCTGCGAACAAATAAATAAACAAGCGAAATAGATAGCATGTTAGATAATGATGAATGCAGTGGAGAAAAAGAAAATGAGAAAGAGGAGGCCACCCTCAGTGAGAGGGTGATGTTATGACGATGATTAATCTGTAAAGAGCAGGTATTCTACACAAGACGGGGAAGCAGTGAATCTGGGCTCATTTCTATGTTTCAGTGAAGTGGCATAAGGTAGGGGAGTGGGAAGTGGGGGGTAAATTAAGGGAATATTTTCTCCAAATGACCTAATAAAGTTGCTTTTCCTCCAGACATGTAAGAGGAAGGCTCAAGCTCCCACCCACTTTGGGCTGCTCCAGGAAGGTGGAAGTGATAGGTGATTCAGCACCCACCCTGGCGGACCCTAGAATTCTGCTCTTACAGCTAGATTTTCCTCTTGGGGAGAGCGTTGGACCCCCAGAGGGTGGGTCTGGCCAAGGTCAAAGCTTATGCAGAATCCTCATGATAGATGCCACTGAGACTGGGTCATTTGATGATTTCTTGTCATTATTCTATGGACTTAGTTTAAAAATGTGCTTATTTTATGAATGTTCTCTCCTCCACTGCTTATGGGGAAGACACACTGCAGAATGAACTATCACATCAGTAGAAAATGTTCTGTTCATCTTGGTCCCACTGAGCCTAGCATATGGGCAAAGCAGCTACTGTATGCTAACTACCATTAGATGCTTACCACTTCATTCATTCATTCATCCATTCAGTAGACTTTTGTCTGCTGTCATGTACCCAGCATTATTTAGGCAAACCCCTATGATCCAGGGGTCAACAGACAGTAAACAAGTAAATGGTCAAATACAATGAAAGCACAGCCCATCTAGAGTTCTATGAAGGAAATAGAGAATGATGGTGGACGTTGGGCAGTGTAGGCCAGGTGGAGGTGCCATTTGAGTTGACACTTGAAGGATGACAAAGAGCTGCCATGGGAGGATGCGGGAGGAGCATCTGGCAGAGGGAACAGCATTTGCAAAAGTGCTGAGATGGGAACAAACCCTGGCATGAGCGAGAAGTTTAGGGAAAGCCAAGGTGGCTGGGCTGGTGGCACAAGGGAGCCAGTGGTGCGGACCAGGCTTGAGCAGGGCTTGATCAGGCAGCGCCTTGCAGCCCGAGGTACGAGATCTGGAGTTAATTCTGAGAGCACTGGGTAGCTTCTGGAGGGTTATGTTTTCAGATCACTACTCTCGGGCAGAGGATGGACAGGAAGGGGGTCGGGAGATCAGGGAGGAGGCCCTTCGGTGCTTCCGTGAGAGGAGCAAGGATGGGGCTGGGGGTGCTGGTGGTGGACACAGTGGGTTTAATGGTGGGCCCCCAAAGAAACGTCTACGTCCTAATACCTGTACCTTGTGATTGTGATCTTATTTGGAAAAAGTCTTTGCAGATGTAATTAAGTTAGAGATCTCTAGATGAGATCATCCTGCTTAACCAGATGGGCTGTAAATCCAATGACATGTGTCCTTATAAGGGACAGAAGAGGAGAAAACACAGACACATGAAGAGGAGGAGGTCCTGTGGCCATGGAGACGGAGATTGGGGTGATGCAGCCACAAGCCAAGAACATCTGGATACACCAGAAGCTGCAAGTGGCACGGAGGGATCCTCCCCTAGAGCCGTCAGAGGGAGCACAGCCCTGCCGACACCTTGATCTCAGACTTCTGGGCTCCAAAACGTCCGTTGTGTTAAGCTGCCCAGTTTATGTTAATTTCCTGAGCCGCCCCAGGAAACCAATATGGTGTGAAAATGGTAGGAGTGACAGGATAGCAGTTACATTGCCTCAAAGTACCTTCTCACAGGGGGAACGTAACTTGACGGTGGAGATGCCCGGCCGATACCACTTTGACCGAGGGACCAAAGTTAACCTCGCCCGTAATGCCACCTTACCCAAGGAGGGTCCTCCTGCCCGGTGTTGCTGGAGCCAATAGAATGAGACCGAGTTCAGTTCAGAAGCCAAGGAAAGTTTTATTCTTTGACCAAAGAATGGAGAGGACTGAACCCATGCTCTAGAGCACAGGCTCCCCTCGACCCGACCCAGGCCGTGGGCGGGGCTGCTTCCTAGGGATCTCTGCGCGCGGAGGGGCGGGGGCGGGGCTTCTGCGCGGCCCGCAGAGCTGAGCGGCCAGGCGCCTGCGCAGCCCTCTTGCGCAAGGAACTCTGGTCTGAAGGGCTGGGCGCCTGGCCTCTGCGTGCCGCACCGTGTGAGCCAGTGACAGCGGACGAAGCAGAAACGAGAAAAAAAGGTTAGACTTGACTCTTATTACCCAGATTCTAGTTTTATTTCCTGGGACTTGTTAGTGGGCTTTGCTGGTGACAGTGACAGACTCATGTATGGTACTGCCTCCCGGTGGGATGGGACAGGACGGGATAGGCGCCCGTCTGGGGCCGGAACCAAACTGCACCCCGAACTGCTTCCTCCGGGGAGTCGGTGGGAACCCTTGTCCTCATCTTCATCTTCGCCTTGCGCAGAGGCTCAGGCCAATCTCAGACATCTGGGGCCGAGGTCAGGCCCAGGCCAGACGCCCAAAGTTCACTGTCAGTAACAGAGGTGCAGAGAGGAGCGGCCTTGAAGCTTGTGGCGCAGGGGCTGCCTTGCGTGTGCTCCGACCGAGTGCTTCCTAACTACCTTGCCAGTGTGCCACAAGTGACGAAAACAGACCCAGAGCACGACCGCCAGTTTCCAGGCCCACACAGACAGTAGGAGGCAGAGCTGCGTGTCTCACCAAGTCGGGATTTTGCCCTAAAACCTGTGCTCCTTGGCCTAAAACCTGCCCTGGGCCCTTTGAAAGGAGGAATTCTCAAAGAGCTTTTCCTTCTTGAAGCTGCATTAGGGCTGTTAGGATAAGAAGGTATTATGTGCAGCTGGGAGTGAATCCGCTAGAGATTTCTCTTCAGAAACTGGAGATGGGGCTGCAGGGGAGAATCTGATGGTTAGATGATGTAAGGAAAAATACTAGTAAATTTAAGCACTAAAGCAATAATGAAAAGGGCTTTCCTTCCAATCGTAGGATGCTTACTTGATGCCGGGAACTCTGCCACGTAGTTCTGACACATTATCTTTGTGTTTTTAATATTTCAATCACTTTCAGCATTTAAGCTACATCCAACTCCCACCAGAAGTAATGTTTCCCCTGCGGGTGAGAAGAACACTCCAGGTCATGTGTAGCTGCTCTGTTCATATTAATAATGTCCATGAGATGCCAGCTTAGGTGTGCTAGGAATATATATACACATACACATATATAAGACAGACTTTATAGATACGTACATATAGTCATATACACAGTCATAAATATAGTCATATATATACAATCATATATATGACAGACATATATACAGTTACATATATATAGTCATATAAACAGACATATATAGGCTTATATATACAGTCAGATGTATGGCAGACTTTTTTATATATATATAGTGTGTATATATATACATATATCTATTTATATATTCATATATATATAATAGACTTCCTGCCTCTGAGCCATGGGCCATGTGGAGGAGGGGACGTTGCCATGGGAAGGGGTGGATGGTAGTGATCACATTGGCTTTGCTTTGGGCTCACTGTGCAAAAGGCACGGAGCTAAGCCTTTTGCACACATTTTCTTATTTAATGTCCCCCTGCCCTAAAACTTAGGAGACACAACTCTCACTCCTGCACTAGGCTGGAAGCTCCTGGGCACAGAGGCATTTCCTGGACAGTTCACTGCTGTGCCTAGAACAGAACTCGGCATGTCATGAGCGCCCAGCACATGTCTGGAGGAATGAATTATACTGAATTAAGTATTTGTCGAATCAAGACGTGTTTCCACCCCCAAGTACACACGGCCAGGAAGTGGAGGAAAGTGAGCAAGGCCTCTGGATCTGCTCAGGCTCACTGTGGAGCCTGCTCCCCTCTTTCCCACGTGGGGCAGGCGGGAGGGCAGCCAGGCAGGGGCGGGGATATAGCCCCTCCCTCGTGGCTGGGGCGGTGGTGCAGTGGGTGCGGACACGTGGGGTTAGGAGGGTTTACCTTTCAGCCACTGGCTTAGAATTCCCAGGACGTGCAGAGACCTGGGCCCGGAGGAAGCGTGGGTGTCAGGAGAGGACCTTTGGCTTGGGAGGGGTCATTCTTTTGCAGAGTCTAGTCCTCGTGGAGCTGTATGCACGGTGAGCCTCCGAGGCCCACAGATGAGTCAGAATACGTTTCTTCCTTTAAGGGGCTTATTCATTGGAGGGGGTGGACACCACACTGGACTATGTTTAATTTAAAAATTTTCTAGATTATAAAAATAAATTAGTGTAGTAAGAAGTTTCCAACAGAACAAAAGGGAAATGTTTGCTGAAAAGTAGGTTTTGTTGTTCTCCCGGACCACCTTCCCTCTCCTGGGGGTGCTGTTACCTGGTAATGCTTTCCTTCCAGAAAGTCTGTGCAATTGTGTGGTATAGACCCTTTATAGCTTTGTACTTTACACACTCTTGTGCACCTTATCTTTTTTCTTTCCTTAAAATAATAGCACGTATAGCCCTCTGGCATCATTTTTCATGACGGTATACTACTCCAGTGTGCATGTGTAACATGGTATATTTAACATTTAACCTTGGTGCTGTCCTATTTCCTTTGCTAACACAAATTATGCTGCAAAGAACCTACCTGAATACTCATCTTTCCGAATATGTGGAAGAACATACGTACATTCTATCATATATCTGTATATTATATAGAAGTAGAGGGTCTTCCGTGGTGGTGCAGTGGTTAAGAATCCGCCTGCCAATGCAGGGGACATGGGTTCGAGCCCTGGTCAGGGAAGATCCCGCATGCCACGGAGCAACAAAGCCCGTGCACCACAACTACTGAGCCTGCGCTCTAGAGCCTGCGAGCTGCAACGACTGAGCCCACGTGCCACAACTACTGAAGCCTGTGTGCCTAGAGCCCATGCTCCGCAACAAGAGAAGCTACTGCAGTGAGAAGCCCGCGCACTGCAACAAAGAGTAGCCCCTGCTCTCCACAACTAGAGAAAGCCCACGCACAGCAACGAAGACCCAACACAGCCAAAAAAATAAAAACAAATAAATAAATAAATTTATAAATATATATATATATATATATAGAAGTAGAATTCCTAGAATAAAGGGTACGATTTTTGAAATCTGCTGTAGTTATTACCAAATTACCCTTCTAAAACATTGTATCAATGTTTATTATCACAAATCTGATGATTCTTTTCCCATATTTATAACACTGTGTTATCATACTTTTCATTTATTTATTTATCTATTTACTTACTTGGCGGTGCCGGGTCTTAGTTGCAGCATGCGGGATCTTTGTTGCCGCATATGGGGTCTTTAGTTGCGTCATGCGGGATCTAATTCCCTGACCAAGGATTGAACCCGGGCCTCCTGCATTGGGAGCACAGAGTCTTGGCCACTGGGCCACCAGGGAAGTCCCTCACACTTTTTGCTATCTGTAAATCTGATAGCTAAAAATGACATTTCCTTGTTTATATTGACATTCCTTTAATTACGTGGTTGAGCATTCTTTTTCACGTATGTGTTTTTATTTTTATGTGAACTGCCTTTTCATATCCTTTGCTCTTTTATTTTCTATTGCCTTGTCTTCTTAACATTGATTTGTAAGAGGCTTATATTAATGGTTTGGCTGTCATACCACTTTGGATTATACAAGTCTGGGTCGGGGTCTTAGTGTAGTGATAGACATAAGTCCAGAATAATGTGGGAACAAAGACAAGGGTCCCAGGATGTTGAGTGAGTTTATATAAGTCAGGAGAGACTTTTGGGAGGAAATGATATGGAGATGAGTCTTTTTTTTTTTTTTTGCTGCGCTGTGCAGCATGTTGGATCTTAGTTCTCTGACCAGGGATGGAACCTATGCCCCTTGCAGTGGAAGCGTGGAGTCTTAACTACTGGACTGCTAGGGAAATCCTGGAGATGAGTCTTAAAGGATGTGCTGAAGGAAGAAGATGTATCAGAAGAGTAGATTACATATGCAGAATGTCATGGCAGGAGATTGTGTGTGTGTTGGTGGGAGGTTGGGGGAATTATAAATAACTCTGTCTTCTGAAAGTAGAGTGCTTGGAGGGGTTTTGTGTGTCGGCGAGAGATGGCATTGGAATAACGGAGTGTTGGTTCACTTTCCTGTGGGCAACAGGAAGACGTAGAAGGGGTTCTAAGCAAACGATCAGATGAGCAAATTTGTGTTTTAAGAACTCTACTTGGTGTTTTGTAGCATGGATTGTAGGAGAACAAGATTAGAGAAGGAAAACCAGTTAGGAGGCTATTGTAGCAATTTGGAAGAGGAGATAGTGGGCCAGGCTAGGGCAGTGAGCATAGACGAGGGTGACATGGACACTCTTGAAAGCCATTCATGTTTGGGAGGTAGGATTGGCAGAATGGGTGACTGAGTAGCTGTGGAAAATTGTGATTCATAGACAGTTCCTCTGTAAGCAATGGGGGTTTAGAAGAGGTGGATGTCGGTGGGGATGAGAAGAGGTGAGAATGGGGTGTGGTGAGTTGGGCAGAGGATGTTCTTGGATTCTACACACAGTGGATGTTCCAAAGATTGCTGACCCTCGATTAGACGTCCTTTGGGGTGTCTGCCCAGCCCACACCCCCTTCTCTGAGCTGACCCTTCTCTCCACAGGTATGGGCTCTTATTGCCAGGTGACCCTGCCTCTCCATGGCTACCTGGAACAGTGCTTGGCTACGTGACCCAGAGGACACCAGTTGGAGCTTCTTTCCCTGGAATTTGGAATTTGAACTGGGAAAGATGCTGTGGGACCAGGGCTCACCTGACTTGTCCGGTGCACTCTGGGGCAGTGTCTGCGCCCTGCATGACTGCCACAGGGGAAGTGGACTCTCAGAGACGGGGTAAAGCAGCGTTCCTGGACAGAAGAGCAGGGATGTCGGGCTCAACGGAGCAGATTGAGCCCCCGCGGTTGTCACCAGTCCCTCCACAAAGCTCGCTAACAGGGCAGCACAGGAATGAAGAGGCATTCCCAGGACAGACCAGAGAGGAGACGGCACGAGAGACCTCAGAGTGATTGGAAGCAGGAGAGCCAATGGACAGATGGCAACTGGCAGAGAATTCCATGAAGTTCTAAGTCTGGGGCAGCGGAGAGAGTGAGCACATTCCTGCCAGAGAGCCCCAGGAATGGTAAAAAATGGGAGATATCAGGGACTCCCTGGGGTGAGAAGGAAAAATGGAGGATTGGTGGACAGATTTTACAAGGACAGACTTTAGACCCAAGATCTTCGCCATCACTTAGTGCAGCTGGGCATCTGCCCCTTCCCATCCCAGACGAGAGGTTTCCTTTGTTTAATTTCTTTATTTATTATATTTTTGGCCGCTTCGCAGCGGCATGTGGGATTCCCCAACCAGGGATCGAACCCATGCCCCCTGCATTGGAAGGGTGGAGTCTTAACCACTGGACCGCCAGGGAAGTTCCAAGAGGTTTCCTTTGAAGGTTGGCACTAGAGGACCTAGACCCACAGATCCCAGCCTAACCAGGGCCGCAGGTCATGCACTGAAAACAGGGAGTTTGCAGGAATGTTTATTTATGGAGCAGTGAAATGTTCAGTGTCTCCTCGACTCTGCTTCCAGAATCCTAGCAGCCAGGGGCCAATGTCTGGAGGGTTTTTCTCAGGTAGGGTTGGTTGACAGGTAAAATGCGGTTGCCCAGTTATCGTACATTGAATTTCAGATCAGCGACAAACGCTTGTTTGGTATAAATGTGCCTCAAATGTTGCAAATTTTCATTGGTAAAATCTGGCAGTGCTGTTCGGGAGAAACTAAGAGGCCAAGAGACAAGTCCTGGAGGTTTCCTCCCCAGCGAAGTGACTTGGGACCTTGGACCCCTACTGGGGTGCCTGTGGGTAGATACTCTTTCCCTGTCCAGCAGCATTTGAATCTCACTCGTAAATGTGAAGAAATAGCCAAGATCGCCTGACGTTAGAGGGAAGGTTCCCAGATGAAAGACAGTGATGAACACCAACAGGAAAAGGAATTCTGAGGATGTAGGGACACTTCGGAGAGCAGAGAGCTTCAGAGAAGCAGAGATAAGAGACGAGCCCCCAGGGTGACCCTTGCTGGCTTCCCAGTTTTCGGTTCCTACGGAGCCCCTGCCCTTCCCATCCCTGGCTTCTGTAGTCCTCTGTCTGCCAAAGAGCCACCTGGGCACTTAACACGCTGTGAATTTGTCTCCTTCCTTTCTGACCAAAGGGTTCTTCTGTCCTGAGGAAAAATCACTCCCATCCAGATGTGCCTGCCCTGGCCCCTCATCTTGCTGACCGCAGGCAGCTTGGAGGAAGAGGTCTCCCCTGGGTTAGCAGTCGACCCAGTGTCTCTGCCAAGTGACCCTGGCAGCTGCAGCCTCCCCGTGCCCTCGGGGAACCAGGGCCAAGTCCTAAAGGCTCCATCTGAGGCTGGCCCAGGTCCTGGCTGCCCTCTCCGCTTGCAGGGGATGGAGCCCGTTGGCTCTGCTTCTCAAGTGGGAGCCGGGAGCCGACACTTGGTTTGTGCCCTCTCTCCTTCCCTGAACCAGGCAGAGCTCGTGCTCCTTTGCATCTTCTCCTCTCCTCCCCTGTCCAAAAGCTCTGGGAGGGCTTTTTTTTTTTTTTTAATAAAGACTTTATTTTTTTAATAAATTTATTTATGTTTGGCTGCATTGGGTCTTCATTGCTGTGTGTGGGCTTTCTCTAGTTGCGGCGAGCGGGGGCTACTCTTCGTTGCGGTGTGCAGGCTTCTCATTGCGGTGGCTTCTCGTTGCGGAACACGGGCTCTCGGCGAGTGGGCTTCAGTAGTTGTGGCTCGTGGGCTCTAGAGCGCAGGCTCAGTAGTTGTGGTGCATGGGTTTAGTTGCTCCACGTCATGTGGGATCTTCCCGGACCAGGGCTGGAACCCGTGTCCCCTGCATTGGCAGGCGGATTCTTAACCACTGTGCCACCAAGGAAGTCCCTCTGCATTTGTTTTCATGGTGAGAACAAGAGAGGAAATCTGACTCACACAATGAGTGACAGGGGTTTTTCTTTTTGCGGTTGTTTCATTTTGTTTGTTTGTTTATTTTTAGCTTGCTTTCCAACAGTAGTTCTCAACCTTGGCTCACCTAGGGCAGGGGTTGGCAAACTACAAAATCCAGCTGCAGCCTGCTGTTGTAAATAAAGTTTTATTGGAACACAGCCACAGCACATTGTCTACGCTCCTTCAGCGCACTGCCTGTGCAGAGCTGAGTAGCTGCAGTAGAGGCGGTATTTGGCCCTGTATAGAGAAAGTTTGCTGACCCCTGACTTGAGGAACGTAAACCCCGGTGTCCCTCTCCCCAGAGGCTGACTTAATTGCCCTGGGTCGGGGTTGGGTGGGGTAGCCTGAGCACACTAGGAGTCTTAAAAGTGCCTTAGAAGAAGCTCCTGTGCAGTTAGCACTGGGGAAAAGATGAGGCCCGAGCGATGAGGCAGGGGCAGCTTATGTCGAGGGCCTGGAAGAGGATTCCAGGCAGAGGGACGAGTACGGCTGAGGACCCCGCTAGGGAGACCGCGTGGGGGGTAACGGCACCCAGGCGGCTGGGGCGTGGGGAGCTCAGGGAGGTTCAGAGGAAGCTGGCCGGGGTGGGGGGGAGGGTGGGGGGGAGTTCTGTGTGGCCCCCAGGCTTGGCATTGAGCTGCTGAGTCCAAATTCCAGGAAGACAAACGGCTCTTCTGCCAAAGTTTCAGGCTGCCCCACACTCCGAGACACCCCGTTGCTTCCTCTAGTAGCCAGGCTGTTCCCAGCCCTGACGGGGGACGCAGGAGCTGGCCGCTGGCCAGAATGCTGCAGGTGAGGCGTGAGGCCCCAGTGGGCATCAGGCCCAGACAACAGAGTGGCAGGTGGGGAGGTCTTGGATGTGGGAGCCCGTCAGCCTCAGCTTCAGGTCCCAGCCCTGCATTCACTACCTGCCTTCAGTTGAGTCCTTGGGAAACAAATTTGAAACCAGAGATTTGTGTGCGGGACATTTAATGGGGTGTGTTCTCAGGAGCCACACCTGTGCGGGAGGGTGGGCAGCTGAGCTGGGCAGAGGGGGGTGGGCGTCTCGGCCCATCCCCTGGGGGAGCTCTTGAGCGGGGTGGGCCTCTCACAGAGGTCCCCAGGCAAGGCAAAGACTGTATCTACCAGTTGGTCACTAGATGCAAACTGCTGTCCAGGGAAGGGCCTTGGGCTTGGATGAAGCGGGTCTCTGAGGCCTAGGGCGATTACCAGGGAGGAGCTCTCTGTGAGCTGTCGGTGCCCCCACTCCCAGTCTTGGTCTTAGAGTCTGAAACCGTAGCATCTACTGCAGCTACTATGTGACATCAAGCACGCTGCTTAACCTCCCTGAGCTTCCGCTGTACAAAATGGAGTCGATGGGCTGTTGGGAGGACTGGAGATACTGTATCCAAAGCCCCTGGCCCCAGTCCTGCGCTCTCAGAGGTGCCGGGAGATGTTTGTATAGTTGAAAGGATGGGTGAAGGTGTTGCTTTGTTATCTGAATGAGCCCTAAAACTCCCTTTCTGGGGGAAAGACCCTGGAGACATAAGCCAGGAGACAGTGGTCTGTCCCACCACTAACTGGTGGTGTGACCACAGGCTGCTGCTCAGTTAAACTCTCTGGACCTTAATTTTTTATCTTGCAAATGGAGATACTAACAGGCCTGTGCTTTCCCTGGAGTGCTGGGGAGGGAGTAGAGGCCAGGAGGTGGGGAAGTGAGAGCTCTGGAAGGAAAGAGAGGCATCAGTCTCCACTGGGGGTGGGGGTGGCAGCAGGTGGCTGCGCGGGAAGGGTCCTGGGTGAGCTGGAGCCCTTGTCTGGCTTTAGGTGCAACCCCGCACCCACATATGCACACATGTGGACATGTACATGTATGTATTTCCTTAACATGCGTTTGCACGGACACACACTCTCCATATGGGCAGAGGCAGATGTGTGTGAATGCATGCACATGTACATGCTTGCACATGCACCCCGCACATCGTGCCTCCCTGAGTGTTTGCATCCACTCACATGCTCACATCAGAGCAAGAAGAGATTAGGACTGGAGTCTTCTGAGGGCCTCGCTCTCAGCTGGTGACCCCATTCTGAGGGCAGAGGAGCAGGGTTGCCAAGAAGCAGCTCAGATGGGGGCCATGTGCGTGAGGTCAGGCGGGCAGGGCGGTCTGTCTGACCCCGTACGTGCCAGGCTGGGCCAGGCCACATGCTGGGCTGAAGAGTCCAAGCCAATGTTAATGGGCTCCTCAGGGACCAGGGCTGGTCTGCTAAGAGAACGACTGCCAGCAAACCCAGCTTTTCATTTAGTGATTTGTCCCAGAAAACTCCAAACTGCACCCGAGTTAATGGTGTTGAGCGCTGATCAGTGGCATTGAGGGTGATTTCTATCTTCATCCTTTGTTTTATCTCATTTTTCTATGGTCAGTATGCATTAGCTTGAATAGTAATCAGGATCATAAATGCAGTTGGTTGAAGACATTTGTTGATGATGTTTGTCTAGCATCCCTTGCCCCCAGGCCCTCACTTGCCCTCCTGTGTTCTTTGTGGCTTGGGTGGAGCTGACAATCATGGAAGCTTGGACCCAAGGCTATGGGGTGGGCATGAGGGCCAGGCCTGGAGAATCAGAGCTCCCCATTTCCAAGTCCCCAGGGATTGTAACGTGACCCATGCCGGGCCAATCAGAAGCCTTCCTTGTCATTTTATACACAGACATGGGGGAGATCAGCTCTCCCTTGCCTCTGGGATGTTAGAGCTGTCTCTGGCCATGCTTCCTCTTCTTCCACCACGTGGAAGAAACCCCTCTGCAGTGGGCGAGGCTCAGACCTAGAGAAGCTAGCCATAGAAAAGGAATTCCTTTGATTGTAAGACATACAATTCATTATTTTATGTACAACTAAGAAAAAAAGACTGCCAGTTAAGCTATGACATGCCTTTGGCTATAAGTCACATTC